>NC_133327.1:232220023-232820023 GCF_042186555.1 Aquarana catesbeiana
TGATCGTTCTTATGGTGTACGGAATCGCCGGCTGAAAATACCGGTATCTGAATGATGTCTGTAGCCTGAGACATCATTCAGATATAAGCCCCGAAAGTCGAGGACGTCATATGACGTCCTCCGGATGTCAAGCGGTTAAACTAGTGTTCTCACGCAGGCGCTGTGTACAGCTGACTCAGGTGTTCAGCTTCGGCTCTTTTCGGCGGCTCCCTTGTTGTTCCTACTGCGCAAGTGCTGCGCCTGCCCAGCAGAGGGGGGTCCTTATCCGCCGAGGGGAACTTTCTCGGCAGAACACCGGGTTCCCCTATCTCCCACCAGCTGCTGCAAGGGATCCGTCAGGATGGAGAGTGGGGAAGAGGCCGGTAAATATGTCATAGGCTGCTCAGTCTAAAATGCCCGGGCCTATTTTTTGTCCTGGTGCGGGCTGTAGTGGATTTCAATAACAAAGATTTGGTTATTATCTAATTTACATTGTCCATAAATGAGAGCAATTTAATAGTTTAATTTCAGTAAGCTATATTGAAAGGGGATTTCAAAGAGAAGCATTTTTTTTTTATTTACGTTAAGTGTTCTATTTAATTGGATTATGTATGTTCTTAGTATCATATTTCTTTAAACGATACAGAATTGTGAACCCTGAATGACCTCACTTGAAAATTACCCATTACAAAAGAGGACAACACATTTATTGCATTTCCTATCCACCCTTTATTAAGTTGAGCTCTAGTCATAAATAGCAGGCAACTAAACACCAAGAAGTGATGAGTGTAGATATACTGTAGAAAGCTATAGAGGTAAAATGCCCACAGGAAATGTATATCAAGACAATATTTTTTCACGCTTCTTAGTGAATAAAAAAAGTGATACATGTACTTTCTAAATTCATGAGCCCAGAAGATGTATTGAAACGAAATGTTTTAAAAGTTGTCAGGATATGTGTACAATTTCTTTTATATGGGTATCTAAATCCACAAAATAAATAAATGATAAAAACCAAGAATGCCAACTAGAAGTGTACCAGTATGTATTTAAAGCGGAGATCCACCCAAAAGTGGAACTTCTGCTTATCTGATTCTTCCCCCCTCGGTGCCACATTTGACATTGGGTACCTGTTTTTGACACCACGACGAGGTGCGTCACACGTTCGGCCTCCTCCTTCCCCTGCTGCTGGGCCAGTAAGAGAGCCCAGCTCGCTTTGCTTCACTGCCGGGTTCCCTTACTGGAAATGGCGGCGGCAGCACCCAACAGCTGATGGAAACATCAGCTGCGGTGCCCACATCGCTGGATTCCAGGCCAGGTAAGTGTCCCTTGTCCTCTGCAATGACCTGAAAGTGAATAACTCTACACCAAGCTCACTATATGGACCACTTATTTATTTATACATGTTGATCATATCCCCCCTTAATCTCCTCTTCTAAAAAGAGAACCATTTTTTTTTTTTTCTGGGTAGGTGGGTTGGGTGGTGATGCCTGGAGAACATACAGATTTTATTTACATAGTAATCCTATTGGGTTTTAATCCCGGACTGCATAGGGATGCTAGATACTTAGCTGCTAGATCAGTATTTGAAATAAGATATCAGCTAAATTAAATTGTAAAGTAGAATCTTCAGTCAATAGAAGTCCTAATAAGTGTCTGTCTACCTGCCCTAATTAAACATAAAAGTGAAAAGGTGAATGTAAACCAATTAACATGCATGCTAGTGAATGGCTACTAATGATTCACACACAATGTCTGTAAAGCAAACTAATTAGATTCAGTTTCGACACTGGGCACATCTAATCAGTAGGCAGATAGTAAAGTCACATTATTTCCCTAATAAAAGTGTTCACTTTGAATGATTTTGCGTAGCCTTGCTAGTTATTTACAGAGACTTGGTGAACATTGCCTTTTTTTATTGCGATCAATAATTTTTATCTTAAAATGTATTTCAGGGTAATAAAGGAATGCATTGTGTATAGCATGTTACTCTAGAAAAATGTCTGTTTTATTGCTTTCTTGTATAAATAAAAATGAAATACAATTCTCAAAGCACTGGAAATAAAAAAGAAGAAAACATGCGAGAAAATGTCTCAAATAAAAAATGTTCCTTTTGAAGCTAGGAAAATATAGACTCTTTTATTCAAGAATGTATCTCTGCCAAAAGGCAGAGTTATGTATCGGTATACTTTTCATGTGCAGATGTTGCATACACATCGCATTGGTCAGCACACTCTTTTTGTGGTCTGACCTAAATTGCGCAAGGTTACATCCTGTTGGTTGACTGTAGGCCAGTAACATTACGCATCAGTTCTATACAAAATAGAGAGATTGGCTCGTAGTAATATGAATAATTTGGCAAAATGTTCCTTGCAGTCTTGTGGAAAGTATATTTCATGTGCATGGTGGTTGTCTGGAACGTGTATTACCAAAGTTAAAAACATGTAACTTGTTATCTCTCATTCCCAACCTCATTTGTTAACCTATTCAGGGATCCTTTGGTCTCAGCCTCACTCCTGTTGAATATCTACCACTAATCTTATGGGTCCAGCATTTACCTAAGATAGGCTGAATCACTGGTTGAGGCTTTACACATTTCATAGCCACTGAAGCAATGCTTCGTGAGACATGAAGTATACCTATAAGTTCTAAAAACCCGATAAACTAGCTACATGGTTAGAGGTTCCTGAACATGTCTTTATAAATCTTCACAAGCTCTTTGGAAGCTCTCAAGGTGCTCCAATATACAAATTATAATACTTTTGGAACACTGAAAGCTGAAAAGTTGGTCCATCTCATCTTGCCTATTATCCTGTTGTCCAGTGAGATTGCATGTTACAATGGTGGGCCAATAGGGAGGTTTATAGATTGCATGTCATTTATTTAAATGTACTGCGAGCGGGCAGCAGCTGCAGGCACTGCAATGTACTGGTACATTGCTGTGAGCATGCGCACTGGTGCGCCACCTTAGGCATGCAGCGCCACGATTCCATGATCGCTGTGTCCAACCATTCATGAATGAAAAAAAAAATACCTCTGTCTACTGTCTTGGAATTTTAAATGAGATAGGCTGTCAGTACATCAGGGTTGATCAATTTTCAAATATAATGTATATACCATAGATTGGAGACACTATAACTTTTGATCAGACTAAATAATATACACCAATTTGGGTTATTTTTTACCAAAGAAATGTAGCAGGCTACATTTTGACCTAAATGTATTAAGAAAGATTATTTGTTTGCAAAATTTTATAAAAGAAACTAAGAAATATGTTTTTTTTTCAAAATATGTGTTCAGTATTTTTTCGTTTATATTGCAAAAAAAAAAAAAAAAACAGTGATAATTAAATACCACCAAAAGAAAGCTTTATTTGTGGGAAAAAAAAAGATTTTGTTTACATACTGTGTTGCACAACCGCACATTAGTAGCACAATACTGAACAGAAATAAAAAATGCCCTGTACATGAAGGGAGCAAAACCTTCCGGTGGTCAAAAGGTTCAAGGGAAAGGCTACTTTTTGGGGAAATATAGAAAATGAAGAATTATTATAGCATATAATTTTTAATGCAATATGACAACCTGGAGGCATTCCGTATACCATTGCTGTACAGATCACCTCCAAAAACATAATTTCCTGCTTATGTGATTGGCTTACTGATTTTCCCAGAACTGCACTAAGATACAAGTCAGATTATAGGCATCTTCTGCAACAGAAATGTCACTTTTGGTGAGATACTCCCTAAGGGTTAATTACTTCTAAAGGGATGCCGACATGTTCAAACAACTATAAATAGGTAGGAATCTGCAGCAAAGATTGTTAAAATGTTTGCACTGTAACAGATCACCTAGAAAGGATTGCTATTTTCTCAACAAAAGTGGAGTTACTCTATAACCACTTGCTGACCACCGGCCACAGATGTACTGTGGCAAGGTGACTCGGCTGCGAAAATCGCCGTACCGGTACGGCGATTCGTGCACTAGCTTTTGTGCGCGTGCTCTGATTGGCAAGCGGGGGAGCCAATCAGCAGGTCCGGCAGACTCAATGTCCGCCAGCCGCCCGCGATCATTCCCCGCAGAGACAGAACGGGGATCTGCCGAAGTAAACGAGGCAGATCTCTGTTCTGTCAGGGGATGACACTGAGATCTGTCTTCCTGCTAAGCAGGGAAGATGGATCTGTGTGTTTCCCCAGTCTCCCAGTCCCCCATACAGTTAGAAAACACAAACGGGGAACACATTTAACCCCTTGATCGCCCCTGATGTTAACCCCTTCCCTACCAGTGTCAGTGCAATTACAGTGCATATTTTTAGCACTGATCACTGTAATAATGTCACTGGTTCCCAAAAAAGTGTCAAAAATGGCAGTTAGGTGTCCGATCTGTCTGCCGCAATGTCCCAGTCCCGCTAAAAATCCTTGATCACCACCATTACTAGTAAAAAAAAAAAAAAAATACCATAAAGCTATCCCCTATTTTGTAGACGCTATAACTTTTGCGCAAACCAATCAATATACGCTTATTGGTATTTTTTTTTTACCAAAAATATGTAGAAGAATACATATTGGCCTAAACGGCTGAATACATTTTATTTTTTTATATATATATTTTTTGGATATGTATTATAGCAGAAAGTAAAAATTATATATTTTTTTTTTTTTTCAAAATTGGCGACCTCTTTTTTGTTTATAGCGCAAAAAATAAAAACCGCAGAGGTGATCAAATACCACCAACGACGTCAATTTCATTTATAGTAACGCAGTGCCGTATCGCAAAAAATGGCCTGGTCATTAAGGGGGTAAATCCTTCCGGGGCTGAAGTGGTTAATGTGAACCTGTGCTCAAGCTATGCACTTTGGTATTTATCGGTACATATAGTGACATGCCTGACTAACATTTTCTTTTCTTACAACATCCAGCACTGGAAGTTCACAGCTAACACACAGGAAGTTGCAACATTTCTTGTACAACTTTAACCACAAGATCTTTACTACACCGTATTCAGCTAGTGATTTTTCTGGCCTTTTATAAACAGAAAGCATTAGACAGGAAGGATATGCAAATCAACATTTTTTTTTTTTATGCACAGTTAGTATGTTTAGACCCGCATGCTTCTAATATATGGGTGAATCAGATATGTTGTTCCTGAAAAAGCTAAAGATATCCTGGTGGGGAAAAAAAAAAGGGATCAAAATAATTTATGGAGTCAAAAACTCAGGGTCTCCATTTCTCCATAAAAGTCACAGGTTTCTAAATTTAGAGCAAAATGCAGGGTTTAGGATGTGTAAAGGGAATGTATTGGCAATATGGTTTGGACTAAAAAGGAATGCCATTTTAGAAAATATATGGTTATGTTTTTGGTCAGGTAAATATGAACTATGACATCTTTGGTATTTGAACCAGTTTATGAAACTTCAGACTCCTAATTGCTCACTCATGGTCATATCTGTGCAGATAGTCCCTTATAAAACATCCTTTTCATAGAGATTAGTATTATTATTATACAGGATTTATATAGCGCCGACAGTTTACGCAGTGCTTTACAACATTAGGGCAGACAATACAAGTACAATACAATTCAATACAGGAGGAATCAGAGAGCCCTGCTTGTTAGAGCTTACAATCTAGGAGATTAGTAAAAATTTGTAACTTCTAGATGAAATTTACACACAGAGCTAAATGACTGATCTTAGGCCTGATCCACACCTCAGTGTATTGTAGCTTGAAGCTCGAAGCTCCAAAATGTTGGAGGAGAAAAAAAATCAATTATATTCTATGCTGGTGGTTCACATCTGCCTGAAGCCAAATGCCTGAAGCTCAAGAAAGTTCTAGAACTTTTTTGTAGCTCAAATAGGGCAGATTTTAACATTTTTGGTGCATTGTTATTCCTATAAAAATTTATGGAAATGCGGAATTCGGCTTTGTGTGCATTACTGCATTTTGATGTGAGTTTTTTGCGTGATTTTATGCTCAAATGAAAAAAATGTAAAAAAAAAAAAAAAAAATAGTAATAATATATGAACCAATAAATGTAAAATCAGTACACAAATAACTAAAAATAATCACAAATAAATAAAATAATATTTAATAATACTTAAATAATAATTAACCCCTAACATTAAAAATATTAAATTATTATTGTTAGTGTTAATAATAATAAAACACCCAAACAAAAAATATATAATAATAATAATTATTATTCTTAGTATTATTATTTATTTATTTATTTATTTTGTGTTAGGGTTAGAATGTTTAGTTATTATTATTATTATTATTTTTTTTTTTTTATAGGGTTAGGGTTAGGGTTTATTTATTTATTATTACTTAGTATTCATTTATTGAATGTATTTATTTATGATTATTTTTATTTATTTGTGTATTTGTTACATTTATTTATTCATTTATTATTATTATTATTATTATTAGTAGTAGTAGTAGTAGTAGTAGTAGTAGTATTAACACCCTAACCAAAAAATAAAATAATTATTAAATAACCCTAACCCCTAATCCTAACCCTAACGCTAAATGTTATAAAGAGTGATCAAGTATTACGCAAAAAACTTTGTGACCCTCAACTGCGCTTATGTGTAAATAATGACTGCAGCTGCCAACTTAAAAAAAGAAGAAACTAATATCCTAGTATTCCAAAGTAAGTAAATGAAATAGTGGTGCTGTATATAGACTTAAATGAATCTTAAAACTAAATCTTAAAAATAATAATAGTGATTCATTGTGAATAAACCACATGCTCAAAACATCAACATTTTGTCAAACTTCCACCAAAAAATAGGATAGCTCTCTGAGTGACTATATGAAAAAAGAATCAAGTCCCATATAATCAAAACGAATCAAATAACATGGTGTGAAACCTTGTGACTGAATGAAAAGTCCAAACTCAAAAATAATAATAATTGATAAAATCCAGGCTGTGAACAATTGATGAAAGGAGCAAGAGTGCAACTGAAGAAGTGAATATGCAACAAATCCTCAACCGCTATACATGTACGCTTCCACCACACCGGTTGTGACTGTGGATCCCCCTAGTGAAACCGCACTCACCGGATATTTATGCCTTGCATTCTCATGCGCGGCACATATGCTTTATGTAGGGCCCCCCAAGGGCTACACGAGCACGCTGGACTCAGGGCAGAAGGCCTTCCTTAACGGGCTAAACTTCTCATCAGGTACGGTGATGTTATCATGTAAAAGAGAAATTACCTCCAATAGCGTGATACAGCTTAAAAACGTTTATTGGATAAAACCATAAAAGTCTCCTCTCATTGTACTCACATAGAAACAAATACATAAACGCATGAGTATGACATTCCCCGCAATAGATAATGGCAGTGTACTGATGGTCACGGCGGACCCGGGATGCTGTTTATGGCTTCTCACCCCTCTCCTCGATGAATCCTCAGTGCTACAAGGTAGTCCCAGCCGACCAGATACAAAGCCCAGAATGTCACATGTCATGCGCAGATGCTGGGTTGCCGTACAGCCCTGCCTCCGACATGTTTCGTCATATCGACTTCTTCATAGGATTGGCTATGAAAGCCAATCCTATGAAGAAGTCAATATGACTTGATTCTTTTTTCATATAGTCACTCAGAGAGCTATCCTATTTTTTGGTGGAAGTTTGACATAATGTTGATGTTTTGATCATGTGGTTTATTCACAATTAATCACTATTATTATTTTTAAGATTCATTTGAGTTTATATACAGCACCACTATTTCATTTACTTACTATTCCCTTTACCCCAGTGATTCTCAACCAGGGTTCCTCCAAAGGTTGCTAGGGGTTCCTTCAGCATTGGGCAATTTCCCACTGATACCATTGATCTTTTTAGCTATCTGTAAGGGGGTAATTCTTCCCAATGACCACAAATGTAAGGACCATTCTTCCCACTGACCATCACACTATTGTATCATGAGTTGTAGATATCTAACTTTTAGCAGGGGTTCCCTGAGACCGGAGAACTATTTCAAGGGTTCCTCTGGGTTGAAAAGGTTAAGAAAGGCTGCTTTACCGTAACGAAAAAAATAAAAATAAAATAAATGACAATAAAAAAATAAATACAAGCTACTGTAGTAGAAAATACTGATACCTAGCAACAAATGTTGCAACAGATAATAGTTTTCGCTATTGGCAAATAAAAGACCGCCAAAGCTCAAAAACTCTGTATAAAAATGCACAAGTCACGCATAAAAACGTGGCAAAATCGAGCATAAAAACGTACAAAAAGCTACGAAAAAAAAAGCTCAAAGACGCTACACTGGTGTGAATGCAGTCTCAGTGACTCCTCCAGTATTAGAGGGCTTGGTCATAGATTTCAGTGATATCGAGTTTGTATAAAATGAGATGATTACATTTGTGCTGTCACATTAACAAAGTGGTCTAGGAGTCCTTTATAATTTTTTTGTAAAACAAAGTTTTATACATATGGTAAACATACAGATGTAAAACAAAAAACGTATACAATATATGAACCTCATACCTGACGATTATAGCTTCTCTTTAAGACTAACTTTAGAAAAATGTACTTATATCACTTTTAACCACTTCCCTTTCGGTGGTTATACTGGGATGATGCCTGCATCAGTTGCAGGCATCATCCAGTACCATTTTTTAGAGCCAGTGGTCGTCTCTCTTTTAATAGCAATCGCTCATCAGCCCCTGAGCTGCTATTACAAGCACCTTCCGTGGCTCTCTCGTGGCTCTCTCCAGCTCTCCCATCCCACCGGGAGACCTGAGCGACCAGCCGGCGGACAACAGAACAAATCTGGGATCGGCTTTGATTGGCTGTTCGTTATAGTAAACTGGAAGTAATGACATGACATCACTTTTGGTTTACTTGGAACTATTGGCGCCAGTATTGAAAATCAAAAGCTTTTAAAAACACCAATCTTGTTTTGAGTGCTTTTAAGTGCAAAGGAGAGATTTGGGGTCTTATAGACCCCAGATCTCGCCATAAAGAGGACCTGTCACATGCCTATTACTGTCACAAGGATGTTTACATTCCTTGTGACAGCAATAAAAGTGATAAAAAAAAATAAAAAACTTAAAGCAACAGAATAAATAAATAACTAAAAAAAAAAAAAAGTTTAACCACTTGCCGACCAGCCACCGTCATTATACTGCAGCAGGTCAGCATGTTCCCAAGAGTCATCGTAGCTGTATGCTGGCCCTTTAAGCAGGGATAGTAGGCATGTGCGCCCTCTGCACTGCAGGAGAACCAATGCGAGTGGCTGGTGGTCACGATGACGACCGGCCACGCGTGATCGTGGGCACGAGAGCCAGAACATGGACGTTTGTGTGTAAACACACTAATTCCTGTTCTGTGAGGAGAGGAGAGAGAGATTGTGTGTTCCTACTAGGTAGGAACAATGACTTGTCTCCTTCTCTAGTTAGTTCTTTCCCCTTACAGTTAGACCACACTGAGGGAACACATTTAACCCCTTGATTGCCCCCCTAGTGTTAACCCCTTCCCTGCCAGTGACATTTAATCAGTGCATATTTATAGTACCGATCGCTGCATCAATGGTCCCAAAAATGTGTCAAAAGTGTCTGATCTGTCTGTCGCAATGTCGCAGTACCGCTAAAAATCGCAGCTCACCGTCATTACTAGTAAGAAAAAAAAAAATGCCATAAATCTTTCCCATAGTTTGCCGACGCTATAACTTTTGCACAAACCAGTCAGTATACACTTATTGCATTTTTTTTTTTTTTTTTTTACCAAAAATATGTAGAAGAATATATATTGGCCTAAACTGACAAATCAGTTTTAAAAAAAAATTAGGGATATTTATTATAGGAAAAAGTTAAAAATATTGTTTTTTTTTCAAAAGTGTTGCTCTTTTTTTTTTTTGTTTATAGCTCAAAAAATAAAAAACGCAGAGGTGATCGAATACCACCAAATGAAAGCTCTATTTGTGGGAAAAAAGGACACAGATTTAGTTTGGGTACAGCATTGCATGACTGCGTAATTGTCAGTTAAAGCGACACAGTGCCAAATTGTAAAAAGTCCTCTGGTTAGGAAAGGGGTAAAACCTTCTGGGGCTGAATTGGTTAAAGTGGACTCATTACTACCAAAAATGACTTGTGTATTCATGCCAACTATGACCATGTACTGACCAAACATTGACCTATTCATGTGAAATTAGAGATTCAAGGAGAACATTATTTTTGTTTTTAGTAAAAGGAGAGGAATATTCTAATGTCGGGGCCAGGAAGAGTTTAGAGTCCAGGTAATGGCCTATTCAAACAATCAAGGGAGGGGACGTTAGGTGTTGTTGATTGTAGAAGATAAATAGACAGAGAAATAGGGATCAGGAAGGGAGTAAAGGTCAGGGAGGAAAGGGGCTCAACCTCAAGAGGTAGAAAAGAATAACTTTCACCATTGTATGTTAAATATGGCATTATAATTTCTCAATGAAACCATGTTGTGCATGTTCCTTTGTCTTTGCATGGGGGGGGGGGGCAGAAGTGACGTTTTCCATGCTCCTGATATGAGGAGACTTTCTCTTAACTCAGCCACAAAAGAAATAAACACTTGATTGAACTTCTAGTGCTTTCACATTCTGTTCAATCATTTGGCATGACATAAACTCACAACACTTTGCTCAATCACTGCATAAGGAATTGACGTAATTAAGGCAAAATAATGACATGTAAGGCAACACAACAGCCATTCGATAGTGGTTAGTATATTATCATTGGTAAAACTGACAAGAGGACCTTTGACGTTCCAGTCCTAGAATGTATGCTTAGGTTTTTATTTTTTAAGGAACAAAATGTTATCAGTTAGGTTAGTGTTATCAATTTATGTTTTATTGCTTTTCTTATCTATATGCATTTCTATGGGGTGATATACTAAAGGAGTACATATTTCATTTAGTCAAGTAAACCAGTTTTCACCTTGAACCTCCAATAATGTGCACATAATTGGAAGACTGAAGTAGGTATAGCTTTACTGAACTAAAAGAAAAATGAAAAGAATACTGAATGAATTCATTTGGCTCTTCTTAGCTAGCTTATCCTTTAATGCAGAGAATGCGTTAAGGTAAAAAAAAAATTCTACATTTACAACCACTTAAAGGTTTTGACTTACAAATCAGCTATCTTATGCCACGTACACAAAATTGGGATTTTGGTCTTGTAAAAGGTATGATGGCTTTTCCGACGGGATTCCGCTCAAGCTTGTCTTGCGTACACGTGGTCACACCAAATTCCGACCGCCAAGAACGCGGTGACGTACAACACGTACGACGGCACTAGAAAAAGGAAGTTCAATAGCCACTGCGCCACCCTTTGGGCTCCTTCTGCTAATCTCGTGTTTATCTTGTCTTAGTAGAAGTTTGGTGAGAGACGATTCACGCTTTTCATCTTTCACGCTTTTCAGTCCGTTACTGCTCTTCAGTTTGTGCTTGTGGGTTTGTATCTGGTTTTCAGTGCATGTAGTCAGTTCATATCTGTTTTTCAGTGCATTCTTGTCTGCTCATTTCTGATTTTCAGCTTGCTCTTCACAGGCCTTGCTGTTCTTCAGTGTGTTCTGTTAGTTCGTTCTGACCAGCCTACCATTTTGAAGCCATGTTGCGGGTACGTGCTCCTCGTAGAGTTTGTGCTATGCAGGTGCTTGGTGTTGGGGTTATTACTTTGACCCAATTCCAGTCCATGAACAGGGTGGGGAGGAATTCATGGACCAAGAATTGGTCACTCCAGCGTGACCAATTCTCTCATATGCCTTTGCTGCGTGAGATCCAGGAGAATAACCTTGATGATTTCAGGAATTTTCTCCGGATAACGGACCCCGTTTTTCACCATCTGTTGGCTTTGCTGTCCCCTTATATTACAAAGCAGGACACCTGCATGCGGCAAGCCATCACTCCTGAGCAGAGGCTCGTCACCACGTTGCAGTACTTGGCGACAGGGAGAAGTCTACAGGAGCTCAAGTTCTCGACAGGCATCTCCCCCCAGGCTCTGGGGATCATTATTCCAGAGACCTGTTCTGCTATCATTCAGGTCCTGCAGAAGGACTATATTAGGGTAAGTTTTCTCCTTTAACATCACATTCTATGTATTTAATGTATTGTATTTATTTCATCATTCCCTAATTAGCATGATTGTAATATGCTGTGAATGTCCTCTTTATCCTCATACATGCTGGAAGTTTTTAGTGCTCCTTTTTTGTCCTTCATGCATATTTGCCTTCACTAACCTCCCCAGCATGCTATCCTGGGCCCATATACACCTAGCCTAGTCACTTAACAATGTTTTTTGTCAGCTCCATAGTACTGCTTTACCCTAAACACCCCCTAAAATGTGTCCAAATGTTATTGTTGTACTTAAACTCATTTATAACCCCCTAAACTTTTTCCAATGGGCCATCAGAGGAGGGAGGAATCTGATAAGTGGACCTTATATTTTTGTCTTTAAGTACTCCTTAAACTAAATGTTATACTGATGTAGGCCAAGAATGTTTGTGTCTAATCTGCTTGCAATGTTTATGTGCAAAAGTACTATTTTTTTTTCTGTTTTGACTCCAGTTTCCTTCAAAACCACAGGAATGGCAGATTGGGGCATCCCACTTTGCCGACCGTTGGGACTTTCCCAACTGTGGAGGGGCAATTGATGGAAAGCACGTCCACATTGTCCCACCACCCCATTCAGGGTCATACTATTTTAATCATAAGGGTTTCAATAGTATCGCGTTGATGGCGGTGGTGTCAGCGACATACGAGTTTCTCTATGTGGACGTGGGGAAGATTGGTCGGATGTCGGATGGTGGAGTCTTTGCCCAGACGGAGTTCTACACACGTCTCCAGAGTGGTGGCTTGGGATTGCCACCTGCAGAAGAGAATGTGGAAGGACTCCCGTTTGTTTTTATTGCTGATGAAGCATTTGGTCTGTGTGATCACATGATGAGGCCATTCCCCCAGAGGTCCCTCACCCCGGAGAAGAGGGTTTTTAATTTCCGGCTGGCCAGAGCCCGAAGAGTCGTGGAGAACACCTTTTGGGATAATGGCCAGCTAGTTCCACCTATTTCTAACGGCTATAAATATGGAGGAGTACAAACTTAACCACATGCTACTAATTATGTAGCCTCAGTTGGGCCTGAGGCCGGACTTCATGAACCAACAATGAGGGCCCTGGAAGCTGGCCGTCCTGGCTTGCCCCCCCAAAGAGCCCGGGAAGTGCGTCAAAAATATGTGGAATATTTTACGGGTAGGGGGGCCATTGCTATGCCAGCAAATTTTCAAATATTTGCAAAAAAAAAAATGATATGATAAAATATTGAATTTGATTTACTGCTTGGGTTTCTTTTATCTGTCTCCTAGGTTCTCCTAGTGCACTTGTAGTGCCAAGTGGTTTTTCCATTATTAAATAACACCCATTGTCACTGTAAACACCAACTTAATACAAAAACTGGTTTTGAGCATTGAAAGAAGAAGCCACACATTGTTGAGTATTAAACCTTTTACTCCGTGCACATTCACATGTGCGTTGTAAAACCTTTTTTGTTAAAAAAATAACTTCTATGTTTTATAAATTTTTACCTTGAAAATATCATTTTGGTACATAAATAGGCATGTTTCAAAACATAACATACACAACTCAGGAACTTACAAAGTTCAACATTGAAAAACTGAAGACAATATCAGACATTATAGTGTCAAAAATGTCTTGACATTGCCTTCATCAGATGGGGTGATGTCCCCCTGTAAAAGCCAAATTTAGAAGATGCACACAAATTGGGAGTAAAAATGGGGATTTCCCTCCTGATCCCATGCCTAATGTCAACATGTGCTATCTCCCATCATGGGGGATTGATGGGTGTGTTTTGGGGGTGCAACCCCTTCTTCCCACCTACTAGAGTTGGGAGGAAGGGGTTGCACCCACAAAATGCGTACATTGATATCCCCTGATGGCAGATAGCACATGTTTACACACCGTGTGCATCTTCCAAATTTGGCTTTTAAAATGTATAAAAAGGTTATTTAAATTTTCTTAGAAGTTGTCATTTTTTTGAATTTAGATTCTCCCTAGTACATCAATCATGTTCTTCATTCTTTGTTCAATCTCCTGTTAATCTCCTGGATTAGCCTTTGTGCACTGTCAGTTGTGAAATGAGTAGATTTTTCTTCCACAACATGCACATCACCTAAAAGAAACAATACACACCATGTATTATAAATATGCAGGCATACATCTATTACCTGAATCTGTGGTGTCAGACACTCACCTGTTGTGGTGACAATTTCCACCACCTCTACTTCCTACACATCCTGAGGTTGTGTCCTCTGTTCCTTCTTCAGTAGGTGGGGGGTTCCTGTTGTCCTCCGACGTCCCGAGTCTTTTCTCCTCTATGAGAATGAAACAAAAGGTATACTTAGCACACAGATATTTGTGGCCAGAAATATGAATGTGAAACATTGTTTGGAAGTGGGGGTACAATTGTCTGTTTTGGCAGAGTTCCAAGTTGAAGACATTTATTCCTTTAACAAAGCTGCAATACTTACCTTTTTTGGACAAGTTTCACACATGGGGCACCCAAAAAAGTTTGGTCTTGTGTCTCACACTAGTGCTCCTGAATCCAGATGTATAAACAGCTATTCATTCTAGTTACAAACACATCTAGACAACAATGTCCTAAACTTCTTTTAATACAAATTAGCATGACCAAATGTAGTTAACCCTGTATCTGCCTAAAACATGGTATTTAGTTGGTGAACGAACGATGTTTACTACGAACGATTACTGTGCCCACGAGCCTGAAAGTTGCCATTTTAAACTGTACAACAGTAAAGTAAAGCACATGGCATGCAAGTAATAATACTGATCAGAACACACGACAACTACTTACTTTTTAGAAACACTTTCTTGATCCTTCTGTACTGATCCTGCTCCCTCAATTTAAGGTCTGACCAGCGTTTCCTCAATTGCTCGTTGGATCGTCGTACCCCAAAATTCCTGTGCAGACTCTTCACAACTTTAGTCATGATCTTGGCCTTTCTCACATTTGGGTTTAGGTAAGGTCCACACTTCCCGCCATAGTGGGCCCTCTTCAAGATGTCCACCATCTCTACAAAGGCCATATTTGAGGCCTTAAATCTTCTCCGGGATCAGGATGTTTCCGGCTCCGGCTTTCCTCCTCCTCGTTACTGCTACTATGTAGCTGCAAAATTGCAGCAAATGGAGGAGGGCCAACGCAACAGGTGTGAGAAAATTATTTTTGAGGCCATTCATAAGGGGTTGAGCGGCCAAATTAGTGATAACATGCACTTGGTTGCCATTGCCCATCCTCCTCCTCCTCCTCCTCCTGCCACAAGCCCACCTCCAGAGCCACAGCCTCCAAGGAAGGCTGCAGGGAAGGCTGCAGGGAAGCGTGGAGGGAAGGCTGCAAGGAAGACAAGAAAGTGATGGCCCTGGGTTCAGTCTGGTCTGACAGAAAATTCAGCCTGTTGTAGTACCACAGCCTGGGGACAGATATGTCATCTGCTGCTGTTTGTGATCTCGGGGAGTCCAGGACCAGATTGTGCTCCCCATTATATGGACTTCTCAGGCTACCAATTTTAATTCCCAAAGAGTTTATGTGTGCCCTGGGGGCCAAAGGCTTCACAAATTCAAGCAGTTTCTCCAGCGTTGCCTTCCTCTTTATTTTGTTATTATGAGTCAGAATACATTTTTTTTTTATATGAAAATACTTGCCTATGTGTTTTTCTTCAAAAAGGACAGTTTGTTTGTGAAAAGGCAGGTACAATTCCAAAATACAATGTCAAATTAACAAGGGACAACAACCAACCTCCTTGAGCTTTATAAAAATACAAGATAATAATGTTGTTGTGGAAACTTAACACACCAAAAAAAAAATTATGGAGATCGCTAGAAACGAATTTAAAAATAATCCAAAAAACAGTACATCTTGATTAAAAATAAAAAAAAAAATGACTATAAAAAATAATTCTAAACATTATTATGGAGATCTGGCTTTAAAAACAATAAATATTATTCAGGAGATCAAGAGAAATAATAAAGAAATAAGTTTGTGAGAATGCTGTGTGAATATCAGCAGCAAAACAACTTCATTCTTCTAGCATTATAAAGAACAAAAGAATGCGCTGCATTGAAAGATCCAAAAATTTACAGGGTGACGAATGTGCTAGCTCCATTATGAATGCTAGTTTTACCAGACTGAGCGCTTCCATCTTGTACTTGATTCTGAGCATGCGTGAGTTTTGGCGCGTCGGAATTGCATACAGACCATCGCATTTTCGACTAGGAACTTTTTCCGACCGAAAAATTGAGAACCTGCTCTCAATCTTTTGCTGGCTGGAATTCCGCCAGCAAAAGCCCGATGGAGCATACACACGGACGCATTTTCCGACCATAAGCTCTCATCAGAGTTTTGCTGGCAGCATTTACGATCGTGTGTATGGGGCATTAGACTTGATTTTCACTTCTGCAATGGGATTTTGATGCAATTTGCATTTTGGATGTAGTTTGCATAATATATGGGGCAAAATTGCACTGTAAATCGCACCATAGTAGCATAGGACTCTTCTCCAAATAGCAGTCCCCTCACTTGTCCCCTACCTTTCCTGGCCTTCCACTGCCAGGCTGCATGCTCGGATAAGGGTCTGGTATGGAATCTGGGGGAGATCCCATGCGTTTTTTAATTTTTTTTATTTTGGCATGGGGTTCCCCTTAAAATCCATACCAGACCCAAATGGCCTAGTATGGATTGGGGGGGGACGCCATTTTTTAAACATTTTTTTTTTATTGCCGGCAATGGTATTCAATTGCTGGCAATTTAAATGCCAGTTTTATTCTTTATAACTGTCAGTTTTGCTGCCACAGGTTCTGTACTCACTACAGACGCAACACTTTACATGCAGACTAAGGGTACCCCCACAGGCACTATATTTTTTCATTTTTAATGTTTCAGTTTAAGCATTATTAAAATCATTGCTCCTGTAAAATGTATCTTTTTGAAAACATACTGTCCTCCAGAACAGTACCTGGACCCTCATACCCCTTTTTATGGCCAATAACTTCAATAACTTGCATATAAGTCTTTTGATTTTTCAAGTTTGGGTCCCATAGACTTTTTTTTTTATCAGATTTTATTTTTTGAAAGTTTATATATCAAGAACAAAAATAAAAAAACAAAGAAAGAAAAACATAACTTGAAAAACAAAACAAAAAAAAAAAAAGATTTTTTTTAAAACAAATCAGCATCAACAATATTTATTTTTTTTTGTCGTTCATTCCCTCAGAATGTGTTTGAGAAAGAGGGGAGGGAAGAGAAAAAAACAACAAAAAAGAAAAAAAAGGGAGTTTCCTTTTCTCTCTCTCCTCCCCTCCCCCTTTTCATCCCACACTAAATTTTAAAGTACAATATCCTGGAGCAACCACTACAGTCTTGTTTTATAGTATATTTAATTTAAGGAAAACAGAGGCAGCCATTTTTGAAAAGCAGAGAGCAGAGTTACAAAAAAAAAAATGAGGCAAATTATCCCCGCTCTCCATTTTTAGCCCAAGTTGGAACATGGGTCATCTATCCATTTTTTCCATCATTTTCTGTTTTTCCAAGATGCATTATGTTGAACATAAGTATATTTCTCAAATAGTACATGTTTATTCGTTTTCTGTACCCAGTCTCCAAGGGTAGGAGGGTTAGGTGATACCCATCGAGAGGCTATTACTGTCTCATTGTATTCCAAATTATTAGAGTTTATATACCCGAAAAGACATAGGACAGGATCGGGGGTCAGTGAAAGGCCATATATAGAGTTTATCACATTTATCACATCCTGCCAGTACCGATGCAGTTTTCGACATCTCTAAAACAGGTGTATAAAAGAACCGGGGGATTTCGTACATTTACACATTCAGAATTTTCCTTTCTGCCTACCCTATGTGGCAACTCCGGGGTGCGATACGCCCTATATAGAATAAAAAGTTCGGTCACTATATGCGATGGAGATATCGAAACCCATTTATCCTCTAGGGCCACATCAGTATCCATCTCCCATTTTTTGTCTGCATGGATTCGGAAATTTGAAGAACGATTCAGATAGTAATTTCATATAGACATTCGAAATAAGTCCCTTTGGGTTGGTTGCTTGGACTATACTATTCAAAATAGGGATTTTATGGAAAAGAACGGTCAGGGCCATACCTACTTTTTTCAAAGTGTGTCTTAGTTGTAGGTACTGAAAAAAACACCTTTTATCCAAAACATATTCCATAAAAAGCTGCTGAAAAGTTTTCAGGACTCCATCTAAGACCTTAATAGGGTTCGGAGTTCAGGTATGAACTTTTGCGATGGTCGAGAGTTCTGGCGCGAACCCACCCGGGGGGTGTTTGGCCCAACTCTACGCATCATTGTGAACCAGGTCTAAAGCTGAGGAGCTGATGATGGATTTATCATTGTCAAAAGTTGAGGCATTACTGGTGAGCAAAATGTCAGCATTTTAGTTGATAGATGGTTGCCTATAAAAAAATTTTATCATTTAGGTTAGTGGGAACAATAGTAACAACAGTATTTTGGATGGTTCCTGTTCCCAGTGAGTAGTCACAATAAATTGTAAGCTATAAAATTTACAAGTATGTTGTGGAAATGACAAAGTAAACAAAACTATGCAAGATATTAATGAATGCCAGTAGGATTTCATTCTTCTTCTTGTGCACTGTCCAAACAATGGAAGATAATATGTGGGAGATTCTGCATACCATGCCTTGTATGCATAAAGCAAGAATGTAATATTTGGATTACAGCTGGTCTGGCCCTTTTTATGTAAGCAAAGGAATTATTTTTAACTGTTCAGTGTGAGCTGTAGACCTGCCACAAGATATTATCCTGCCTTTCTGATTTATTCAGAGAATTCAGGGCTAGTTTATCTTAAAACTGAAGTACAGACTGCCTCAAAGAGGTGCTACAAAAATAAACTGCAGTGGAAAATTTGTGGGGCCTAAAAGAAGAAAACCCATTTTAAATACGTTGAAGTCCTTTTTTCATATCAGGAAGAATACTGTTTGTACAGAATTTAACTTATATATAATAACAGTTTTACACAATGATCCACATTGTGATTTATAGGAGTTTATTTACTAAAGCTGGAGAGCACTGCAAAATTAGGCTCACTTCTGCAGAGAAACCAATCAGCTTCCAGTTTATATTGCCAAAGCTTCATTGAATAAACTGAGATTAGAAGCTGATTGGCTACCATGCACAGCTGCAACAGATTGTGAGTGCTCCAGTTTTAGTAAATCTCCACCATAGTGTTGTTGACCTTGGGCTAGCTAGGTAAGCACAGCAAAATTCCATCAAAGCACCTTTTAGTGTACTTGGTATGTGCAATGCTTCCACCCGCCGCTGATATGACCAGACCCATATTGCAGTAGTGCTGACCGTGTCACCTGTAGAAATGAATCCTCCAAACAGTTTGCATGTTTTGTTTAAAAATACATTGTAAAAATAGAATTGTTATAATGCATTTAGGCAATTTTTATATGCAGATCATTGATCAAACAGCAACACTGGTCAAGCTAGAAAAGTGTCTTTAGATTGCAGAAAAATAAAAACATTGCTAAAATATATGTATTACTTTAGTATCTTCTGTATCCAAACTTTTTTTTTATAGTTATAGTGGGGAAGGATTAGAACCTCTTTCACTCTATCCAAAACCTTAAAAAAATGTTTGGCTATAGAAATGCTTTAAAGTTGAAATTTATTTAAAAATATATATTTTTTGAGTGAGCCTCCGGCTCTAATCGCGTGCTTCGAAAAATAAAAAACCCCACATTGAAATCAATGCGTCCGGCGCCCTGCATGGAGAATAAGGGGCGGGCGCATGGAGTGGGGGGGGGGGGGGCGGCGTGCATGGGCAGACTGAATGTACCAAGATGATCCATCAATTAACTTGGGTCCAGCCAGCCTTCCAGATTTTACTTGTGATTATTGCTAGTGGCTGTTATAGCCACTAGCAATAATCACTGTATTCTCCCGGCAGGGGTGGCTTCCCTCCACTGGGAGAACACAATATCTTGGTAGGAGGGATTTCCCTATCAGCACTATCTGTGTCGATGGGGGAATTAAGGGAATTTCTTTTCTGCAACCCGTGGTTGCACAAAATAAATTCGCACCACCTATGGCCTGCTTTAGGCTTTGTAGCATACATCTTACTTATACCTTTATTCCTCTACACCATGATCTGCCTCTTAAGAGCCCAATAATCCTTTGCAAATAAATAAGCTGTCTGCAGATAGCTTACATTTTTCTCTCTGCTCGTGCATTGATTACACTGCACGAGCAGAGCTATAGGGTTAACACCCCCCTCTTGCACCCAGCTGAGTGGGAAGAAGAAGGGGAATGAGCATATAGCTCCTTGTGAACTGCTCTGTGCTGTGTCAGACACAGCATAGAACAGGAAGAAGATCACTCCTAACTCACTTACTATGTATTTCACTGTTTGTGTTTGGCCCGTCTTATTAATATTTTCCTTACACAAGCATGTATGCTAGATAAGCATGCAACCTTCACAAACTGAGCCACATTTCCTGTAGGAGGCTAAAATTGAACTCTTTGGTCTGAATTTATTGTAACATGATGTGAATGTAATGCAAAGCATACACAATAATAGGTTATTTGCTTTAAAACAACACTCAATATTAACTGCAAATTTTGATGCCTAAGACCCCTTTCACACCAAGCGTTTTTGTAGCATTTTAGCGCTAAAAATAACGCTATTAAAATGCTCATAAAACGCTCCCCATGCATCTCAATGGACCCTTTCACACTGAGGCATTGCGCTGGCGGGGCGTTGAGAAAAGTCCTGCAAGCAGCATCTTTGGAGCAGCTTTTGGGCATTGAAAAAAGTGCTTCAAAAATGCCCCTCTCCATTGAAATGAATTGAAAATGCTGTAAAAATGCCTGAATAGCGCCTATAATCGGCCCTGAGCTGTAGAAAAGTCACATGATCTCACAAAAAGGTAAACATGCAAGCATAAATTATAAGGCTGACCATAGACTTACGGACATATGGCACAAACATAATACTAAACTGTAACAATTTGTTTAAACAGCGGTGGTCAACCTGGTAAATACAAAGGGTCTCAAGTGTGGCTTTCGACATGTTCAAAGGGCAGCACAATATAAATTGTACTTAAATTACAGCAAGACAGTGGGTACATAAAGAAAAGCTACATGTGTGTCATCTTGTGGTGGATAATGATGAGTTGGGAGCCCATTCATTTTGAATGAGCTGCCTTAAGACCCGGTTCACACACGGGCGGCACGACTTGCAGGTCACCTCAGCGAGGCGACCTGCACACAACTGCCTGGGCGACTTGCAAAACGACTTCTGTATAGAAGTCTATGCAAGTCGCCCCAAGTCGCCCCCAAAGTCGTACAGGAACCTTTTTCTAAGTCGGAGCGACTTGCGTCGCTCCCCTTAGAACGGTTCCATAGCACAGAACGGGAGGCGACTTGTCAGGCGACTAGGTCGCCTGACAAGTTGTCCCTGTGTGAACCGAGTCTGACGCAATACACATTGATGCATACATGACATGCAGGTGTGAATGGCCCCTTAAAGCACAAATCAATTTTTTAAAGCACAGTCATTGTACAGAAACATATTTGCTATTTTTTAAGCTTGTACAGCATTTGTCCAATAGTCCTCCAGGACACTCAGCGAGGGATGACATTGATAGAATGTCTCTTGTAACTCCTAAAATACCTGAGATAGTATTACATCTCTATTGCAGATGGAGTTAATTAACATAAATTATAATTTCCAATTTTTCTAAATAACTGTCCTACAACAGGGAAAAGCTATTAATTATCTATGGTTGCTATTTCTGTCTTATTTTAAATATTACATTTATTTTAAATAAGAAGCTTTTTTATAAATGGAGCCATGATATAACATAACTACCCTGCTGGAGAATAGTGACTGAAACAGTATGGATCTCTGTGTCTGTGTACTTTCATGTATTATTCTTATTTAAAAAATAGAGCTGGTGCTGTATAGTCAGTTAAAGCTTTAAAAACACTTGCTAGTTTTTACATGGGGCAGTGTTGTGTTGGGGATCAGAAGCTTTTGTTTACTTGTTGCCTGACACTCAGTGGGCTCCACACTGTCTGATGGGCAGCCCATGGGCCATGTGTTGGACACCAGGGTCCTAGGTAGATTTCCCTCACTTCCTGTACTCTAACCACAACAGGAAGCAAGAGGAAATGGCAGTTGTCATCAGAACAAGGATCTTCCATGATTTTCACTCTATTGCTGTTCTGATACTAACAGAATTTTGAATTTCCCATCCCCATAACAATGGTCACCAGGACAAACAAAGAGGAATTAATCTCCCTAACAGACACAAAGCAATACCAACTTGAAAGAAATTCTAACCCTTCCACACTACAAGTCCTCATGCACACAGGCTGTTAAAATAACGTTATGAAAACGCCAGTATCTTTGCAGTGATTTTTTTAAACTTTTTTCAGCTTTTTTCAGCGTTTTTGCAATAGCGTTTTTTTTTTTTTTTTTTTTTTCAATGGATCAAAAACGTTAAAAAACGCTGGTGAATGACGTTTGTGAGCGTTTTTGAGCGTTTTTCAGCGTTAGAGCGTTTTTACAGCTGAAAAACATCTCTCAGAACCCACTGGTCCTGGGTTTTTTTTACAGCTTAAAAACGCCTATGCCACTTGCAGCTCAAAAACGCCTAGGTGGGCATGAAGCCATAGATTAACATAGACAGGCCTTTTTAAGCTGCAAAAAAAGCTCAAAAAAGCAGCTGTAAAAACGTCCGTGTGCATGAGGACTAAAGGTATTTTTTGCTTAAGATACCCTAAATAAAAATAAAAATAAAAATCCAACTTGCAACATTAACTGAACCGCCCTCCTGAACCCCCATGCCGCCCGTTCACATGTCTGAGCCTCCTGCCACTCACCCGCCCAGTCACATGTCTGAACCCCTGCTGGCTGCCGCCCGCCTGCCTGTCTGCCTGGCCACCCGCCAGCACTCAGAGGGAGATGTTAGCTGACCAGGAGCAAGTGTGTGCTGAGGTAAGCTTTTTGCCAAAGCACCAGGGAAATAGGACTGCAGCAGGCTGATAGTGAGGACGGGATTAAAATTGCTGTGTCCACCGAAGCAGGTGGGGATATGGGGAGTCAGTGGCAGTGAATGGTACCCCCCATCCTCCTTCTTGCATTGTCCTCATGACATTGGCAGGTACTCTGTTGTACCTACACGGATGACACTGGGATTTCCCAGGGCGCGGAATCAAAGAGCCAGCGGGTGTTCACCAGAAGCCCCTAGTAGTGGGGATGGATATAGCTGCAGTCTGGCTCCAGGTCGCGACCCCTAGGGCCTCCCAGCTCACGCTCACGGTAGACTACAGGGAGGTAGAGTGGAAGCAGCAGACTGCGACAACAAAGGATAGTCAAGTCGCACATGAAAGCTAAACACACACTATCGATCAGCAGAGCTGGCTTACAGGTTAATATAGAGTTCCCTGATAGGGGCTGGGGTGGAGCCATGCTTTGAAGAGAGATTACTTAAGCAGCCAGGTGAGAGTGGCTGGCCTCTTAAGCAGGACACATGGAGAGGTAAGCTGACAAACAAACATTACTGCATACCCATGACAGTACCCCCCCCTTACGAAGCCTCCCCATCCCCCGCCTGGGCCCAGGCTTGGAGCGAAACTTCAGATGAAACCTCAACAGTGGAGGCGCAAAGACCTCAGATGCAGTGATCCAAGACCTTTCCTCAGGACCAAACCCTTTTCAATGCAGGAGGTACTGAAGAATGCCTCTACATAGGTGGGAATCCAAAATTTGACCTCGTACTCCTGATTATCCTCAAAGACCGGGGCCACGGTAGGGAGAGGACGAGAGAACTTATTGAGGACTAAAGGCTTAAGAAGGGCAACAGGAAGGAGTTAGAGATTTTGAGGCTTTTAGGAATCTGGAGTTTGAAACAAACCGGATTCAGTTTAGAGGTTATAGTGTACGGACCAATGAATCTTGGAGCAAACTTCAGAGAAGGAACTCGGAGCTTGATGTTCCTGGTGGAGAGCCAGACTTTGTCCCCTGGCTGTAGAGAAGGCGGTTTGAATTTGTCAGCAGCTGCCCAGAGGGAATCATGAACGTCACCCCAAATGGAATTGAAAGACTCCTGAGCCATAGCCAAAGCTGGAATATCTGGAGAACACAGGTCATGGGAAGAGGGAGTTGAGGGTGTTTTCCATAAACTGGGAAAAAGGTTGTTTTCTGAGAACTGGTATTTACATGATTGTTGTAAGAGAATTCTGCCCACGGGAGTAGAGAGGACCAATCATCATGATGAGAAGAGACTAAGGTGCGAAGAAAGACCTCTAACTCCTGATTAACCCTCTCAATCTGTCCATTGGATTGAGGGCGGTAAGAAGAAAAATCCAAGACAATATTGAGGGATTTGCAAAAGGCTCTCCAAAAATGAGACATAAATTGAACGCCCCCGTCGGAAACAATATGAGAAGGAACCGCATGGAGGTGGAAAAATTCTCGAACAAAAATGGGAACCAAGGCAGGAGCAGAAGGAAGACCAGGAAGAGGAACAAAATGAGCCATCTTGGAGAACTGATCAATTACCACCCAAATGACCATATTATTCTCTGACAGTGGGAGATCGGTGGTAAAATACATGGCAATGTGAGTCCAGGGCTCCTTAGGAATGGGCAAGGGCATAAAAAGGGCTTGTGTGGAGGATTTAGACTGAGAACAGACATGACAAGCCTTAACGTAGTCTTTGACATACGAGCAGAGATTAGGCCACCAGTAGTGACTACTGATGAGCAGGAAGGATCGAAGGAACCCAGCATGACCTGCCACCTTGGAATCATGTCCCCAATGAAGAATCTTAGCTCCTAGCTCAGTGGGGACGAAGGTTTTGCCAGGTCTTGCCAGGAGGAATTTTTGACTCCAGGGTGGTAGAATGGGCAACAATGCATGAGGTCGAAACGATCGGCTCAGGTTCAGGGGTGGACTCCTCGTCCAAAGTGTTAAATGACCTAGAGAGTGCATCAGTTGCAGGAACTATGTTTGTACGTAATCGTGAAATTAAAATGGGGATTCAGACGTTTAGCATTCTGTAGGTACTGTAGATTCTTGTGATCAGTAAAAATCGTTATGGAGTGAGGGGAACCCTCCAAGAGATGACGCCACTCCTCTAACGCTAATTTAATTGCAAGAAGTTCCTGATCACGATAGCATAATTTCTCTCTGCCTGAGAATTTTTTTTGGAGAAGAACTCACATGGTTGACGTCTCTTGTCAAAGGACTGAAGAAGCACATCTCCCACCCCATTGAAGAAGCATCCACTTCAATAAAAAATGGATCCCCAAGATTCGGTCTCCTCAAGAGAGGTCCAGAAACAAAGGCCTGTTTCAGGAGGCCAGTCCTTGGCATTCGCACCCTTCCTGGTCAAAGCGATAATAGGCGCAGCAATGGAAGACTAATTCCTTATGAACTGCCTATAATAATTTGTGAACCCAAGAAAGTGCTGTGTGGCCTTGAAGCTAGCAGGAAGAGGCCAGTTGGTAGTGACCAAGACCTATCAAGGATTCATACGAAGACCCAAACTCGAGACAAAGCATCCCAGAAACAGGACCTCAGAACATTCAAAAGATCATTTCTCCAGCTTGGCATACAGATTATTCTCTCTAAGGCGCTGAAGTACAGTGCGGACATTGTTTCTGTGGACAAGCAGATTTTCCGTAAAGATGAGAATGTCATCCAGACAGATGACAACAAACTGGTACAACAGATCCCTGAAGATTTCATTGACAAAATTTTGGAACACAGCTGGGGCATTACACAAACCAAAAGTCATAACCAAGTATTCGTAGTGCCCGTCTCTGGTGTTAAATGTGGTTTTCCATTCATCACCTTCCTGTATCCGAATCAGATTGTATGCACCTCTGAGATCCAACTTGGTGAAAATGGAGGCACCCTTCAACCCGTCGAATAGCTCAGATAATAAGGGTAAGGGGTATCGATTTGTGATGGTCACTGCATTTAAACCTCGATAGTCAATGCAGAGTCTCAAGGTACCATCCTTTTTGGCAACTAAAAAGAACCGTGCTCCTGCAGGCGATGAGGATTTCCAGATGAAACCTCTCTCTAGATTCTCTACGACATACTCTGACATTTCCTGGGTCTCTGGGATGGACAGAAGGTAGGTACGACCCCTGGGCGGAGTTGCTCCAGGAACAAGGTCACTAGCACAGTCAAAAGACCTGTGGAGAGGAAGCAGCTCAGCTGATTTCTTACAGAACACATCCTGGTAATCGCTGTATGCAGCGGGAGGATCAGAAGATACAGATGTGGTAGCAACTGGAAGTCTCTCCTTGGGGGATACCTTGAGAAGGCAGGATGAGAAACATGAGGGACCCCAAGCCAGAATCTGCCCAGAGACCCAGTCCACATGTGGAGAGTGGAGCTGTAGCCAAGAAAGGCCCAATACAATGGGGTAGAGGCCTTGGGTAGAATGAGGAAGGATATCCACTCATGGTGGAGTATCCCTACAGACATTCTTATAGGTAGAGTCTGGAAGTGGATAGGGTCCCCTGGGAGAACAGTGCCATCAACTGCCGAGACTAACAGTGGCGTAGTGATGGGTGAAAGGGTAAGCTTCATGGAAGAAGCAGTTCTCCAGTCCATAAAATTGCCGGCAGCCTCGGAATCCAGATATGCAAAGATTGATTGAGGAGAAGTGCCTACATGAAGGAACACCGGAAGAAGGCGAGGAGAAGGTGATGTTTCTGGGTCCAATACTCCACCTTCCAGATGTATTAGACCCGAGCGTTTCCCGGACCAAGTGAGCAGGAGCCACGAAAATGATCCTTGCCCTCACAATAAAGACACAAGTCCAGAGTTCTGCACCTAGCATGTTCTTTGGGGGTGGGTCTCGTCTGGCCCAGCTGCATAGGTTCCTCAGTAGGCAGAAGATGCTCCACGGGACGAAGGGAGGAGTGCTCAGACTGGCTAGAGCGCAGGGAGTGCTGGCGTCTTTTTCTAGGGACCTCTCCTGAAAACGAATGTTGATTTGATTGCACAAGGAAATGACATTGTCCAGACCATCGGGGATGGCTCTTCCCGCTAATTCATCTTCCACTCGGTCAGAGAGGCCATGTAAAAAGGTTGCAACCAGGGCCTTATTGTTCCAGCTCAATTCAGCTGTGAGGAGAGCATATTGTCCCATTGAACAAGGTTCTTGGCGAAGATGTAAATGGGTTCTAGCCGCTGAAGAAACCCGAGGCGACTCCTTGAAGATGTTACAAAAGAGGTTCAAGAAGTTGGACAGGCTGGAAGCCACCAGATCACTCTTCTCCCACAGGGGGGCAGCCCAGGCTAAAGCTTCACTGGAGAGGAGGGAAATTATTTAGGCTACTTTTGCCCGATCATACAGGAAGTTTTGAGGCTGGAGCTCAAAATGAATAGTCCATTGGCTGAGGAACCCCCTGCAGGCTTGGGAGTCCCCAGAGAAACGGGACAGAGCTGGCAGTTGTAGTGAATGTGTGACTTCGACCAGAATAGGTGCAGCCGCTGATTGTACTTACGGTTGCTGACTCGAGGTTCCCAAGGAGGCCTGAAGCTTCTCGGGGTTTTGGTAGATCATAAGCTCAATAATAGCATGCAATGCCAAGCTGCTGTTTCCAAAGCGAGCAAAGTCCTTTCTTGTATTAAGATAGGTATGGACTCCAGAGAGAGAGAGATATCATTTTGCCCCTGTTCAAATCATTAGTAAGACCTCATCTGGAATATGTAGTTCAGTTTTGGGCACCAGTTCTCAAAAAGGATATTGGGGAACTGGAGAAAGTACAGAGAAGGGCAACCAAACTAATAATAATAAAGTATAAAGTGAAAGAAAATTGGGTGCAAAAACACATATAAAAAATATATATATAAAATATATATAAATATTGTCCACGCAGCTGAAGTGCACAATGAAAGCTCCTATATCAAGCGTCTCAAGCCTCATTTTCTATGCATTTCGTGCTCAAGCGCATGTCTTCAGAAAAATTCCTGAAGACATGCGCTTGAGCACGAAATGCATAGAAAACAAGGCTTGAGACGCTTGATATAGGAGCTTTCATGGTCCACTTCAGCTGAAACGCACACGCCGCGCTTCTTATCTCATGTATCGAGTGACGGACCGGCCCCTGCCTCATCCCCCAGCTGTGCTGCTATCTATTGGACTTTATATGGGCATGTAAGTGCTTTTTAAAAAAAATAAAGACGGTATCACACTATATTGTCTCTCTGTGGCTTTCACTTGGGGGAGCCCATTTCTACAGATTTAAAGATAAGGAGTGCTGGATGTATACTTCAGAGTGTATCACTGCTAATAATTGGAGGAATTACAAAATACCATCTATGATTGAATGAACTTTGATCGGTACTGGTAATAGTTGTTTGGAGCGATTTCTTACTTGGAAGATCCCAGCTAACGGAGGAAGCTTCCCATTTATTTTAGGCCTGGTGGTCAACTAGTGGCCAGAGATATCTGGTGAGCAGATTTATTTGACACTTCAGGTGAAGCAGACACATTTTTGCAAGATTCAAGCACTCTGCACTTTAGCAAGGCACGGTGTTGGAGATATCTTATACACAGAAGAATTGATTTAATTTTTTATTCTTTTTTTTGGTGGACTGTTTGCATATCACACTAATTGTATTGGTACACTCATACACTATTGGGTGTTATATATATATATATATATATATATATATATATATATATATATATATATTTTATATAGGTACTCTGTAGTACCTACACGGATGACACTGGGAGCTAGAGCATGAGATTTCCCAGGGTGTGGAATCTGAGAACCAGCGGGTGTTCACCAGAAGCCCCTAGTGGTGGGGATGGATTTAGCTGCAGTCTGGCTCCAGGCCATGACCCCTAGGGCCTCCCAGCTCACTCTCACGGTAGACTACAGGGAGGTAGAGTGGAAGCAGCAGACTGCGACAACAAAGGATAGTCAGGAGATGGCCAAAGGTCAGGGTAACAAGCAGGTAAGGATAGTCAAGAACAAGCCAAGATCGGTAACTGGAATCAGACGTAGAAGACGCAGCATGTTGCACACAAAAGCTAACTACACAATATTGATCAGCAGAGCTGGCTTGCAGTGCACAGGTTAATATAGAGTTCCCTGATAGGGGCTGGGGTGGAGCCATGCCTTGAGAAGGGATTACTTAAGCAGCCAGGTGAGAGTGGCTGGCCTCTTAAGCAGAACACATGGAAAGGTAAGCTGATAAACAAACATTACTGCATACCCATGACACCTCTTCTGCATTTGTGGTACTGTCAGTATTATTAACCCCCCCCCACATTGGTGGTCATGGAAGGGGTTAAATTTCAATGACCACCAATGTGGGGGGAGGGGGTTAATAATACTGACATCAGTGCTGGTTTTTTTTTTGCGTCCACTGACATAAATGCTGGGAGGTTTTATTTCGTCCACTGACACCAATGCTGGGGGTCTTTAATGTGTCCACTGACATCAATGCTGGGGGTCTTTAATGAGTCCACTGACATCCAGGCCGGCACTACCCATAGGCAAGGTTGGCGGCTGCCTAGAGCGCACATCAGTAGGGGGCACCAGAGGTGCCCCCGACTGGTGCCTCCTCGGCTGTGTGAGTTAGGGACAACCCCAGAATGGAATGGGGACTTTCTGTCATTCCGAACAGCACGGTGCAGGCTTGAAAGGCTGCTGGAGGGAGGTCCCCCCCCTTTCTCCAGCTGTGGGACTGGATCTCCAGGCAGGCTCTCGTTGTGTGGGCGGGATGGGAATGTGGCTAGCTTTGGCGATCCCGCCCGCCTGAACTGCCTGCTCACTCAGCCGCCCACAAATCTGAACCGCCCGCCTGAACCCCCATACCGCCTGCCCGCTCACATGTCTGAGCCTCTTGCCACTCACCCGCCCACTTACATGTCTAAGCCTCCTGCCGCTCATCCGCCCACTCACATGTCTGAACCTCCCGCCACTCACCCGCCCGGCCAGCTGGGAGTGAGGAAGGGCAGGGCCGGCACTACACATAGGCAAGGTAGGCAGCCACCTAGAGCGCACGTCAGTAGGGGGCGCCAGAGGTGCCCCGACTGGTGCCTCCTTGGCTGTGCGAGTTAGGGATAGCCCGAGAAGGAAAGAGGACTTCCTGTCATTCCAAACAGCACAGTGCAGGCTGGAATGGCTGCTGGAGGGAGGGTTTTGCTTCCCCCTTCTCCAGCTGCAGGTCTTCAGGCTGCAGCAGCCTGGGAGTGAGGAAGGGGTTAACATTGCTGTGTCCACCGATGCAGGTGGGGGATGAGAGAAGTCAGTGGCAGTGAATGTTACCCCCCAATCCCCCACCTTGCAATGTTCTCATGGCAGTGACATTTTAACCCACCTCCCCCTTCTGTATTTGTGGTAATGTTAGTATTATTAACCCCCTCCCCTCCACATTGGTGGTCATGGAAGGGGTTAAATTGCAATGCCACTGACCACCTATGTGGGGGGAGGGGGTTAATAATTATGACATCAATCCTGGGAGTTTTATTGTCATCCACTGACATCAATGCTGGGGTTTTTTTTGCTTCCACTGACATCAATGCTGAGGGGTTTTATTGTGTCCACTGACATCAGTGCTGAGGGGTTTTATTGTGTCCACTGACATCAATGCTGAGGGGTTTTACTGTGTCCACTGACATCAATGCTGGGGGTTTTATTGTGTCCACTGACATCAATGCTGAGGGGTTTTATTGTGTCCACTGACATCAATGCTGGGGGTTTTATTGCATCCACTGACATCAGTGCTGGGGGTCTTTAATGCGTCCACTGACATCAATGCTGGGGGTCTTTAATGCGTTCACTGACATCAATGCTGGGGGGTCTTTATTGCATCCACTGACATCAGTGCTGGGGGTCTTTAATGCTTCCACTGACATCAATGCTGGGGGTCTTAATTGCGTCCACTGACATCAATGCTGGGGGGTTTTATTGCATCCGGTGACATCAATGCTGGGGTTTTTATTGCATCCACTGACATCAATGCTGGGGGTTTGGGGGTTTTATTGCGTTCACTGACATCAATGCTGGGGGTTACTAATGCGTCCACTGACCTCAATGCTGGGGGTTATTAATATGTCCACTGATACATGAACAAGGCAAATGGGGTAGAGTCGGGGCAGGGGGGGGTTTGCAGCAAAATTAGGTTTTGCCTAGGGTGTCAAAAATCTTTGTACCAGCCCTGCAAAGTAACCAAAAATATTTTAACCATGCTAATTAGTGTCTGTAGGGCAGGCATGTAAAAAGTTTTTTTTTTTTTTCCTTTTGTTCTTTTGGGGGGGGGGGGGGGGGGGCTACATGAAACCTTCCAATTTTCTTTGGGGCCCTCTGTCAGTTTAAACATTTTAAGGAAGTGAGGCCCCAAACTGTTCCTAATGGGTACACTTCCTTTTGTAATTTTTCAGGGGAACACTTTATAAAATGTTTCTGTACCCATTCTTCGAGATAATATGTTGTAAGTTGCAGTTGTTACTATAATGTTAAATATCAAAGTGTTGTCACCTATTTTTGGGTTTACATATGCCAACCTTAGTAGACATAATGTGGTCTCTTGCAGTTTTTCTTCCAGTTAATGCAGACCACTGTTTTTTATTTTGTTATTTTTTTTATTAAGCTTGACTTGCCTGCCCCACAATTGTGCACTGTATGGTCCTTTTTGCACTAAAGATGATTGAACTGGTCTAGAAAGACCAAGATCCAACCTAGTATATGCATGTAAATTTAAGGCCCCTTTCACACGAGGCGGGCTCCGTTTCTACGGAGCCCGCCTCGGTCCGCCGGCTCAGCGGGAGATCTGTCCGTTGATCTCCACTGAGCCGGCGGATGACAGGTCCCTCTCTGCTCACTGAGCGGGGAGGGGCTTGTCAGGCGCCGCTGCCACCTATGGAGGGATCGGACGAAAACGGACAGCGTGTCCGTTTTCGTCAGATCTCACCCGACCCGATCCGAGCGACGGATCTGGACGTAGAGCCATACGTCTGCTTTTAGCGGATCGGACGGGGTCGGATGTCAGCGGACATGTCTCCGCTGACATCCGACGCTCCATAGGCTAACATGGATCGCCCGTTCAGGTCCGCCGTCAAAACTGACAGGCGGACTTGAACGGTCCGATCGTGTGAAAGGGGCCTAAAGTGGGAGAGGATTTAAATGTTCACTCATCTCCACCTGTGTGATTTTTACATGTTTTGGAAATTCATAAAATAAAGCATGTGCATTTCTTCTAGGCAAATAGTGTTAAAAGCTTTTTTGCTGGTTCATCCAGGAAGTCAAGCATAGTTCAAGCACTACTTTCAGTTCCATACTGATTTACTTTGCAGCATTAGGAAATCAGTGGTTCCTTATCTCTATTTGACAAAGACCAGTGTGGTTGAAATGTGTTATCCATTGCAGTGTTGATTGTATACCAGCTTTTCTGTTTTTAACGGAAAGTTATAAATATCAGGGTTTATGCCTTGTGGTGATGCTGATCTAACTTCTTTTCTACATTTTGCCAAAGAATTTAGCAATTGTGGTAACTGTAGTACTGTAAATATAGAGTTGTACTTGGTATAACCTATAAGCCCATATATTACAAAGACCAGGGGCAAAAATGTTTTTACATTTTTTTAATTATTAAGGAAATAAATGAAATAGGCTGGCATCACTTGTCATAGTTAAATTATTTAGAACTTTAAGTGACTAGCAATTCAAATCATCAAACACAGTAGTTATCACTGATTTTTCCCTACATGTTGAAAAATCACAATGGGTTCCAGTGGTACAGGACTAGTTGAGGGAAAGGCAGGTTCTTAGTGGTATCCATAGGCAAACATATATTTGGATAGGTGTAGATCGGTATGGAAGGTAGTCACACTTGAAGTTGTTTTTTTTAAAAAAAAAAAGCTTATTGAAAGTCAGTTTACAGGTACGAGTAGAGCCATCACGTTCTGGGGGAAGTGCCTCCCCCTTCGTCAGGGCTTTGATGGTGGGTGTGGTTAGGATTATCATGGAACTGTAGGTCAAACATGACAGGAGCCCTTTAGGTGCTGTCAACTGTTGGCTTGTTCCAGGATAATTCTAACCACACCCATCATCAAAGCCCTGATGAAGGGCAAGGCACTTCCCCCAAAATGCGTTGGCTCCACTCTTACCTATGAACTATGAATTTCAATAAGCTTTTTTAAAGAAACAACTTCAGTAAACTTTTTTAAAAGAAACAACTTGAAGTGTGACCACCTTTGATACCCAGTATGCCTCTACACGTATCTAAATATCAATCTTGCTGAGTGTCTTTCCATCACTACCAAAGAGGCAGCAGCTGAGAACTCAGCAAGGTTTACCCACATCTTACCTGCAATAAAGACAACACACTACAGATTACCACGAGGGCTACCAGACTGTGCTGTCACACACACACACATAGGTGAACAGATATCTCACCAAGAGCAGCAGACAATGCATTCTACCTCAGGGCATTGTGGCAATTGGACCTGCTGAAATCTTCCCCATGACTTAGCCCATAAGTGTATGATATATGATGAAAGTCTCAAATCATTTTTTATCAAACTAAAGGGAACAATTAGCATCTGGCTGCACAAAGGTTTGCCAACATATTGCTTTAGACTGATGCTTGCAGGCACTTGTTTTCACACTCTATTTAACTTCACATCTCCATAATTGCTCAGTCATTACAAGCAATGCTGAAATCACCTGCTATTATTGAGCCATGTATGGCCTGTAAAGCCTTACCGCTTGGCTTCTCAGAAATCTGTTGGTTGATTGCACCCTTTATAGACAGTTATCAGTCTGAAATCTGTCTGTATGATGTGTTATACTTTGTGATAAATAAAGTTACATAATATGAATTAAAATTCACCTCATTTTTTCCTGATGTTCTGCTAAATACAGTGCCTTGAAAAAGCATTCATACTCATACCACATTTGGTCATGTTACAACCAAAAACAAAAATGTATTTTATTGGAATTTTATGTGATAGATCAACACAAAGTGGCGCATAATTGTAAAGTGGAAGGAAAATGATAAATGGTTTTGAAAATTTTTTACAAATAAATATGTGAAAAGTGTTTGTGTTTTGTATTCAGCCCCCTTTACTCTGATACCCATAACTAAAATCTAGTTGAACCAATTGCCTTCAGAAGTCACCTAATTAGTAAATAGAGTCCACCTGTGTGCAATTTAATCTCAGTATAAATACAGCTCTTCTTTGAAGCCCTCAGAGGTTTTTTAAGGAACCTTAGTGAACAGACAGCATCATGAAGGCCAAGAAACACACCAGACAGGTCAGGGATAATGTTGTGGAGATGTTTAAATCAGGGTTAGGTTATAAAAAAATCCCAAGTTTTGAACATCTCAGGGGGCACTGTTCAAACCATCATCTAAAAATGGAAAGAGTATGACAGAACTGCAAACCTACCAAGACATGGCTGTCCACCTAAACTGACAGAACGGGGAAGGAGAACATTCATCAGAGAAGCAGCTAAGAGGCCCGTGGTAACTCTGGAGGAGGTGCAGAGATCCACAGCTTAGGTGGGAGAATCTGTCCACAGGACAGGTTAGTCATGCACTCCACAAAGCTGGAATTTATGGAAGAGTGGCAAGAAGAAAGCCATTGTTGAAGGAAAGCCATAAGAAGTCCTGTTTGCAGTTTGTGAGAAGCCATGTGGGGGACACAGCAAACATGTGGAAAAAGGTGCTTTGGTCAGACAAGACTGTAATTGAACTTTTTGGTCAAAAATCAAAACACTATGTGTGGAGGAAACTAACACTACACATCACCCTGAGCACACTATCCCCACCGTGAAACATGGTGGTGGCAGCCTCATGTTGTGGGGATGCTTTTCTTCAGCAGGGAGATCTGATCAAAATCAGAAAGCTGATCAGAGTTGATAGGAAAATGGATAGAGCTAAATACAGCAAAAAGAGAGCAGGTTGCCTGGTCAGAGAGGACACCATATCCCATATTTTGTGAACAATACATGAAAAAAACAGCCAACTGTGGGACTTTTAAGGTGTCAATAAATGAAAAATATAGTGTTTATTAATTATAAAAATATTTTATTAATGTCAATAAATTTTTTTTTATAAAAAATCCCTTATTTGCATGTCAAGTTCAAATCATATATTTGTACAGACACTACCGCTCTACATATTTCGCTTCTAGTGAGCTTCTTCAGGAGTATCTAGAGTGCTGTATGAAATTATTACTAAAAAAGTAAAACAACAAAATTGGGATTAATTACTACAGAATTTGTGAATTTATAATTTATCAATAAAGGTGCACAAAAATACACACTTATAATTATAATTAAATATTTCAAAAAGGAAAGTTTTTACAGTCAATCATTATTTATTGAAGCATTAAAGGACCTACCAAGTATGCAAACTTTACACAGTATCACGCCTAGGCATTTTGATTATTGAATAATTCCAGCAGATGACTCCATGTCATGAGCATGATAACCACAGGGGGGCAATGTGCAGATAATTACTGAATCCTAAAAAAAAGGGAAACACATATATCTCTAAATGAAGTGTGTATATGGCAAATAATGTTTTTATTATTTATTACCATATAAACATACCATCTTTAAACTCTGTGCTGGGTCCAATTTGACCCAATATAGAGAAAAAAATATATATTCTTAAGAATAGTAAATAAGAATTACCTGAATCAGTGTTGATAAGATCAATAGGATTAAATAATTATCATTCAAGCTTATATATTGGCCTGAAAGCAGAGACAAATTTGCTGGGTATGAATATAGAGGAGTGGGACCCAGCTCTATTTTGGAAATCACTCCACCAGTAAACCCCCAGGAGTTTGATTGTCCCAAATGGAAGTGGTATAATGACTGGCTTGCCTGGAAAAACAAGCCAAACAAAAAATGGTAGTTTTCAACAAGTAAGCAAAGTTTGTCCATAGTTGGTAGTTTACTACATCAAAGAAAGTGAACTAAGTATTTGGCTTACCTGCCGGCAATATTATATTGAGAATGCGGAGAGAAAAGAGAGATGATACCCTCTCTCTCATACAGGATCCTCTGACAGAGAATGGCGGCCGAAGCTGCATTCATAACCCCCCGTTCCGGAAGCATCTGACATCACTTCCGGAATGCGGACGTCATTTCCAGGGTGCTAGTGCGCATCCGTATTCCAAGACGCGGAGACCGCACACCGCACATGCGCGATCATCGGTCCGCCATCTTAGATGTGGGCTGCCAATACATAGCAAGCACCGCTGAGTGTAAACATATAGAACAGCACAGCAGTTATGGCAGTTTGCACAGAAGGGTGACAAGGCTGGTAGGCCTAGCTGGAAAGATAGCTCACCTAATGATAGCAACAATGCACTAAATCCTAGCGGGCTCCGGTCCAAATCCAAACTTGATCAAATAAAGAGGGATCGGTGCCCGGGCGTCCGTGTGGTTAACAATTGCCATACAATCAGGTCGTTCTTCTGGATTGCCTTTAACAAAAAAGTTTTCATTTTGAAAAATATTTATAGTTAGTCAGATTGAACACTAAATACCGGTATAAGAAATAATTTTAATGCTTCAGTACATAACTAAATACAATTGATCATAGTACAAGAGTATACATAATCGCATATGGATAACACTTTTTGCTTATTTTAAAAATATATGAAGAGCCAAGCAGTTTGAGAAATTCAGTATACATTATTATTCAAACATGTAGTTTTCTTTTAAAAGTCAGGGCATTGCGATACTGTATCTTTCTATAAGAAAGGTTTATACGTGGACCTCCCACCCCTAAACAAGGGACGAGTATGGGAGGTCGCATGTCGACATTAGCCCTGTGCAGCTCTCCGACAATAGGGGTCATACAAACCTAATCTACTTCACCATAGAGCGATATCAAACCGCATTTACACTACAAGTGGCGGAGACTGAGGAGACAACCACCCCCCTGTCACCTTGATCTCCCTCCTGTGTCCCCCCCCCCCCCCACCCTTCCCTCCTTTCATATGTTTTTCACTATCCATCCAGAACCCATCTTAACACCTTCTACGGTGCGGGTCTCCTAACAGAGCTCCCGACCAGCAATCCTACTCTACACATGGATTGAATTGTCATACAAATTCCTATACCATCATCCAACGAATGGGAATTTTCCCCCGGTGGTTGTAACAGCAAATGGAAATGTTGCCATTGTATCCAGCATCACTCTCTCTACAGTCAACTTACTGTTTTATTCTAATAGTTAAAACTCTCTTGTCTTACATATGTTGTAATGTATAATGTATTATGTATATAAGAGATTTTCTGTTATAGCCAATTCATTGACACATTTGTCTCAACCACAAGAATTTCTGTTCCATGCTTCTTGTACAACTGTATGATGATACTGTTCTGCTGATTTGTTTTATTCTCAATAAAAATCTATTTTGGAAAAAAAAAAAAAAAAGAAAGGTTTATAACTTAGTGCATCATTCAAGCCAGGGGGTTTTAGAGCTGACAGACAATGAATCCAGCGAGCTTCGCGTTGTAAGAGTATTTTATCATTATTGCCCCCTCTTTCATTTAAGGGAATATATTCCAATGCAAAAAAATGCATCTGTGAGCAATCGAAGCCATAAAATAAGCCCATATGATGGCTAATCAGGGTTTCCATTCTTTTCTTGGATACCAAAGAGACATTGGTCTCGGATTCGATGGAAAAAAGGTCTTTTTGTTTTACCTACATAGTATGCCCCACAACTACATAGCATAATGTATACCACTCCTATCAATTGGCAAGTAGCCAAAAATTGCGGTCTAAAAAGACGCCCATTGGGAAGAGTGATTTCTACCGCTTTAAAAATGTATCTACAAAAATTGCATTTATTGCAAGGTGTAGTTTCCTTTGATTTATTCTGAGTTCCTGCCTTTGATTCATAGTGACTATGGACAAGTTTGTCCTTAAGTGATTTAGATCTTCTGAAAGTGATTTCAGAATACGTTTTTAAATGTTTAGAGATAGCAGTGTCAGCCATTAGAAGATACCAATATTTTTGCATAATTTGGCGAACCTGTTTATGCTGACCCAAAAACGGGTGATCATTCTGACTCCTGGATCTTTTTGACCATAAATTAATGAAGCTCTATATTTACTCTTTGCTTTAGCATAGGCTCTTTTGAAGCACTTCTTGCTATAGCCTCCTTGTACAAGGCGTAGCTGAAGTGCCTTTGCTTCTGTTTCAAATGTTTTAGTATCACTGCAATTTATTTTTAGCCTAAGATACTGCCCATATGGGACACTTGCCATCAAAGAAGTTGGATGCGAACTGTTGGCATGCAAGAGTGAATTCCCTGCAGAGGGTTTACGGAGAAGGGTGGAACCCAAGGTTCCATCACGATTGACATATATTTGAATATCCAAAAAATTAATCTTTTCTTGCTGGCATTCTAAAGTGAATTTAAGGTTGTATTCATTATTCTTTAATTTTTAAAAAAAGAAAACAACTCATCCCTGGTCCCAGTCCAAATAAGTAAAATGTCGCCAATATATCGACAACATAGGGGTATCTTGCATAGAGAGGACTGCATTTCTTTGCTGCAAAATAGGTCTCGCTCCCATCCCGAGGTACAGGTTGGCTACGATGGGGCACATTTAGTCCCCATAACCACCCCCTGCACCTGGAGGTAGTGGGAGCGACCAAACAAAGATATTGCTTGTCAAGACAAATTAAAAAAGGTTCAGAATGAATTTGTTTTACGGTGAAACGATGGGATCACCTTCAGAGATGAAGCCCTCCACAACAGCCATCCCCTTGCTGTGGGGGATATGGTTGTAGAGGGCCTCAACATCAAAGGTTATTAACCAGGCTCTCTTGGGAACCTGTAACCCATCGAGAGCCCGAAGAAGATCTGAAGTATGCTGTAAAAAAGATGTAAGGCCCTACACGTGTGGTCAAAGGTAATCGTCTATCAGTTGGCAAGCAGTTTCTGTGAGGCAACCATTTCCGGAGACTATCGGTCTTCCAGGTGGTTGCATTAAACTTTTATGTATTTTCGGGCAAAGCGTAAAGAGTCCGTGTCTTGGGGAATTGGACATATAAAAACTCCCAAGTTTTTTTATTTATGAGTCCTTCATAATAGGCTGAGTTTATTAATTTGCGATATCGTATCTCTGTAAGGCTGACATAGCTATCAAAATTTTCTTTATACCATTCACGATTTTTCAATAAATTCATGACCATAGTTTCATATTGCTAACAGTCCATCAATACAAGGTTGCCCCCTTTGTCTGAGGACTTGATAATCAGATTTTTGTTTTGTTGCAATGAGGCAACTGCCTCTTGCTGAGCCGGGGTTAGAATAGATTGAGATAGGCCTTTCCAATTAGTCTGGCAAATCTCATTAGTGACTTGTTGCATAAAGGCCCATATATTGGGATTACATTGTAGAGCTGGAAATACCTGGGATTTAGGTTTATAATCCCTTGGGATGGACATTATGGGGGCGGGGTCTATTGTGATGGACAAGGTCCAATCAGACTGTGGTTATCATGCTCATGACATGGAGTCATCTGCTGGAATTATTCAATAATTAAAACGCCTAGGCGTCATACTCTGTAAAGTTTGCATACTTGGTAGGTCCTTTAATGCTTCAATAAATAATGATTGACTGTAAAAACTTTCCTTTTTGAAATATTTAATTATAATTAGAAGTGTTTATTTTTGTGCACCTCTATTGATAAATTATAAATTCATGAATTCTGTAGTAATTAATCCCAATTTTGTTGTTGCTTTACTTTTTTAGTAATCATTTTATACAGCACTCTCTAGAATCTCCTGAAGAAGCTCACATGAAGTGAAACATGTAGAGTGGTAGTGTCTGTACAAATATATGATTTGAACTTGACATGCAAATAAGGGATTTTTTATAAAAAAAATTTTTGACATTAATAAAATATTTTTTTATAGTTAAAAAAAACGATATTCTTAATTTATTGCCACCTTAAAAGTCTCACAGTTGGCGGGTTTTTTCATGTATTCTTCAGAGTTAAATACAGGGCAATCTGTAATGCCGTGCACACACGAGCGGAATTTCCATTGAAAAAATCTTGGATGGTTTATCGGACGGAATTCCGCTCAAGCTTGTCTTGCATACACACGGTCACACAAGTTCTCTGAACTTTCCACCGTCAAGAACGCGGTGATGTACAACACTATGACGAGCCGAGAAAACGAAGTTCAATGCTTCCGAGCATGCATCGAATTGTTTCTGAGCATGCGTTTTTTTTTGCGCGTCCGAATTGCATACAGACGAACGCATTTTCAGATAGGAACTTTTCCCGACCAAAAAATAGAGAACATGCTCTCAATCTTTTGCTTGCTGGAATTCTGCCAGCAAAAGTCCGATGGAGCATACACACGGTCACATTTTCCGACCAGAAACTCTCATCGGAATTTTGCTGGCAGCATTTCCTTTCGTGTGTATGCTGCATTAGCTTCTGCAAAAGACTTCAGACTGAGGCGGAGGTTTACCTTCCAGCAGAACAATGACGCTAAACATACAGCCAGAGCTACAATGGAATGGTTTAGATCAAAGCATATTCATGTGTTAGAATGGCCCAGTCAAAGTCCAGGCCTAAATCCAATTGAGAATCTGTGGCAAGACTTGAAAATTGCTGTTCAGATGCTCTCCATCCAATCTGACAGAGCTTGAGATATCTTGAGAAGAAGAATGGGCAAAAATCTCACTCTTTAGATGTGCAAAACTGGTAGAGATATCCCCCAAAAGACTTGCAGCTGTAATTGCATCAAAAGGTGGTTCTACAAAGTATTGACTCAGTGGGGCTGAATACAAATGCACGCCACACTGTTCACATATTTATTTGTAAAAAAAATTGAAAACCATTGATCATTTTACTTCCACTTCACAATTATGTGCCACTTTGTGTTGGTCTATCATATAAAATCCCAATAAAATTTAAGTTTACGGTTGTAACATGATAAAATGTGGAAAATTTTAAGGGGTATGATTTCTTTTTCAAGTCACTGTATACTAGCTATCTATACTAGCTAAATAATCTAAAACCTAGAGAGGATATGTATCTTTTTCCAAGGTAAAATATCCATCTGCTATCTAATATTTACTCTTAACCACTTAAAGCGGTAGTAAACTGCAGCCTTTGAAATAAATAAAACCTGCAAGACAATGACATAATGTGCTAGTATGCATCACATACTAGCACATTATGAAATGCTTTCTTTAGAGCAAAGCCCTCCAGTGGCACGCTGTCACCACGGGCAGGGCTTCCATCTTCACTCTGTTCTCCTTCCAGGTTTGCATGCTCCGGCAGTCTAATTGGCCGAGCCGCAATTACGGCACTCCCATGCAGGTTTGCGGGAGTCAGGGCTGTTACACAGAACTCTGAAGGGACGGCAACTGTATGCTGTCTCTTCAAAGTGCATGCGTTGGTGATGTCACCGGCTGCATGTAGTGTGAATATCTCCTGAACTGTGCAAGTTTAGGAGATATTCAATGTACCTATAGGTAAGCCTTATTATAGGCTTACCTGTAGGTACAAATTGAATATAAAGACTTTACTAGCACTTTAATCTTTCTGGTTTTAAAATAAAGTCTTAAAACTGAGCCAGTCAAAAAAAAAAAGGTTGGTTTAGTTTTGGAAAGTTTTAATTGGTTTCTCTCTTGGCTACTCTCTTGGCTACTCTTTTATTTATTATTTATTTCATTAATGTATAATCTTTATTATATCTACCGTACTATTTATTTGCACGTAAAATTACCAGCAGTGAGATTTAAAATGCCACCTTAAAGCAACTCTGTTGTAAAAATGTGGCTCCCATAATCAGGAAAGCCCATTTGAGGTATTTTTTTTTTAGTTTGTATTAAAATAGAGGTATTAAAACCACCATCAGGATTCTATTGTTGTGTGTAACCCCATTGGATGAAATTCTTCTCATTTGCTGTTTGGTAATCAGGCAGGAACTCATGGGTGTTTCTCTAACAATGACATGAAAAGCAATTATGTAATTTTTTAGAATGGGGAAGGTTTAGATCTTTTCTTATTTCTTTATTGCTGTCTGTAACCTGGTTGGGTGATTCCTCTTCACTTTCTATGCCGTCCATGGTACAAGAAATTAGGGAAAATCCATCTGAAACACTTTACAGAGGTTTTAAGCCTTCTCCACACTTTTAAAACTTTTTTTATTGCTTTTAAAACTTTATCAGGTCGCATGTATACTCTGCTACTCCGTGAGGTTCTCTCATCTGATGACTTACTCTGGGATACAGCCGGGAAGTAGGAGTTGAAAGACAGACCCAAGGCACATGGTGGGGAATAATGGTATCCAACACACCCAAAACTAAAGAATGTCAAAGTGTCTAAGATAGGCTACAGTTGAAAAGGGGGAAAGCCTCAAGAGATATGAGCACAAATGTTTTTCTAATGCAGGAGCCATGTAGCTACATTTTTTTTAACCAGAAATGGTCAGCTTAAAAGCCACCTGTGCTTTAATATAGAAAAATCCCTCCACTGTGGGCCTCTCTGATTTACTGATTTTTCACTTTGTTGCTAGAGGTGTGACTTAATTGTCACCTGGCATAAGCCCTGCTCAACTGTCCCTGTCTAGTAAAAGTGCTCTTAATGGCCACTGATAAACCCTCCATGGACTGGGAGTTACACCTGCACAATCCAGAAACCAGAAAAGTAAGGCCCCAGTAACAAAATGAAACTGGACAGAGTCACAAAAAAAAACTTTTCTGATTAATAAAGGTATTAGCTGGCAGCACTTGTAGTTTAAAAAATTAAAAATGGCTGACAGTTCACTTTAATAAAAAAGCACTTTAAAAATAGAAGGATTACAATTGTCATGTACCTTGGTGGAAGCCGAAGTGATAAGAGGGCTTTTCTTGGGGCTCTGGTCCAAACACACCTGACTGTGGGAAGAGGTGTCTGATGCTCAGAGTAGCATGGGTACGGGGACCTGAACGGCAGGTGATATCAGTAAAGATGGTCTGCGGGGATGGTGATTGATGCAGATAAGGGAACACTTCATGGTCAGCAGTGGTAGACAGTCTGAGCACTTATTGTGGGAGTGCCAGATAGGGCCTGGAAGGTTTGATTTACAATGCCTTGCAAAAGTATCCCCCCCTTGGCATTTTTCGTGTTTTGTTGCCTCACAACCTGGAATTAACATGGATTGTTTGAGGATTTTGCATCATTTTATTTACAGAACATACTCACAACTTTGAAGATTTTTTTTTTTTTTTGTGAAGCAAACAACAAATAGGACAAAATAACATTAAAAGTCAATATGCCTAACTATTCACCCCCTAACATCAATACTTTGTAGAGCCACCTTTTGCAGCTATCACAGCTCCAAGTTGCTTTGGATAAGTCTCTATGAGCTTGCCACATCTTACCACTGGGATTTTTGCCCATTCCTTCTTGCAAAACTGTTCCAGCTCCTTCAAGTTAGATGGTTTGCGCTTGTGAGCAGCAATCTTTAAGTCTGACCACAGATTTTCTATTGGATTGAGGTCTGGGCTTTGACTAGGCCATTCCAACACATTTACATGTTTCCCCTTAAACCACTCAAGTGTTGCTTTAGCAGTGTGTTTGGGGTCATTATCCTGCTGGAAGGTAAACCTCCGTCCTAGCCTCAAATCACACACAGAGTGGTACAGGTTTTGCTCAAGAATATCCCTGTATTTAGCACCATCCACCTTTCCCTCAACTCTGACCAGTTTCCCAGTCCTGACTGCTGAAAAACATCCCCACAACATGAGGCTGATGGATGGTATTCTTTGGGTGATGTGATGTGTTGGGTTTGCGCCAGACATAGCCTTTTCTTTGATGGCCAAAAAATTCAACTTTAGTCTCATCAGACCAGAGCACCTTCCTCCATACATTTTGAGAGTAATTTGGGAGTCTCCCACATGCCTTTTCGCAAACTCAAAACGTGCCATTTTGTTTTTTGCTGAAAGTAATGGCTTTCTTCTGGCCACTCTGCCATAAAGCCAAACTCTGTGGAGCGTACAGCTTATTGTCGTCCTATGTACAGATACTCCAGTCTCTGCTGTGGAACTCTGCAGCTCTTCCAGGGTTACCTTAGGTCTCTGTGCTGCCTCTCTGATTAATGCCCTCCTTGCCCGGTCCGTGAGTTTTGGTGTTCGGCCGTCTCTTGGCAGGTTTGCTGTTGTGCCATGTTTTTTCCTTTTGGTTTTGATAGATTTGATGGTGCTCCTAGGGATCATCAAAGATTTGGATATTTTTTTATAACCTAACCCTGACTTCTCAACTTCATTGACCCTTACTTGTTTGGAGAGTTCCTTGGTCTTCATGGCAGTGTTTGGTTAGTGGCACCTCTTGCTTAGGTGTTGCAGCCTCTGGGCCCTTTCAAAAAGGTGTGTATATGTAATGACAGATCGTGTGACACTTAGATTGCACACAGGTGGACATCATTTCACTAAATATGTGACTTCTGAAGGTAATTGGTTGCACCAGAGCTTTTTATGGGCTTCATAACAAAGGGGTTGAATACATACGCACATGCCAAGTATTGGTTTTTGATTTCTGAAAAATAGTTTTTTTGTATATATTTTTCTAATTTTACTTCACCAACTTAGACTATTGTGTTCTGATCCATCACATATAATTCCGATAAAAAAAACATTGAACTAAAGGCTGTAATATAACAAAATAGGTATAAAGCCAAGGGAGGTGAATACTTTTGCAAGGCACTGTATATATAGCTGCTGATTATTATTGTTTTCTACACTTTTACATTGGGGTGTTTTTTTTTTATTTAGCACGGAAGGGTTTTGTGTTCCTCTTTTGCAGACAAATTTGGGAAACTCCCAATATATGTTTGTTATGTTTCCCTATTCACACAGAATACTTGAAAAAAAGGAAAATAAAATTTCTTACCTTTTTCGATGTTTTGGGGAGCAGGTATCATGGCTAACGACAATAATTTTTTAAGCTAACTCAGCATGATCTGTCCAGTTCTCATTAGCATATAATGGAAAATCCCAATTCCTAATGCCTAGTACACATGGGCCGAATGTCGGGTGGCATCTGCTGGTTCAATAGAAACCAGCGACATTCGGCCCATGCATACTGCAGCTGTATACTGTGTACTCCGGCAATGGCTGAGAGTGCTGACTGGAGTGTTGGGGTGGGGGAGAGAGGTTGGGGTATGGCCCACTTTAGCCTGCTGGTCATAGTTCATGCCATGCAATGCATTATGGTGTTGAAAAATTCTCATTGGTGAATTTGCACATGAATTTGCCTGGATTGCAAGTTTCCAACCCGCAGAATTTACCTTGAAAGCATGGTAGCAGCAAATCTGAGACTCATATTAAAACTTGATGATCGCTGTTTAATCTCCATGATAAGGCTATTTGCAGAGGACTCGTCTCTGTGCATGTTTGGCCAGTACAAGCATTCATTCACTATTTTATAATAGTATATATATAATTAGTAAAAAAAGTATATAATTTATATAATTTAAAAAAGTATTATGCCCCGTACACACGATCGGACATTGATCAGACATTCCGACAACAAAATCCATGGATTTTTTCCGACAGATGTTGGCTCAAACTTGTTTTGCGTACACACGGTCGCACAAAGTTGTTGGAATTTCTGATCGCCAAGAACGCCGTGACGAGACTAGAAAAGGCCAGTTCAGAACCAAGCGTGGCACCCTTTGGGCTCCTTTTGCTAATCTCGTGTTAGTAAAAGTTTGGTGAGAGACAATTCGCGCTTTTTCAGACTCGTGGTTTTCAGATTGTTTTCTGCTGTTTAGTTTGTGTTTGTGGGTTTGTATCTGCTCTTCAGTGCGTGCAGCAAGTGACGCGTGACTCTTGTCATTCTGTTCTTGTTCGTTCGTTACTGTTTTTTAGGACGCTCTTCACAGGCCTTGCTGTTCTTCAGTGCGTTCTTTTACTTCGTTCTGAGCAGCCGACCGTTTTCTAGCCATGTTGCGTACACGTACTCCACTTAGAGTTCGTGCTGTGCGGGGGCTTGGTGTTGGGGTCCTGACCTTGACACAAGTCCAGTCCATAAACAGGGTGGGGAGGAGTTTATGGACCAAGAATTGCTTCAGCGTGACCAGTTCTGTTAAATGCCTTTCCTCCGTGAGATCCGTGAGAATAATCCTGATGATTTCAGGAACTTTCTCCGGATGACGGACCCCGTATTTCACCGTTTGTTGGCTTTACTGACCCTTTATATCAGCAGACCATCACTCCGGAGCAGAGGCTCGTCGCCACCCTGCGGTACTTGGCAACCGGGAGAAGCCTGCAGGACTTGAAGTTCTCGACAGGCATCTCCCCCCAGGCTCTGGGTATCATTATCCCAGAGACCTGTTCTGCCATCATCCAGGTCCTGCAGAAGGAGTATATTAAGGTAAGATTTTTATCCTTTAATATCACATTGTATTGTATTTAATGTTTGATAATGCATTGTATTTCTTTCCTCATTCCCTAATTACCATGATTGGAATATGCTGTGAATGTCCCCTTTGTCCTCATTCATGCTGGATTTTTATGTAATTATTTTTTCTCGAATCGTCTTCCAGGGCAGCATCTGAGAGATAGGCTCCTCCTCCCTGAAACAGGAAACACATTAGTCCACCATTATAAATTTCACAGTCTTACCTGCGTGCCTCAGTTGTTTATGTTTCCTCCGGACCCACAGGAGCTGCAAAAGAAACGTTTGTTATTTTACTTCAGTCTCTGTGCTAGTTGCAGGAGACTCCCTGCCAGCATCCCATCCAGCTCAGCGGGCCTTGGGAGGGCAAGCAGGGGCAGCATATTTGAGCAGTATTGCTCTGCCTGAGATTTCACCCCTACAGAGGGGTCTGCAATCATCCCCCCAAGCTGCAATAATGCACTGACATTTCCCCCATGCCGCTGCTCAAGGGACCTACTGCAGTTTTTTCACCAGGGAACTCCATGTGCAAACTCTGGCAACATACTCCCAGACATGAAGAGCGTACAGTGGTGCCTTCACTTACCTCCCCAGCATGGTCTCCTGGCCCTATATTCACTTCATGTAGTCACTTAACAATGTATTTTATCAGCTCCATAGTAGTGCTTTGCCCCAAGCACCCCTAAAATGTTTTGAAATGTGATTGGTGCTTCAAATTCAGGCAGAGTGCCAGAGGCTTTTTTTGGGGTTCCCCAAATCATTTGGAACCCTCCCTCCCCCCAACTGCTAAGTCAGCTGATAACAATTCTCTATCTATCCTCAATCATCTATCTGCTGACTTTGCCAAACCCATACACACTATACCCATCTCTTTTGTGCTCAGATATATGGATGAATTCCCCAAAGCATGTAGTGCAAGGGCCTGCCTGTATACTTTCAAATGGTACTGTTTAAAGTTTGGGTATCCTATTATTATCTTGATAGGTAATAGCAGAATGTCCAAATGTGCTTAAATGTGTACAATGTGTATTTATATCTTTGTATTATGACACTTCTTACCTGTCCAGTGGGCTGCCAATAGTGTACCTAAGGAGGGTCTGTTCAAAGTAATACACATTATATAGGCATTCATCTCTCAATGAAGTGGAGAGGGTTACCTGTCCAAGAGTCCCCCCCCTATAATGTTAGAAATGGCCCATGGGGGGGGGGGGATCTGATAGGTGTACCTTATACTTTGGTCTTAAAAAATTCCCATAAATAAATGGTATCTTGATGTTGGCCAAGACTGTTTATGTGCAAAAAGACTAATTTTTTTTTTTACTCCACAGTTTCCTTCCACGCCACAGGAATGGCAGACTGTGGCCTCCCACTTTGCCCAGCGGTGGGACTTTCCTAACTGCGGAGGGGCAATTGATGGGAAACACGTCCACATCATCCCACCACCCAACTCGGGGTCGTACTATTATAATTATAAGGGGTTCAATAGTATTGTGATGTTGGCGGTGGTGTCAGCTACTTATGAATTTCTGTATGTGGACGTGGGGAAGAATGGCCGGATGTCCAATGGTGGAGTCATCGCCCAGACGGAGTTCTACAGGCGTCTCCAGAATGGCAGCTTGGACTTGCCACCTCCAGAAGAGAATGTGGAAGGACTCCCATTCGTCTTCGTTGCGGATGATGCTTTTGCGCTGGGGGACCATCTTATGCGGCCATTCCCGATGAGGACCCTCACCCCAGACCAGAGGGTTTTTAATTACCGGCTTTTGGAATCATGGCCAGCCGGTTCCGCCTATTTCTTACACCTATACATATAGCAGAGTACAAACTGAATCACATTATCCTGGCGTGCTGTGTTCTACACAACTTTTTATGGCAACATTCTGCCAACTATGCTAGCTCAGTTGGGCCTGAGGCCGGAATTCAAAATGAACCAACCCTGACGGCGCTTGAAAGTGGCCGTCCTGGCTTGCCCCCCCTGAGTGCCGTGATGTCCGGCTAAGATACCTTGAATTCTTTGCGGGTAGGGGGGCTATCAATATGCCAGACAATGTGTAAAACCATTTTCAAATAAAAAAATTAAAAAAATATGCAAATCTTTGGTGACATTTTTTGCTTGTGTTTGTTTTAGCTGACCCTGACAGAAATGTGGTGAGTCCTGAAAATAGCGTGATTGTATAACGTTACAAAGCACTGTTGGGTGTTATTTACTAAAGGCAAAGACACTTTGCACTACACGTGCACTTGAAACTGCACTTGTAGTGCAAAGTGGATTTGCCCTTAGGAAATAACACCCATTGTCACAGAAAACAGCAATTAGAGCACCACAAAAGTGTTGCAGCGTTGAGACAATAATCCACACATTCTTGATTATCAATCTTTTTAATACCTGCACAATCACATGTGCATTTAGAAAGGGTTTTTAAAACAAACCAACATGTTTGTTGTATAACAATTTTTGGGGTCACATTAGAAAAAGTAGAAATGTCCATTTAAGATAAAACAGGCATGTTTAAAACCAACAAGAAAGACACAAATCTTGACCTTACAAAGTTCACATTTGGTAGAACTTGAAGGCAATATCAGACATGAGTATTTACAAACTGTGTTTGATATTGCGTTCAGATGGGGTGAAGTTACCCCCGGAAAAGCCAAATTTTGAAGATGCACACAAATAGCCGAATGTCAACATGTGCTACCTGCCATCACGGGGGATCAAGGGACGTGTTTTGGGGGTGCAACCCCTTCCTCTCAGCTACTTTATTATTGAGGAAGGGGTTGCACCCCCAAAACGCGTCCATTGATCTCCCGTGATGGCAGATAGCACATGTTGACACACTGTGTGCCTCTTCAAAATTTGGCTTTTCTACAATTTGACAAAAAAAGTTTAAAAATTGTAGCACACCAAAAAACAAAGGGATTTGGAGGGGTTTTAAACTCTCACCAAAACATCAATGATGTTCTTATTTTTTTGAATAACATCATTGATGTTTTTCTTGATGTTTTCCAAGTCCACATTACACCCCATGATCTCCCCGATCAGGATCTGTGCACTTTCCGAGGTGAAATGCCCTGGATCCACAACATCACGATCACCTAAAAAGATAGAAACCAAAAAAAAAAACCTGTATTATAAATATGCCGGCATCCATCTCTTACCTGAGCCTGTGGTTGCAGACACTCACCTGTTGTGGTGCCAATTTCCACCACGTCTTCCTCCTCCTGCTCTGCATTGCTTGGGTGGATTTCCCCTTCTTCCAGAGGTGGGGGGTCTCTGGTCTCCTCGGATGAGGGGTGTCCTCCGAGTATTTTCTCCCCTCTGTAAAAAAAAAAAGGTATGCTTAGCACACAGATATTTGATGGCAGAACTATAAATATGAAACATTGCTTGGAAGTGGGGTACAATTGTCTGTTTTGGCAGAGTTCCAAGAATTTTTAGTGTCCTTTGTCAAGCTTCAATACTTTACCTGTTTTGTACAAGTTTCACAGATGGATACACCCCTATAGTATCCACTGGAGCACCTGTGTGGGCCCCCTAATAAAAAGGGTGTTCTGGGGTCCCACACTAGTGCTCCAGCGTCCAGATGTGTAACCAGCTGCTGATTGTCCTCTCCTTACACAGATTCTATTTTGCATTTCATTCTAGTAACAAACACATATACACAACCAAATTAGTTTCAGACATAAAGGCCCTAAAAAATGTGGGAAAATGCATATGGCCAAAACAATGGTGTTTTCTAGGCCACACGAAAAATGTTTGATACGAACGAATAATGTGCCCATGAACATGAAATTTCACATTTAGAAATGGATAACAGTTAAGAAAAGCACATGGAGCAGCACGAACGTAATAAACATAAAAAGAATCGGAACACAGAGCAACTACTTACTTTTTTGCAGCACTCTCCGGATCTTTCTGTACTGCTCATGCTCTCTTAATTTGAGGTCCGACCACCGCTTCCTGAGCTGATCTTTCGATCGTCGTACCCCGAAATTCCAGTGCAGATTCTTGACCATTTTCGCCATGATCTTGGCCTTTCTGACATTGGGGTTTGGGTAAGGTCCATACTTCTCGTCATAGTCGGCCTTCTTCAGGATATCGACCATCTCCAACATCTCCCCAAAGGACATATTTGATGCCTTAAATCGTCTCCTTCTGGATCCAGACCTTTCAGGCTCCGGGCTTTCCTCCCCCTCCTCCTCGTTGCTATAATTAGCACGCACCTGCTGTGTCTCCGCCATGTGCTCTCCCCCCACTGCGTTGAACGAAAAGGGGTGGGGAATAGACTAGAAAGAACGTCAGGGGCGGGCGGAGTTACACGCATGCGTAGTGTGTACAATCTGTGAGCGGAGGAAGGAGTATCGGAGGCGCCGATAGTGAGAACGAAGGTAAGATCTAAACTTGGGCCTATACTGCCTCTAGATTGAGGCCTATATTGTAACAAGATTTGAAGAGTTTTGCCTGACATTAGGGTTTGTCTTGTGTTGTGTTTTGCAGATAAAATGAATGGCTGCAATGACCACAACTTCCTCCCCCTGTTCATAGACAAGTACAGGGAGCTTCCCTGTCTGTGGCAGGTGAAACATCCACATTGTAATCATAAACAAAAGAGGCAGGCAGCGCTGGAGAAACTGCTGGAGTTGGTGAAGCCTGTGGCCCCCACAGCAACGATCCCCTATTTAAAAAACAAAATTGGTGGCCTGAGGAGCACTTATCTTAGGGAGCGCAAGAAGGTCACGGATTCCCAGAGATCCGGAGCTGCAGCAGATGACGTTTATGTCCCCAGGCTGTGGTACTATGAGAGACTGCGATTTCTGTCAGACCACACTAAAGTCAGGGAATCCCTCTCAACCCTTCCTTTCACTCTTCCTTCCACCCCAGCTGAGGCTTCCGATGTCCAACCTGGGACTTCCAGCCAGGAAGAAGTGGAGGAGCCCAGATGGAGTCAGGTATAGAATTCTTCTACAGATTTCTGGTCAATAAATAAATTATCTTTACTAGATGTTATTATTGATCACTAATTGCTGATTTAAGAAAGTGTTTTACATATCAATAGACAGTAGTGGCCAAAAATAATTGGGACAAGAATGAAAAATGCTGGGCTCAGAAGGATAGTCTGTTATATTTGTAAACATTCAATTTGCAACAGTCATGAGATGAAAATTGTGTGCGATTGATGAAGAAAAACTAAAACTATGTCCTTTTTCATACACAGGAAGACCTCAGCCAGGACGAGGCTCTGGAATGTGCCACACAGGAGGAGGCTGTGGAATGTGGCAGCCAGGAGAAGCCTGGGACCAGTAGGAGCCTGACTGAATCGCAGGTTCCTCCCCTCCACCTTCCATACAAAAGACCCAGGAAGGGGATTCACGTTCAGGATTCAGCGCTCAGGCTCATTCAGGAGGCTTCTGCGACCCTCAGAGCCTTACCTACTCCTGAAGAGGCCTTTGCCTGCATGGCTGCCACCAAACTGAAGGGCATGCGGGAGGGTCAATGCCTCATGTGTGAGAAACTTCTTTATAAAGTCCTAACTAAGGGGGTGAGTGGCGAAATCACACCCAATACCAATGTGATTGAGTTGGACCATCCTCCTCCTCCTCCTGCTGCCACAACTCCACCACCACAGCCACAGCATGGAAGGAAGCATGGAAGGAAGACCAGAGAGTGATGACCTGGGTTCAGTCTGGTCTGGCAAAAGATGCAGTCTCTTGTATGACCACAGCCTAGGGACACAGATGTCATCTGCTGCTTTCTGGATCTCTGGGACTTCTGGACCAGACCATTCCCTTAGATATGGACTCCTCAGGCCACCAATTTTGCTGTAAAATAATTGATGTGTGCCCTGGGGGCCAAAGGCTTCACAAATTTCTGCTGTTTCTCCAGCCTTGCCTCCCTCTTTATTTGGTTGTGAGCCCTTAATAAAGCAATTTTTGTTTCAATTATACTCACCTATGTGTTTTTTCCTTCCTAAAAAACAGTTTATTTGTGAGTAGGCAGGTACATTTCAAAATACAATGTGAAATTAACAAGGGATACCAACACCAAGCAACCTCCTTGAGATTAAATAATACAAGATATCAGTGGTGTTGTGGTAACCTGACACACAAAACACACACAAAAATATTCTGGAGTAAAAACCAAAATAAAGAAAAAAAAAACAGCCTTGAAAAAAATACAAACCAAAAAAAATAAATAAACAGCCTTGAAAATATTTTTTTAAAAATTAAAAACAACCAAAAAAAAAAATTGGTCAGATGTGACAAATCAAAATATATTGAGGGAATCCCGATAAATAATAAAGAAATAAGTTTGTGAGAAGTCTGTGTGAATATGAGCAGCAAAACTACTTAATTCTTCTCACAATAGAAAGATGAACAAAGTGCGCTGTATTAAACTATTTAAAACATTACAGCGTGACGAAAGTGCTGTATCCATTCCGAACGCTCATTTTACCAGACTGAGCTGTTCCGTCTCGGAATTTCTTCTGAGCATGCGTGGCACTTTGTGTTTTGGAACTGGCCACACACGGTCGGAATTGACGCGATCGGATTTTGTTGTTAGAAAATGTTATGGCCTGCTCTCAAACTTTTTGTGTCGGAAAATGTCCGATGGAGCCCACACACGGTCGGAATGTCTGACAACACGCTCCAATTACACATTTTCCGTCGGAAAATCCGACCGTGTGTACGGGGCATAAGTTGAAAACAAGATCATTTGAGCACAAGCTAAACTCCATAAATACCTATAGTCTGAGTTAGGCTCGTTTCACACGGGCTTTGTCCATAGTCCACATTCGTCTGCTCAGCAGAGGATTTCCCCGCTAAGCAGGGGGATGACAGATCCTTGTCCGCTCCACTATGCAGAGTGGACACAGCCCCGCTGTTCTCTATGGGGCTGTCAGATGGAAATGGATCCGCTCTTGAAAAAAACACATATCAGTTCATATAAAACTGCCACTTTGTTATATTTTATTAAATTCCATGAAAAGAATAACATTAATATGAAAAGTGATAAAAAATGATAAAGCTATATAAAGTTGTGCCCACTACCCACAGCTAAACACTAGAGCCCCATGCACACTGGGCATTTAGCCAAACACTTTTTTTGCTTTGCACTTTCAGCTATGTAAAGTAAGTTAGAAGGTCTTTAACTATTACTGGCTTTATGATTCTGGTGTAAATAGCCCAATCCTGTCTATTGCATATTGTTATTCATCTTGGCATTGCCACAAAACTACTCATGCATTCTTCCTAGAATGCTGTTCATGCTATGTCAGCAATCTTCTTCTTTCCCAGCTCTGGTTACAGACTGATGACTGTGGTATGTGATGTTTTATGAGTATTCTGTCCGAGATTACCCTTAAATATGTCATGGCAGCATAACAAACTCAACAGTTATCCTAGGAACTGTGGTATGTCATGGTGCAAAGCTGAAATACTGTAATCACATTTTTTAAAACTGTGATCATAATGCAAAGTCCACTTTAACCAGTGTTTTTCCTATTGAAAGAGGCGCTTGGTAATTTTTAGGTTCTTTGTTCTGCACCTTGTTCTGCGCCTCAACTCCAAGAACAACCTCAGCCCCTGTGACACACCTGGTTGAATCAAAGTCACTGCAAGCATGTATAATGACACAAGAATAAATACCTTCAGCATAGCTGCGGTTTACTACCAGGAAATAGACACACACCTGTTAAGTGGTAAATGCACTTAATCTATTATATATGATATGGGTTACAATAAATGGCAGTTTGCATGTAAAGTCGGACACAGTCTGCTTGACAGAGTAATAACTAATTACCAAGAAAGCTAAATATTTGGTTCTATACCACTAAACTAGGATCAACATGTGAATGAACAGATCCACAACCAACAACGTAGATAAACATTAACTGCAAAATAAGTTGTACTGATGCTACACTGGTTTAGAGTGCACTCTAAGGGATTGACTGGGGTATGGTACAGCATCTCCTAGGAGGTACCGCTTTAGCTAAACAAAGGGGCATAGGCCTCCGGGTCACAACTGTTAAGGGCAGCCCTTAGTCCTGACTCAGCCGGCTAACCGTTGGCACGCCTTAAGGCAGTCCACATTAAAGCTATATGGTGTCTGATTAGATAGTTCCTGATGGTTCAGTCTCATGCAGAAATTGTAAGTATTGGCCACAGGGCCCTCTCACCAAATCCAGCAATACAACAGCAGTGATCCCTCTGATTGGGTATCAGTTCACTTTGTTTTGCCCTTGCTGACTTTCGATAAGCAGCACCGCAAGGTCTGTATCCTGGCAGTGGCTCTGTCCCTCCACACTTAAAGTCGGGCTGGGGGGGTGGCCTGTAGTTTACTCCCTGTTAGTTTCAATTGCACAGGGACCCTTGGAGACAACTCCCATAAGTCCTCCTCCAGCCTGTTGATTGGTCCCTTGCCACTGCTTGCCAGGAAAGAGGGGGAGCAGGCAGCGAGTGGAGAATTTCACAGAGCCCACAGCTGCACATTCTCGCCTGTCATAGCACATCTGGTACACATACTGACAGCCGCTCAGCTCTCTCGCTCTCTCTCGCAGCTGCGGGGGGGGGGGGGCAAGTGGAGAGAGTGTGTGTGTGGTGTGAGGGGGGCGCGGGGTGGAGACAGTTGGCTACACACTTTCCCCACCAAAGAACTTTTGATCCCCAAAGGAGGGATATAGTCCATTGTCATATAGTGTCCATAACTTTAGGGGGTGAGTTGGAGTCGCCCTCCACTGAACCTGTAGTGGGAAGGGTTAGCGTTTCGTGAGTTCTTTGAGAGGTGAAAATAAATCCCTCATAACTTTCACCTAAGGTATCATAAGTCAGTCTTTTAGGGGGCCGAATTGTTCACTTTTCTCTTTGTTCTTTTAGCTCTGGTGGTTCTGATAGTACTGGCTCTTCCTCTGGTTCCATAAGTAATTGCAGAGCTTCTGTGTCTTCTGCAGTCGGGGGGGATTGGAGGAAATTCTTGACTTGGCAGGGATTGGCTCTGAGGTATAAATTCTGGAGTCTCAGGCCTGAGGGTTCCAGCATCCATCTCTCTATTAAGAGGTGGAGTGGCAGTCTCTGACAGAGTAGATGGCCACAGTCAGTCCTTGCCCATCTCTTCTTCTTCACTGTCCTCTTCCCCTGTGTTCAATGACAAAGATCGAGACCTGGTTACTGGGTGTGTTTTTTGGGAGGTGTTTTGAGTAGGTAGTGGATCCAGTTGTTGAGGCACACAAACTGCTTCTGATAGGAGCTGTAGGTGATTATGGTGCCAAGTCTTTAGTGGGCCTTTGCTTTCTTTTTCAGGATTTTGTATACTGGCAATACTGCTTACAGATGATATCCCTGCTGGATGTAACCTCTGGAGCCACTGTCCCTGTGTGGCGGGTATGCAGGAGTGTGTACTGGAGGCCTGGAGGAGGAGAGTGAATGTCTGCTGCCGGGGATCGTGCAGGGGCGCGGGGAGGGAACTATCACATGCAGTACACCGACAGATCCCTCCCCCGTCTCCCTCAGCTGCAGAGCTGTTCGGCGGCTCAGGGCTCTGATTGTTGCTGAGAAGCTGGCCCACCTCCTTCATCGTCACAAGTACTCATGGCAGGTAATAGAAAGGACAACCCCATCAAACCTTTTCAATCAAAGTCAAAGCTGCCCTGGAAAATTGAGTCAATCAAGACCTATATTAAATATAAATCAGGAAAACTGAACTGCAACCATTTCCAGCAAATTTGATTGGAGTATATTATGATTAGAGCAGGGATGTGCATTTAGAGGACCTCCAGCTGTTGCATAACTACAAGTCCCATGAGGCATAGCAAGTCTCTGACAGCCACAAGCATGACACCCTGAGGCAGAGGCACAATGGGACTTTTAGTTTTGCAACAGCTGGAGGTCCGCTAATTGCATATCCCTGGATTAGAGCATCCTTAACAGAAAATAGTAGCACAGTGGCAAAGTAAAGCAGCACAGCAGAATGAAAAAATAAATAGCACATACTTTTATAATGGTTAGAGTGATATACACCAGAAGAATGGTGTATCATGAACATAATAAGACGGCCATGTACAAAATCCGCCTTCTAATGTGTTGCTGAAGTGAAACTATTGTTACTAACTTCAGAAACAAAAGCAAGAAAAATTGTCAAAGTTTATGATTTGATAACCGCAACAAAAGCAGCTGGATTATCTTAAAAATAAAAAAAAAATAATTTTAATATGTGTTGTATAGCTATTAACCACAGCACAAATTAAATACATTATTTTCTTATTTTCTTGACAGGGGGAATTGGCACTCTTGCGATGTCTATTTTTTTTTTTTTTTCACAAATGTTTTGCTTTGCATTTTAATTTTAAACTGAATGAATTGCTTTACCAGGTAACAGCTCACACATACTATAAACCAGCCTTTGTCAACCAGGGTGTCACCAGAGGTAGTCACAAGGCTGAGGGGCGGATGCAGTGCAGCCGATAAAGGGGGAGCAGTTGGGGGAGCTCAATGGCTCAACCACGTGGTTTTATCTTCCTCCAACCTCATGTGTGAACGAGTCCTTGGTTCACATATGTGTGGCTGCATGTAGGACAACCCATTCATTTCAATGGGCTGCCCTACCTGCAGAAACACAGGGAAAGAAGTCCCCGACCCTTTTTTTTAAATCACACTGCACTGCACTTGCCAGTGTATGGAAGAATCAATACCACTCTGCGCGTCTGCTATAGAGCAGCATGTTTGTCTATGTGTCAGGAAGGCATGTAATTATGTGCACATTTCTGATGCGAAGTAATGTAAACCAGGCCTTAAACTGGGGTGCCTCAAGAAAATACTTTTCAAGGGTGCCCTGACTGAAATAAAATTGAGAAACACTGCTTTAACCACTTTTAAGACAGCGCAGACGCACAGTTCCGGGAGGGTGTCTATTGACGTCTCCCTGTGATCGCCCTTCCCGTGCACCCCCTGTGGTGCACATCGGCTGTGATCTGTGACTGCTGTGTCCTTAGGACACAGCTGATCACAGATAGGGGTAAAGAGACAATCACAGCGGCTCTTTACCATGTGACCAGTTGTGTCCAATCACAGTTGGTTACAGTGTAAACAGGATTTGCAGGTTATCAACAGTTCTCTCCTCACACTGACAGTGCGTGAGGAGGGGAGGGCCGAAGAGTAGCAATCCACACTTGGGACATCTACACTGATAATCAGGGCACTGATCATCAGTGTCCTGATGATCAGTGCTGCATGTCAGTGCCCATCAGTGCTGCCTGTCAGTGCTGCCTATCATTGCAGCCTGTCAGTGCCGGCTATTAGTGCCCATCAGTGACGCATATCAGTACAGCCTCATCAGTGCCCATCAATGCCTCCTCATTAATACAACAATAAAGTACAGCACAACACACTAATACTTTAAATTATAATATCTTAAAGTGCACGTGCAAACCAAAAAAGTCCATAAACAACGAATTACGTCCAAAAGATATATGTAACTTTAAATAAAAAAATAATTTCTCCAGAAACTCTTCAGCACCACTGTGTCTAAAACAAGTACTTCAGTGATCTCCCATCGCCAGGTGAATTAAATGCTCACCTCCCAACAAAAGGTAACTCGCTTATCTCTTTAATAATTGCACCTATATGTCAACCAAAAACAACTCTTTGGTCTCTCCGTTTAATAGAGAGGCTGTCTCCTTACTCCTCCTCTCTGGCTCCCGCTCTCATGCAGAGTCACATGCAAACAAAAACCAAAACATGGAGGTTATTTACGAAAGGCAAATCCTCTTTGCACTACAAGTGCAAACTACAAGTGAAAAGTGCACTTGGAAGTGAGGCGAGTGAGCGTGGGCATGCTTGACATATATGTTTTAATCAATTTTCTATTTTGACAAAACTGTCATGTTTTTTTTGACTAGAATGAGGGAAAATATCTACAAACAGTGGTCCTGACAGACTGCGGGTAAACCTTTATTTCAGATCTTTTCTTCACAGTCTATTTACTATCCTCTCCACCCTATAATATGGCCTCTCTACCTTTCCTTTTCTCAATAGTGATTTCTTTCCTTAAAGCGAAACTTCAGTCATTTTTTTCAACTTTCCTTCTATTAAATCTTCTGCCCTTGGTGTTTTAACTTTGGAAGGTAAAAATATTTTTTTTATGCCAGTAAATACCTTATACAGCCCACTTCCCGTTTCTTATCTGGTCATTAGCCTAGCCTTTTGACATCATGCACAGCTCTCTCTCACTCTTGTGAGTTTGCCAGGAAGAGAGGGGGGATGAGTCATAAGAGGGCCAATGAGTGTTACAGGGCTGCAGAGCTGGAGGTGTGCCTTTGTGTAAATCCAGGAAGTGAACAGGCAACAGCTTCAGCTGCCCACAGTTAAAATGGATGCAGCCAGACTCAGTGGAGGGAGATTTCTGCAGCATATTTGGCAAGTACAGAATCACAGTATATAGAAAATAATATGCAAAGTGGTTGGAGGGAAGCTTAAACATGGCAAAGATGTTTTTATTACAAAGCTTTTTTTATTATCAGCTCTGTGTCTCAGCCTTAAGAGAGAGAAACAGACCTGAAAGGGAAAAGCCCTCTAAGTAGGGAATCTTTCAGAGGCTGATATTGGTTCATCCAGGCCAAGGAAAAAAACATTTGAGCCTGAAACCATACACATTGATCCAGGTCAGACTATCTGTGATGTTCTTATCTATGGCCCTCTCTGAGGTGGACCTCCGTGGGGGTATCTCTTACTTCAAGGGCAGCCATCTGTTCCATCTGACCTGTCCGCCTTTACCTGGTGACAAACGACCTTATGTAGGTCTCCCCTAATTATCAAGTGCATGAGCAATCAAGATGCTTAATGGAAAGGGAGAAACCAGCGAGGCTGACTTTAATGCCATTTGTGTTTGTTTCCAATGGATGGATTTTCAATGATGTGTGAATCTATGTCTTACTAGGCTCCTATAACGTGGAGTCTAGCTATCCGGTAAGGGCATATTTTTTATTTTCATGGTGGAAGGTGCACTTCGGGTGTTTCTGTTATCTATCACCCCAAGAAACACGATTTCAAGGATTTCTTCATGTTTGGACACTTTATGGACTAATCACCATTATTTAGTTATTATATTCTTCACAAGTTATTAGCGCGGCAATCTTTTGTTTTTTACGCTTTACACAAAGTGTTCTGTTATGTGATTGCCAGCTGTTTTTTTTATTATTTATCACCACTCTTCACCTGCGCAATTACTACATTTCTTATTCCCTCTGAAATCTTCACTGGTCACCACCATACCTAAAAAGCCCTCATTGGACCTCATGAGTCTGAACAACACATCTTCTTGCTCCCAGTTACCTCCAAACCTCTAGAAGTCTGAACTGCCATCTTGTCATAAACCAGATGTGATCAGAACTGTGTGACTGCGACAGAGTGAACCAGACATAAATAGGTGAAAGTAAGTTTATTAAGGAAAATGCATATGTAAACACACCACCAATACAGAGTGAACAACCAAACAAACAGTGATATTAAACCAACCAGCATATGTAGCAAGAGGGAGTACCAGAATCATAGTCAAGCCAGGCCGGGGTCATAAACAGGGAATCAGTAGCCGGGAAGGGAGATAAACAGGACAAGAGAGGATGGATGGATCACAGGAGGGACGGGTCAGGTACAAGGCTCAGGGTCCAGGGTTCAGGTAACAGACAGGAAACAGGTTCAACAGGTTCCAGGAATCAGGCTTCAGGTTCAGGAATCAGGAATTAGGAATCAGGGTAACAGGATGCAGGTCAGGGCTCAAGGACAATACCAGGGCCACATAAGTGTGCAATTGCCGAGTATTTATACTGCAGGTCTGCTAATTAAAGTCAGGTGACACCTGTCTGCAGAGGGGAATACCTGCTCCATACTGCCAGGATTCCTCCCCTGGTGGACGCCAGTACTGCGGCCCAAAGATGACAGAATACTTGCAGGAAAGAGCTCTTCTGACAGCTCCGAATTGCCAGGAGACACCTGCTGGTGGACCTCAGTACTGCACGTGAAATGATTGATATTACCAGCGTAGAAGACCTTTCCTGACACACCTGAATGAAAACAACCTTCTCCACCCTTTACTATCTGGCTTTTGTCCAAAACACTCTACAGAATATGCCCTCAAAAAACTTCATAAGGACTTAATAATGGCTTAAACCACAGGCCATTACTCAGTTATCTTAGACATTTGACAAAGTTAACCACCGGCTCCTGCTAAAAAAAAAATCAATTCACTTGGCTTACAAGACTCTCCTACATTTCTAAGCGCTCCTTCAGTGTCACCTTCAACTCTACCTCCTCCTCTTCTCTTCCTCTTTACATAGGGGTCCCTCAAGGGTCTATCCTTGAACCTCTTTTACTCTTTACCTATACCCCCTCCTTTGTTAAGTTGAACCTTACATGGCTTTCAGTACCCTCTCTGTGCTGATGACATGCACATCTATCTCTCTACTCCTTAGCTCACCTCTTCAGTCTCCTTGTGAAACACTAATTTACTAACTGACATATTAGTATGGATGTTACATCACTTCCTAAGGCTCAATCTTTCGAATACAGAGCTCATATTTATACTTCCCCCTCCCTCTGATGTTTTCATTTAGATCAGTAGCACATCTATCCACCCTTTTCCTCATACCAAACTACAAGGTGTAATCTTGGACTCTGACCTCACCTTTTAGCCATATTGTCCAAATCTTGCCTCCTTCACAAATGTTTTAAGGATGATATACATGTCGGTATTGTAAAATGCATACAAAAACAAAAATGTTTTTTTTCATTTGTCACCAATATTACATTGTAATTCAAAGAATGTAATTTATCTTATTACTTGTTTAGAATGCAAACTGAAATAAGCTGATTGCACAAGGAGACCGTTAGGGGTCAGGATAGTTGAACATTATTGTGCAGGTCAAAGCCCTGTTGTGACTACACAATCTAATGAGGCTAAACGTTTTTGGAATATACATAAGGGCAAAATAAATTCCTTTTCATTTCATGATAAAAAGAAAATTAATGGTTGGGTGCGGGGCTGGAACCTACATTATTCATTATTGTTAATTAAAGAGGGGAACTTGGACATAATATATAGGCTTTTTTTATATACTATGGTTAAAAAATGATTTTCTGAAGCGAAAAGCACTTTATTTAATCTTTTTATGCACCTATAGACAGGTAAATACCTTTTTATGTAGTTGGCATTGGTTATCAATGATTCATATTCGTCTTAATTACATTGCCATTGTGTATTTATATTACAGGATGCCAGCAAAGGGTCCTGAATGGTCGATAGCTGTCACCATTATTTGGGTTGTGGTCCATTTAAGGGGGATCTGAAAGGATTAACCCACCTGTTAGAGAGCTCTAAAAGGTCAGGAAGTGGTCAGCAGGAGAGGGCTGATGAGACACTTCTAGACTTCTGTGACCCTTTCTGTACCTCTGGAGCAGGTGGGAATTTCAAAACCCTGTTCTGAGACAAATTTATGCTGCTGATGAGCCAAAGCTTTGTGTTGTACCAAAGTGCACCACTGTTTTGTTGGTTTTGCTTAAGATAAGCTGTTTTGTTTGCCCTTCTTGGAGAAATAAAGACTATTTGTTTTACAAACGACTAGACAAAAGGCTAGTAGTCCTGACCCCCAAATATCACATTATGGAATTCCCTCCCTGTGGTCTTCAGATCGGTTTTATTTAATTAACCTGTTTCCAATTAGTGAGCGTGTTTAGGGAATTTCATTTACCTGTTTTCCCCATAAGGGGTGTAAAAATAAATCTGGTGAGACCATTTTTTATTTACCAATTACTAAAGTTGGTCAAATGCGGATATCATTTCATAAGTTTCCTGGTGAATTGGCCGAAATTTGAAATTTGAATTGGCCCTGTCATTTTGATCTAACTTTGATTTGGCCATCTCCGTCAGGAGAAGACAATGTGTATTGCTAGCGGCTATAGCAGCCGCTAGCAATAATTGCGTGAGAATCTGGCACGCTGGTTGTACCCAAGTTGATGGATCGATCAACTTGGTACATTCGATGCAATAGCCATATTACATCACATTTACAGAAAATTACAGAGCTACAGATTGAAAAGGAAAGGTAAATTTTATTAACATTCATTTACAATATGACTTTTGTCACAATTGTATATGCATATTATTTTTTTTTGTATTTGCTATTTTTTTCCCCACGAAAGGGGAGATACCCTTTAAGTTTTGCTTTAAGCCTTCCACATTCACTGAATCTCAAGAATTCATGTGGCAGGATCTGTTTATCAGCAAAAAAAGGGTCAGTGCACTGAAGAAATACAGATTCAGACATTTATAGGCCATGCTATATTGCAGGGCTGTCAGAGGTGCAGATATGATGGTGATATGATCAAAAGGCATGATTTTTTTTAATGCCACTGCCACATACATTCAGTACATAATTTTTTAAATCTGACACGTGATTAAAATAAATAAGTACAATGTATACACATAAAATGAATAAGGGGGGTGTAGCTTGGCAACGGCAGTGTGTGATAGCATACTCAGTGAGCTCTGTACATCCTGACTGCTATCACTCTACCTTAAAGTAACATTAAACCTTCATTTTTTTCCTTTAAAATAACAAACATGTCATACTTACCTGCTCTGTGAAATTGTATTGCACAGAGCAGCCCTGATCTTCATCTTCTGTGGTCCCCCTGCCGACGCTCCTGGCTCCTCCTCTTTGGCTCCCGAGCTACCTTGTCTGCGTCCATTGACAAAGACATGGCAGCTTGGCCCCGCCCCCTCTCCCGCTTGCTCATCACATAATGTAATAGTAGTGGAAGCAAATGGCTCCGCAGCTATCTATCTGTGCAGTGAGAAGGGGCAGAGCAGGGAGAACCACTGCTCTCACGCACATTGCCGGATCAAGATTGAGCTCAGGAAAGTATAAGAGGGAGGGGGGGCTGGGGGACACATTCAGCACAGAAGGTGTTTTAGATTAGTGCATAGAATGCATTAAAGAGGAGTTTCAGTCACCTATTGAAAAATAAAAGTCAGAAGCTATAAAAACTGTAGCTGCTGACTTAAAAAACAGCCACGCACCTGTCCCAGGATCCAGCTGTGTGCTCACCCCAGACGGTCTCACCCGCTATCTTCGGTCCCCGGCGATGGCATCTTATTTTTTAATTGAAAAAAAGTGTATTTCTTCCAAAAAAAAGTGCGCTTGTAAGACCGCTGCGCAAGTTCGGTGTGACGGAAAGTATTGCCACGACCACCATTTTATTCTCTAGGGTGTTAGAAAAAATATATATAATGTTTGGGGGTCCTAAGTAATTTTCTAGCAATAAAACCTGTTTTAAACTTGTAAACACCAAATCTTAAAACGAGGCTCTGTCCTTGAGTGGTTAATAAACAGTTGCGCAAATATCATGTGGTATAAAAATTTGCATCTATCACCTTTTTATCCTACAGGGCCTCTGCTTTTAGAAAATTTTTGCTTTTCTTGCGGTTTAAGTAGTTAGATTGCCAAAAATTAAGATATTTACATGTATGCAAAAAATAAAAAAAAGTGCTCTAGAGCCAAACTGGTTAATGTCAGGCAACTACATCTAGATGACCTGGAGAACCACAGCTGTAGAAACAATATTAAACTTCGGGGCATCCCTGAAGCCACATCGAGGATTGATTTGTGGGACACTGCCATTGGAATCTTGACCTCTGTTCTAGACAGACTCCCCATCACCGCCCTAGAGCCTGACAGACAGTGGCAGCTGGTGTTTTATTTGGGGGGTGGCAAACAATCTCCCCCCATCTCACTGTCTGCCAGTCGATCTGGCACTTACCACATCTAGGTGGCGGGTGGCTCCTCCCCTCCTCCTAGCCATCCAATAGGATCTCCTGTCATTTCAGTCAATCAGGTGACGGGTCTCAAGACCCGCTTCCTGATTGGCCAGGGGGAGGATCGGTGTTACAATAGTGAATATTCATTCGTTATTGTAACACACCTGGGTGGGCTCGGATCACATTCTCTGCGCCCAGGGTCCACCCTATTTTGAAGCCTCTGGCTCTAATCAGGTGCTTCAAAAAAACATCCCCGCCATTGGAATCCATGCATCTGGCTTTCTGCAAGGGGCCTGATACATGGATGGGGGGGGGGCAGCGCCACTGTGTCCTTAATGGATGTGCCGCCCCTGCTGACAGAAGGCATCGGATCAACACTAACATCCATATAGTCTACAGAGCACCAAGGGATGTTTTATGCAGTGTACACTTTTTCACTGTCGACACTAATTAATGTGACAAGGCTGGAATAAAGAACAAACCGACTTTGATGGATCTGAGATCTCTATTCTTCCAGACCTATTTCATTGCACCCTACAGGTGCATAGACTCCCTTAGGGAAGACTAGACAGTGTGGTGCTACATAAAGGTGTGGATACCCCATGAACCACTGCAAAGCACCCTAAACCTTGCAACATTCAACAGCTTTGTGTCCTGAGATGTTTTTGAAGCTCTTCACAGCCAATTTCCCAATTTTATTATTTTCACCTCTGGCTGGATGGGGCTCTATCTTTCCCATGGGACCAATCGTTTAATGCTGGATACACACTATACAATTTTCTGTAGATTTTTTCCTTCAGATTTACCAAAACCATATAATATGAGGTCAAACCTTAAGAGTTTCAATTTGTATGCAATCAGGCAGGCCCTTGCACTACATGGTTTTGGTAAATCTAAAGGAAATCAGACAACAAAAGTTGTATAGTGTGTATTGGGTCTAACTCTCTCTTGGAACTTTAGATGGTGACAAAGCTTGTGCAGTGACCCACCTACCTGAAACTTACTTCAGTTATCAACAGGGTTAGAACTCACCCTTAAGCATACCCTACATCATACCCCTCTCAGAACTCTCATGCATGCAGTGGGAACGAGTGCAGATTGCAACCCATACAATTTCTTTCAGCAGAGTGAACTACTGTCACAAACAAGACTTATTTCCTTTGCTGGACTAGACTCACTTTCTCTGTTCCACTTGCTCTGCTGACCCCCGTCTTGTATTGAGACCCAACCAGGGGAATGTTAAGTTGGATCAGGGTAATCAGTTGGGTCTTCTTCCTCAACTTGTCATATGTTCCAAATAATGTTGCAGGTTCATTAGGAGGCAGAACTACATTTTTACTATCTTTCAACATTATGTGATGATTATTGTCACTTCTATAGGTCTGAGGCTCCATTTTTTTGCCTGGGTGCCCCTTCTGGGGAAGGAAACGAGTGTGATAAAATGGATCTTGGGAGTGATGTCTCTCTCTCACCCAGGAATATGGTGGAAGGAGTGCCTCTGTGCAATCCATTTTCTCTGCTTAGGGTGCCATTTGGGAAAGCTTATTTCTCTGCTTGAGATAACACAGGATTTGAGCACTGGACACAGGACAGTTTAGAAATTTTGAACAGATAAAACAAAACACTTTGAATGGAATATTTAAGAAACCAAAATGGAGGAAATAAGAGAGGTTCATTTTTACGAGCTAAATACACTTTAGGCATGTACAGAATGGATGCAGAAAGAGAAGCTCTCTGAACACTAAGTTGCTTTTTGAGCTATATACCCAAAGAAGAAGCCTAGTTTTCTGAAAGCTTGTTTTGTTTTTCTTCTCAACGCTGAGATAAGCAAATATTGTCTAAATATAAGAGACATGTGTGTTCTTACTTAAGTGATTTTTGTAAATCTTCCAGATCTGTGCAGTAATCCAATTTAAAACTTAGCCTCTGTGCAGGAGATTCCTGTATTAAGACCAGTCACTGCTGCTCTCTGTCCTTGTACAAGGTGGCTGGCCCTGTATCCTCCCCACTCTTGTAGTTTTCTGCTACCAGCCTGCTGGGCTTTGTTAAAATAGCCTTGGCCGTGACACCTAAGTTTGCATTCAGCTGTATTAGGCCTAAATCAAACAATGGAAGTAGCAGACACAACACATCTAAAAATAAAGCTAAAGTTCTCAACTTTATACAAATTTGCCAGTGGTAATAGTATAGGGGCAGCACAGTGGTGCAGTGGTTAACACTTTCACCTAGCAGCAATAGGGTCACTGGTTCAAATCCCGACCACGACACCATCTGCCTGGAGTTTGCATGTGCTCCCTGTGCCTGCACAGGTTTTCTCCGGGTACTCCGGTTTCCTCCCACACTCCAAAGACATGCTAGATCCTGTTGAAAAAAAAAATGGCCAAAAATATGTGTATGTTGTATGTGTATGTGTTTGTAAGCACATCGGGACCCCACAGGGTAAAGGACCGTGCCATACCATAGATGGACACCAGTGGCAAAAAGCGCCCTGAGGTGATTCAGTTTGCATAGGTTGTGCTATACAAGTCACTCATTCATTCATAGTTTGTAGGCTTCTTTTTGCATAGTATCACACTGCATTATCTTAAAAGATAGATAAAATGCCAAAACAGAGCACGCAAAACACATCAGAACTACAACACCGCATTTCCCGAACCCCCTCCTATCCATGCATTTCCAATTTTTACCAAAATAAGACTTCAGGTTTTATTATGGAAGAAATTGGCTAGCGTGGGACAGTACATGAGCAATTAAATAGGCAGCAAATAGAAAGAGGCAAGTCAAGTTTTATCTTGCATTAAAAATTAGAGTTTATTATGTGAGAGACCATAGCCACAAATATCGTTCAGTGGCTGGACAGTATGTATGCAGATAAATTAGGCCACAATAAAAGTGGGAGAAAAGCTTTATCTTGAAATAAAAGTTAAAGTGTATTTATTTTAGACAATAGCCCCAAAAATAAGACAAAAATAAATCATTTCAGAACTTTTCTACCTTTAATGTGACATATAAACTGTACAACCCAATTAAAAAGCAAACTGAAATCATTTGGGTGGTGGGGGGGGTAAAAATAAAAAAATAAAATAATGTGGTTGCATAACTGTGCACACCCTCTTATAACTGGGAATATAGCTGTGTTCAGAATAAAGCAATTGCATTCAAACATGTCAAATAGGAGTCAGTACAAACCTACCGTCATTTAAAGTGCCTCTGATTAACCAGAAATAAAGTTCAGCTGTTCTAGTAGGTCTTTCCTGAAATTTTCTTAGTCCCATCCTACAGCAAAAGCCATGGTCTGCAGAGAGCTTCCAAAGCATCAGAGGGATCTCATTGTTAAAAGGTATCAGTCAGGAGAAGGGTACAAAAGTATTTTCAAGGTATTAGATATACCATGGAACACAGTGCAGACAGTCATCATCAAGTGGAGAAAATATGGCACAACAGTGACATTACCAAGAATTGGACGTCCCTCCAAAATTGATGAAAAGATGAGAAGAAAACTGGTCAGGGAGGCTGCCAAGAGGCCTACAGCAACAATAAAGGAGCTGTGGGAATATCTGGCAAGTACTGGCTGTGTGGTACATGTGACAATCTCCTGTATTCTTCATATGTCTGAGCTATGGGGTGGAGTGGCAAGACGGAAGCATTTTCTTACCAAGAAAAACATCCAAGCCCAGCAAAATTTTGCAAAAACACATCTGAAGTCTCCCAAAAGCACGTGAGAAAATGTGTTATGGTCTGATGAAACCAAGGTTGACCTTTTTGGCCATGATTCCAAAAGATATGTTTGGAGCAAAAACAACACTGCACTTCACCAAAAGAGCACCATACCCACAATGAACCATGGTGGTGGCAGCACATGAAAATGTGTGGGGTTATCTGAAGAGGGCTGTGCACAGAAGATGCCCTCGCAGTCTGACAGATTCGGAATGTTTTTGCAAAGAAGAGTGGGCAAATATAAGTCAAGATGTGCCATGCTGATAGACTCATATTCTAAAAAAATGAGTGCTGTAATAAAATCAAAAGGTGCTTCAACAAAGTATTAGTTTAAGGGTGTGCACACTTATACGATCATATTATATTTTTTATTTTTTTATTTTTACTTCTCTCCACCTAAAATATTTCAGTTTGTTGTTCAACTGAGTTGTACAGTTTATAGGTCACATAGAAGGTGGAAAAAGTTCTGAAATTATTTATCTTTGTCTCATTTTTTTACATCACAGAAACCTGACATTTTAACAGGGTGTATAGACTTTTTATATCCACTATACAGCTAGTTTCACTAGAAAAAACAATACATTATCGGCTTCATATATTGACCTGTGGGCACTTAGTATTGTCAATACTATCCTACAGCCATGGCCACCAATAAAATCCAAGTTTGCTATGAAAAATAAGAGCTGTAATATGAGAGTTTGATTTTGATTGGTGGCTGTAGGAAAATACTAACTAATCCTACTACTATTCACATGTTGATACACGAGGCCCTATGTGAACTTAGAGTCTAGCAAACTGCTGATCACTCATTTTGACATTTCTCTGCATAATAATAACATTTTCTAGAAAGAAGCAATCAAGGGTGTAACTTAGTGACGGCTGCCAGTGCTGTGGTTTTATAAAAGAATGTATACTATGTAACAGAAACTTTGCTTCAGAAGCTGCTCAGAATTCTAATGTTAAGTGATACCTTTGATTGGCTAACTTAGGAAATGTGTAATGAAACAGAAAATGTACATTATTTATACACATAATATCAAGGTAATATAAAATACATGTATAAAACAAACATTTGGACAGATACTGAAACTACTCCCTGAAACAGCTTCCTATAGTGGCACACAAAGAAGCAGGGGACCCCAGAAGAGGAAGATCAGGGCTACACTGTGTAAAACCATTGCACAGAGCAGGTAAAGAAAAGAAAAAAAAACAACCATTACAACATTCATCAGTCCTCAGGAAGGATGTACAGGAAATGGAGCGAGTACAAAGAAGGACAACAAAGCTAATAAAGAGTCTGGAGGATATTAGTTATGAAGAAAGGTTGCAAACACTGAACGTATTCTCTGTGAAGAAGAGACGCTTGAGAGGGTATATGATTTAAATTTACAAATACCACACTGGTGACCCCACGATAGGGACAAAACTTTTTTTTAGGTTTTTTTTAGTTTAAAAAGACACGTGGCCACTCACTAAAATTAGAAGAAAAGAGGTGTAACCTTAAACTGCCTAGAGGGTTCTTTACTGTAAGAGTGGCAAGGATGTGGAATTCCCTTCCACAGGTGGTGGTCTCAGCGCGGGGCATCGATAGTTTAAAAAAACTATTAGATAAGCACCTGAACGACCGCAACATACAGGGATATACAATGTAATACTGACATATAATCACACACATAAGTTGGACTTGATAGACATGTGTCTTTTTTTTAACCTCACCTACTATGTAACTATGTAACTATGGACTATTACATTAAAATATATGTGAGCTCTAAAGCAACCTATTCAGTTTAATAAAAGTAATACTTGGCAGTCTTCTAATGTAAACAAACACCAGGTGCTGTAAGTTGTTGGAAACTGACTGAAACCCAACTTTAGAGACTCTGGTGTGATCTTTGAGGATACTGTGTAATGCCCTGTACACACGACCGGTTTTGCCATCAGAATAAACTCTAAAGGTTTTTACGACGGAGTTCCGATGGAATTCCGCTCAAGCTGTCTTGCATACACACGGTCACACCAAATTATGACCGTCCAGAAAGCGGTGATGTACAACACATACGTCGGGACTAGAAAACGGAAGTTCAATAACCAGTAGCCAATAGCTTCTGTCTCCTACTTGCTTCAGAGCATGCGTCGTTTTTGGTGCGTCGGAACAGCATACAGATGAGCGGTTTTTCTGATAGTAATTTGTTTTGTTGGAAAAATATAGAACATGTTCTCTATCTAAGTCTGTCTGAATTTTCGACAGAAATTGTCCGATGGGGCATACACACGGTCGGAATACAGTGGGGATGGAAAGTATACAGACCCCCTTACAATTTTCACTCTTTGTTATATTGCAGCCATTTGCTAAAATCATTTAAGTTCATTTTTTTCCTCATTAAATATCACATGGTCCTAAGTATTCAGACACTTTGCTGTGACACTCATATATTTAACTCAGGTGCTGTCCATTTCTTCTGATCATCCTAGAGATGGTTCTACACCTTCATTTGAGTCCAGCTGTGTTTGATTATACTGATTGGACTTGATTAGGAAAACGACACACCTGTCTATATAAGACCTTACAGCTCACAGTGCATGTCAGAGCAAATGAGAATCATGAGGTCAAAGGAACTGCCTGAGGAGCTCCGAGACAGAATTGTAGCAAGGCACAGATCTGGCCAAGATTACAAAAAAATGTCTGCTGCACTTAAGGTTCCTAAGAGCACAGTGGCCTCCATAATCCTTAAATGGAAGACGTTTGTAATGACCAGAACCCTTCCTAGAGCTGGCCGTCCGGCCAAACTGAGCTATCGGGGGAGAAGAACCCAAAGATCACTGTGGCTGACCTCCAGAGATGCAGTCGGGAGATGGGAGAAAGTTGTAGAAAGTCAACCATCACTGCAGCCCTCCACCAGTCGGGGCTTTATGGCAGAGTGGCCCGACGGAAGCCTCTGCTCAGTGCAAGACACATGAAAGCCCACATGGAGTTTGCTAAAAAACACATGAAGTACTCCACGATGGTGAGAAATAAGATTCTCTGGTCTGATGAGACCAAGATAGAACTTTTTGGCCTTAATTCTAAATGGTATGTGTGGAGAAAACCAGGCACTGCTCATCACCTGTCCAATACAATCCCAACAGTGAAGCATGGTGGTGGCAGCATCATGCTGTGGGGGTGTTCTTCAGCTGCAGGGACAGGACGACTGGTTGCAATTGATGGAAAGATGAATGCGGCCAAATACATGGATATCCTGGACGAAAACCCTTCTCCAGAGTGCTCAGGACCTCAGACTGGGCCGAAGGTTTACCTTCCAACAAGACAATGACCCTAAGCACACAGCTAAAATAATGAAGGAGTGGAATCACAACAACTCCATGACTGTTCTTGAATGGCCCAGCCAGAGCCCTGACTTAAACCCAATTGAGCATCTCTGGAGAGACCTAAAAATGGCTGTCCACCAACATTTACCATCCAACCTGACAGAACTGGAGAGGATCTGCAAGGAGGAATGGCAGAGGATCCCCAAATCCTGGTGTGAAAAACTTGTTGCATCTTTCCCAAAAAGACTCATGGCTGTATTAGATCAAAAGGGTGTTTCTACTAAATACTGAGGGTCTGAATACTTAGGACCATGTGATATTTCAGTTTTTCTTTTTTAATAAATCTGCAAAAATGTCAACAATTCTGTGTTTTTCTGTCAATATGGGGTGCTGTGTGTACATTAATGAGGAAAAAAATGAACTTAAATGATTTTAGCAAATGGCTGCAATATAACAAAGAGTGAAAAATTTAAGGGGGTCTGAATACTTTCCGTCCCCACTGTATATGATGAAAAGCTCCCATCGGACTCTTTCTGTCGGAAATTCTGCTCATGTGTACACGGCATAAGTGTAATATCTGTAGGTATATACCACTTCTCACAGAGCACACAGTACTCTTCCTGACAATACCTTTATCTGTTTTTCCAGAAGGACAGTGCCAACTTTGTTCAGGCACTATCTAGGGTCAGGATCTGTTTCCTGGACTGGGACCAGTCAATCATGTAAATCACAGTGCCTGTGCAGTTCTCTGCTGTGCTTAACCATTTGCCGACCGCCTCACGCAGATATATTGTGGCAGAAGGGCTCGTACAGGCAGAATCAAGTACCTGTACATTCTCCTTTAAGAGGCGCACCCGCGGCAAGCTCCGTGAGTCGGGTCACGGGTCCCGTGGACTCGATCTCCCTGGGGATACCCGCGATCACCTCACAGGGAGGAAGAACGGGGAGATGCTAATGTAAACAAGCATCTCCCGTTCTGCCTAGTGACAGTGTCACTGATCCCTGCTCCCTATCATCGGAGCAGAGATCGGTAATGTGTCACACACAGCCATGCCCCCCACAGTTAGAAACACGCCCCTAGGACACACTTAACCCCTACACTGCCACCTAGTGGTTAACCCCTCCACTGCCAGTGTCATTTACACAGGAATCAGTGCATTTGTGTAGCACTGATTGTTGTATAAATGACAATGGTCCCAAAAATGTGTCAAAAATGCCCGATGTGTCCACCATAATGTCGCAGTCACGATAAAAATCACTGATCGCCGCCATTTAAAAAAAAAAAAAAATTATTAATAAAAATGCCATAAAACTATCCCCTATTTTGTAAACGCTAAAACTTTTGCGCAAACCGATCAATAATAGCTTATTGCGTTTTTTTTTTACCAAAAATATGTAGAAGAATACGTATCGGCCTAAACTGAGGAAAAAAATTGTTTTTTTATATATTTTTGGGGGATATTTATTATAGCAAAAAGTAAAAAATAATGTGCGTTTTTTTCAAAATTGTCGCTCTTTTTTTTTTTTTGTTTATAGCGCAAAAAATAAAAACCACAGGGGTGATCAAATACCACCAAAAGAAAGCTCTATTTGTGGGAAAAAAAGGACATCAATTTTGTTTGGGAGCCACGTCACACGACCGCACGAATCGCAGTGGTCAGGAAGGGGGTAAATTCTTCCGGGGCTGAAGTGGTTAAGAATGTCTGACAGCTGCCTGCTGCCTGCTGCCTGCTACAGCTATTTATCCTTGTGATGTGCTACAAAGTTACACTGTATGGTCTGAATAACTACTGGGGAGAGGAAACCAAGAAAATGTTTCCTTTTGCCCACAGCGTACTGATGAAATCATTTCATTAAGGGCAAAGTTGCTCGAAAAAATCTCATAGGCAGTTTTCTAATGATTATAGGCACAGATTTTATTTTTTTTTTTTTGCAAAATTAGATGTCTTCTGTATATTGTGACATGTCAAAAACATAAATCAAGTGACGTGACCTGATTAAAGCAAATTTGCAAAGTTATTAAAAAGTCCAGTTTAATATAACTGTGCTTGTACTATAGTATACTCCTACAGCACTTCAGGCACAGTCGAGGGAGACTAGCCGGTATATCAGAATCAGATCATCAGTATTCATGCATCATGGCAGGCAGTTCATGTGACAGACAGGGTAATCTGGTGTCATACATAAAACAAAAAACACACAAAGTGCACTGGCCTTGTGTGCTATGTAAAACTATATAAATAAATAATATAATATAATAATAAAGCAGAATTTTGCTATAGATCTAACTAATATTAAAACTGCTCCCACTCCATTTCTTACTCCTATGCTAACTATGTGGAAGAAAGATGTATATTCTTACCTAGAGAGAGCGCTCTGACAAGGGCTGGAATGCCTGAGCGGTGACATCACCCTTAAGAGTCGTACACACAATCGTGTTTTTGGCCAACAAAACCGTGGACTTTTGTCCGAAGGGCGTGGGCCCAAACTTGTCTTGCATACAAATGGCAAGGAATCGTCGCCCAACAAACACGAACGTACTGACGTACTACGTGGTTTTTCAGCTCTTTAGCGCCACCATTTGGGCTCCTTCTGCTAATTTTGTGTTAGTAGAAGTTTGGTTGATTGTTGAGTGTTGATTCGCACTTTTCATTTCGCGGTTTTCATTTCATGCTTTTCAGCTTGTTTCTGAGCGGCTGTTCATCAACCAGACATGTTGCGCAATCGGAGGAAATAATGTGTTATTTATTATTGGCCTTGGAGTTATTGCTTTGACATTATTTTCTTGGTTGAATGATTTGATTTGGTATATTTTCTATATTTTTGGATGCATAGAATGCACTTTTTGGTTAAGTTCTATTGGCAGATAGCATGTCTAATTGTATTTGTTTTCTTTTTTTAATGCACAATAAAAAAATTGTGTAGAGTAATGCCCTGTACACACGGTCGGAATTTCCGTCAGAAAAAGTCTGGACTTTTTACGTTCAAAATTCAGACGGACTTAGATAGAGAACATGTTCTATATTTTTCCGACTGAACAAATTTCTATCAGTAAAACAGCTCATCTGTATGATGTTCCGACGTACCAAAAATGACACATGCTCTGAAGCAAGTGCGAGACGTCGTACGTGTTGTCCCATCGTACGTGTTGTAGGTCATCGCGTTCTTGATGGTCAGAATTTGGTGTGACCATGTGTATGCATATGTTTATTCCGGCGGCAAAACCGGTCGTGTGTACAGGGCATTATACTTGGCTATGTGGTTTATTTCAAATGACAGTTTGGGAGTAGGCAGTTAAATTAAAAAAAATACAATGTAAATTAACAAGGGACACCAACATAGTTGTATCTTTGATCTTATAAACTAGGGGATAATAGTGTTGTGGTAACTTGCCCAAAAAAAAAAAAAAAAAAAGCATAATAATATTATTCTTGATATCACTAGAAAGAAAAAGCCTTTGAAAATGTGTTTGCACTAACGCCATCAGTATCATCAGCAAAGCAGCTTCATTATTTCGAGATTTCATAATTTGCCACGTCACGAATGTTAATTCTCCATTACAAACACTAGTTTACAAGACCGACCGCTTCTGGCTCATCCTTGCTTCCGAACATGCGTGTTTGTACTTTGGACTTTTGTCCGACGGACTTGTGTACACATGCTCGGAAAATCCGACAACAGACATTTGTCTGCGGAAAATTTTAAAACCTGCCATCCAACATTTGTCCACGGAAAATCCGACAACAATTGTCTGATGGAGCGTACAAATGGTCGGATTTTCCGCCAACAGCCTATCATCACACAATTCCCGTCAGAAAATCCGATCGTGTCCCGCCTCGACTACTGCAACTCTCTCCTTAATGGCCTACCCTTAAGCAGGCTATCCCCCCTTCAGTCTATTATGAATGCTGCTGCTAGACTAATACACCTCACTAATCGATCCATGACTGCTGCTCCTCTCTGCCAATCCCTTCACTGGCTTCACCTACCCCACCGTGTAAAATTCAAAATGCTAACCATAACATACAAGGCTATTCACAACATCGCCCCCATCTACATCACCAACCTCATCTGCAGATATCGCCCAAATCGCCCCCTCCACTCCTCCCAGGACCTCCTGCTCTCTAGCTCCCTTGTTACCTCCTCCCATGCTCGCCTTCAGGACTTCTCCAGAGCCTCTCCCATCCTCTGCAATTCCCTGCCCCAGTATGTCCGATCAGCCCCTACCATGTCCACCTTTAGGAGATCCCTGAAAACTCATTTATTCAGGGAAGCCTATCCCACGCCCACATAACTGTCCCTGAGCCACCCCCATCAAATCATTCTTTGCAGCTATTACCTTTTGTACCACCACCCCCTCCCTTTAGAATGTAAGCTCTACGAGCAGGGCCCTCCTGTACCTTTTGTATTGAACTGTACTGTAATTGTGTTGTACCCCTATACATTGTAAAGCGCTGCGTAAACTGTTGGCGCTATATAAATCTAGTATAATAATAATAATAATAATCGTGTCTACAAGGCTTTAGGCTTACCAGGGACCATTGGTTGTGGGCCCTCCCTCCTCTCCCCTGAAGCCGCTTCTGGCTGACACAGGAGAGCCGAATATGTGACCAGACTGGTAGTATAGGTGCTAGGAGGGGGGTGGGAGAAGTTTTACGTTAGATTGATCCTGGAATTCCAATTTAAATAAAATGTGAACACTACACATAAGCATAAGGAATCAATCTGCATACTTAACCATGCACCAGGTAACATGAAGGGCAAACATCCAATGGTTACCACCAGCATCCAACAAGTCACTATCCACAGATAATTCTAAAATAGTTGGAAAAGCTGTGTTTCTACCTGAATGTCTAGAAAATGTACTGTTGCCAGCCTGCAAGCCTTGGGCTTCAAAAACACTTACTAGTCCCCCAAATGTATTAGGTTGACATTAATTATATTAAAACTTGGAAATGATTTCCGTATGTCAAAATGATAACAATTTTATTATTCAGTCCTGATGTCTATTATTGAAACCAAATGTCAGATTCTGTACTACACTTTCCCTGAGCTGTAATTTAAGTTTTCAATTATTTAATAGTTAACCAGTAAAAGATAACCTGAGGGCTGGCTATGTTTGTATGGCAGATGTCTTCTCAAGTGTCAGGAACAACCAATGTCATGTCAGTAGTGTCATATAAGTGGACACATCCTTCCTTCTTAGAAAGAAGATGACAGGATTGGCCTAGTTGTATTGTAATTATGAAAATAGAACATAGTGGTTTCACAAACTTTCACACCCCTGTCACATTCTTAAGCCTATTACACACTATTAGTTTTTTCCGTTCAATCCAGTGGGTTGAACAAAAAAAAAAAACCTGTCAGCTTTGGTCTAAGCCGCTGTACTAACGATATAATGTTAGTACAGTGATCTCCCCCTCTGAACTGTTGTGTTCTGACAGGGGGTTGCCCCCCCCCCACGCAGAATGCTCCGATCAGCGCTTTCAGCCATTCGGGAGGTCGGTCGGCTCACTGATCTGGAGCTGGTCGGCTGCTGGTTTTTCAGCATGCTCGTCCGACAGAAGCTGGCCAAACAACATACACATGTGTATGGGGCTTTAGACAATTAACATCTGCCTTGACATATGACATGACAACATGTTGACTGTTTTAAACCGACTGAGTTACCTGTGTGGCCATAAATGCTGGCATACATTTGTGACACTCATTAGAACTGAGAAAACCACCTGGATGATTACTCAAATGTCAATACTAGAAAGTAGGTCCAGTTGAATGTGACAAACTGCTATTAGCCATAACTAGTATACCGCAAATAAAATCCTACAGAAACATATTGATTGTACAAAGATTTATCAAACATTTGAAAAATATATGCTATATTCATCGACTCTTCAAGGTCTTCCCTAAAGAAGCCCAATCCTTGCCCGAGAAATGCATTAGGACAATAAATTGTAATATTATCAGCCTTTTTATGACCGACTTTAACTTTACATTCTTCTGCTTTTAATAATGTCTAACGTAGTACAGTAAACTGATAAAATTCAACCAAACATGCTGTGATAAAGTATATTGTGCAAAAATATGCAAAGTATGTATAATATTGTTAACAACACCATAGAGAGTCATTTCCTCTGGACTTGGTTGGACTTAAGGTCATAAGTGCCTACTATGTATAGCTTACAATGTATTACTTTTAGAAAGTGCATGAAACCATTAGGCTAGATTATACAGTGGATTATACTCTACCTTAGTGCATAAACCAGTAAGCAGTCTGTTAAAAAAATCTAACATTTTTACATTCAGTTATTCCTGTCCCTGAATGCAAGTTCTAGGTTTAAAATGAAAAATATTTTCTGATAACAGTTGCCACTGAGGAAAACAGTTTTTACGCAAAAAAAATATTAAAGCTATGTTTGAATTCATCTATGTCAGTTTCACTGTGTTCAGATGACATTTGGGTAGTGTAATGGAAATGTTATGACGAAGTTCATTCAAGCAGTCGGCTAAAGCTTTTCTTCTGTCAACTTGCTGCTAATATTGCTCCTTTTTCCTCCAGGAATCAAACTCATAGACACATAGATGACAGTAAAAGTAACTTTACTGCTGTATCGTATCAACCAAGAACAAGTACACTTACAAGGTGGCTTGTCAATACAAATAGCTTGCAGAAAACATAGAATACAGTAACCAGGCTTGCTGATCTGATTCTTTTGTAAAACACACACATTACCAAAGTGACAGGGACAATCTCTGCTGTCTAATGTTAGGGGGATATAAATCACTAAGACGGCCCCTCTCATGGAAACCCTAGGAGGTTCTCTCCCAGCCTCCATTGCCTCTGGTTCCATAAAGGATGACAGTCTTTAGCTAATCTACACATAGCTTGCAGTGACAGTTGCTTGCATGTTGCACTGTAGACCAGTGACAGTTTCACTTCAGTGTGTGGATGGTGGGAGAGGGTTGTGACGAAGTATGATTTTTTTTTTTTAAGGATCCAAGCTTTTGAAAAAATTCAATTCCTTCCAATAGCAGGGATTCCTGCGAAGTGTCAATGACTAGAAGGGGGCTATGTGGTTGCTGTGCTGAGATCAAATGGAAAAAGCAACATGCTGCATGACAGATGCTAGCTAAGATTCTGTTTTGTGGAACATGCCGAATTTGGGGCCTGGAATCTGTCTTCTGTTTTGTGATTCTTCACTGGGGGGTTGGCACATTCAGGAGGAATTCAGCTGTCTGCAACTTGCCCACACCAGCACACTGTTTTCTAACGTCCACAAGTCCAATCATGTACAGTATGTGAATTGGGGGGAGGGGGGGGTTGCACGTTAAACCAGGGTACCCAATATTGACTCCGTTATGGCATCTGGGGAGAACCGAGGAACAGGCCTTTACCATTGCTCTGCTCCCTCTTGCTCAGTACACAGGACCTCTTAAACTATCCATTCCCCCTGTTTAGATCCCTGATATTTCACCAAATTAAAAATAAAATCTCCTTTTTTCTATTTTCTCCTAAAATATTGTAAAAAAAATATATATAAAATTGTAAGTAATACAAAATTAAATAATTAAAATTAAATATCCTGACGCTGTCCACTGCCCTACTGACACCAATCTCTGCCCTTATGACACCCTTATGACACCATCCACTGGTCTACTGACAATGTCAGCATATATACACATGCACACACACGCATATGTGTTTGAGCTTTGGGGTGCACACCCTCATGCAATAGCTGTGCACACCTATGCAGACACCTTATATCACCAGGGAGATGTGTGCCTTATTTAGTTACATAGTAGGTGAGGTTGAAAAAGACACAAGTCCATCAAGTCCAACCTATGTGTGTGTTTATTTGATTCGCTATTGATCAATTTCTTCTATTGCATGGTAAAAATGTAGACAATAAACTGCAAAATGACAAAATAAAGTGCATCCTTTTTAATTACACTAAGTTAGATCATTAAAGTTTTTGAAGTCAGTAATATTTGACAATTAAGTGATTCAAATTTATCAAACTATCCCACTAAAGTCTCCCTTATGCGTATACTTTATGTAAAGTGAAGATCCACATAAGGTTAATATTTACTCCTTTCTGTGGAATATAAGCATTCTTTTGAGTTTTGTTTAATGTGTCCACATTTGCTCCTCTTTATGTGGCCCCTTCCCAAGGCAGACTCTGTATCCATCCTGTCAGCTGCACTAGAACATTGCTCTATTAGCAGTGTGTTGTCAGCATTTCTGAAGCCAAAAACTCTTGGAGAGCTTCCAAAACATTGTGCTTGAATAAACCCTGATATAGATCCAGCATCGGCTTAAAAGAGTTAATAAGGACATACAAAATTAACAAAAATGAAAAAGGTAGTAAAGGAAAACCAGAACATGAAATCTGTTATAGGAAATTATGATCAGTAATTTATATAACATCATAGTTTATATCTGTGGAATATGCATGTGGAGTGAATACAGGAAAACCATAATTGGAATTAGTTTGTACTGATGTAAAGACATGAAAATAGGCAAACAATAATTCTTGTTGACAATATCCTATTAACCACAGCTTTCCAATCCTGCTGCTCTGGAGTAATGATTTAGATATACTATCCATTCATTCAAAGCCCAATTGAACATTCGGTTTAATTAAACAAAATATATTTGAGAAATATTTAAACAGTTTGTTTTGTTTTGAAAGCAGCCACAGCCCACGTAGAAAAACCTGTACCCTACCAGCAGTCCAATAAATGGGCAACTTTAACACAACAAGCTTGGGTTAACACACCAGAATTGGGAGGTGTAACTGAGTCCTAAGTCTTAGCACACCCTGTGCTTTGATATACAGGGAATGCATTAAAGTGGTCGTAAATTCTTACATATACCTTGTGAAGTGACTGGCCTCAGGTGATACACAGAGATACAACAAATCCAACTACATAAGTTGCACCTGTTTATCTACAGCCAGCTGTCTCCTAGATCCATTCAAAGTACAGAAAGTACACAGGATCTCTCAGCTCTAAAAAAAGGGGTGGGAGAGGGGGGCCAGAGTGCTGGCGTTATACACTGTAGGTGAGCGCTGAGAGCTGATTGGAGGGAAGGGACACCCCCCCTTCAAACAGCACAAAGGAACAGAGCTAAGCTAATCAGCTGGAGCTTCCTCCCCTGTCACCATTTTTCTCTTGGTGTTAGGAAAACTTATCAGAAGTGACTCATGCAGATAGCAGAAGAATGAAGCACCAGACAGAAATTATACTTAGTGCTCTTAATTGAGACAAGTACACACTATAGAGGAATATTCATTTTTCATATTTCATGTCCGAGGTTTACAACCACTTTAAGCTGATTTCAACTGAAAGTTCAGCTGTGATTTGGCTATGCAGAGCAAATCAACTGGTTTTGTTTAATCTCCTCCCTCTCAGCAGAATTTCTGCACATTTTCTTTCACACCCCTGGTACTCAGGTCAACTGTTGGCAGCAATCAAAATTCCCAGTAATTCCAGTATGGAGGACAGTGTGACTCACTCTATTTGACTGCACTTGGGCCAAGCACTATGGCTGTCTCATGGGAAGAGTTAGTAGCCCTGTGTAAACTATGACATGAGCTACTTGAGCCTTCCTACTAAAAGTGGCTTCTTCTACTCTTGACATCTGTGCCCTTCATGGGTAAAGCTTGCTAAACTTCAAAGCATTCTACTGTCTTGTCCCTCCATACAGTTTCCTACTAATTTCCAGATGCTGTCTCCTGAGTAAGGCTCGATGCACATCTATGCATGCTTTTGAGCATTTCTGCAGTGCTTTTTGCGGTGCTTGCCGCGTTTTTGGGACACTCGTTTTTACTGGGATTTTCCCACGATTGTGCTGCGATTTGATTTTTGCATTTTTTTTACACTGTATGGATGGATTCGGAAGGGACCCCCCCCCATACCAAAATTAAAAAAAAAAAATGGCATGGGGTCCCCCCAAAATCCATACCAGACCCTTATGCGAGCATGCAGCCTGGCAGGTCAGGAAAAGGGACGAGCGAGTGCCCCCCCCTCCTGAAACATACCAGGCCACATGCCCTCACCATGGGGGGATGGGTGCTCTGAAGCAGGGGGAGAAGGAGAAGACCGGAGGATGAAGATGCGGGAGAAGATGGAGGAAGACTGGAGGAAGAAGCAGAGAAGAAGAAGAAGATTTTTAATAAGACTTGTCAAAAACTGTCTACTGTATTTTTTAACACTACACTACTTTTTTTTAGTGAATGGGTAGGGGTACAATGGGGTACTCCTTCACATGGGGGGGCCAGGATCTGGGGGCCCCCTTGTTAAAGGGGACTTCCAGAATCCGATAAGCCCCCCGCCCGCAGACCCTGACAACCACCGGGCAAGGGTTGTCGGGAAGAGGCCCTTGTCCCCATCAACATGGGGGCAAGGTGCTTTGGGGTGGGGGGCTCAGAACCCCCCCTGCTCCAAAACACCCATCTCCCCATTTTGAGGGCATGCGGCCTGGTATGGTTCAGGAAGGGGTTCAAGTTTGTCCCCTCCCTTTCCTGACCTGCCGGGCTGCATGCTCGGATAAGGGTCTAGTATGGATTTTGGGGGCCCCACGCCATTTAACAAAAAAAATTTGGTGTGTGGGGGTCCCCTCCGAATCCATACTAGACCCAAAGGCCTGGTATGGATCTGAGGGGGAACCCCACTCTGTTTTTTCTCACAATTTTTTTTTTTGCCGGCATTTTTTTTTTACATTGTGCGGGAAGCCAGCTGACAGCTGATGACTCATCGGTTGTTAAGGACGCGGTGGCCGGCTTTCCGGCCCCCTTAGCAACCAGCTATATACAGTGTAAAAAAAATAAATAAAAAAACGCAAATCACTGCAAAATTGCGGTAAAATCGTGGTAAAAACGCGGCCGACCCTTTCCAAAAATGCAGAGGTACAAAAATGCATTGATGTGAACATGTTCTATAGGAACCCATGTTAAAAAATTTCCCTGCATTTCTGCAAAATGCATCAAAAAACGCATTAGTGTGAATCGAGCCTAACCTCTGATCAGCATGTGAGCTTATCCTATCATCAACTCTAATCACTTCTTCATACTTTTGCATCCAAGACACAAACTCTCACATTCATAGGTGATCTATTTCCTCCTACCAACACTCTAATGCCGCATACACACGGTCGGAATTTCCAACAACAAATGTTCGATGGGAGCTTGTAATCAGAAATTCCGACCATGTGTAGGCTTCATCGGACATTTTCCGTCGGAATTTCTGACAAACAAAATTTGAGATCTGGATATCAAATTTTCCGACAACAAAATCCGTCGGCGGAAATTCCGATCGTGTGTACACAATTCCGATGCACAAAATTCCACGCATGCTCTGAATCAAGCAGAAAAGCCGCACTGGCTATTGAACTTAATTTTTCTCGGCTTGTTGTATGTGTTGTACGTCACTGCATTCTTGACGTTCGGAATTTCCGACAACATTTGTGTGACCGTGTGTATGCAAGACAACTTTGAGCCAACATCTGTCGAAAAAAAAACATGGATTTTGTTGTCGGAATGTGCGATCGCGTGTACGCGGCATAATGCCGCGTACACACGATCGGATTTTCCAACAACAAATGTTTGATGGGAGCTTGTTGTCGGAAATTCTGACCGTGTGTAGGCTCCATCGGACATTTTCTGTCGGAATTTCCGACAAACAAAATTTGAGATCTGGATCTCAAATTTTCCAACAACAAAATCCGTTCTCATAAATTCCGATCATGTGTACACAATTCCACGCATGCTCTGAATCAAGTACGGAAGTGCTCATTCGTTAACGTTCGTTACGCTGCAAATTTTAAAATCTTTCAATGCAGTGCACTCTCTTCTTTATAACGCTAGAATAATGAAGTTGTTTTGCTGCTGATATTCACACAGAGTTCTGACAAACTGATTTCTTTATTATTTTTCGTTATCTCATGAATATTTTTTTTGTCAGATCTCCATAATAATGTTTAGAATTTTTGTTTATTTTTTTTTTTATCCAGATCTCCTATTTTTTTTTTATAGTGATCTCCATAATTTTTTCTTTCGTTTTGTGTCAAGTTACCACAACACCATTATTATCTTGTATTTTTTAACCTCTAGGAGGTTGGTGTTGGTGTCCCTTGTTAAATTGACATTGTATTTTTGAAATGTACCTGCCTACTCACAAACAAACTGTCCTTTTTTAAGTAAAACACATAGGAAAGTATTTGTGAAAAATAAATAGCCATTTATTATGGGTCATAACAAAATAAAGAGGAAGGCAACGCTGGAGAAACTGGTGAAATTTGCGAAGCCTTTGTACCCAGGGCACACATCAATTATTTCACAGTCAAAATTGGTGGCCTGAGGAGTCCTTATAATAGTGAGCACAATCCGGTCCAGGACTACAAGAGATCAGGAACAGCAGCAGATGACATATCTGTCCCCAGGCTGTGGTCTTACAACAGCCTGCATCTTTTGTCAGACCAGACTGAACCCAGGCCATCACTTTCTTGTCTTCCTTCCACGCTTCCTTCCACCCTTGCTTCCAGGCTGTGGCTCTGGTGTTGTAGATGTGGCAGGAGGTGGAGGACCATGGTTGAACTCACGAACGTGGCTTTGGCTTGTGAGTTCGCGCCTCAACCCCTTATTTAGGGCTTGTAAGATAACTTCCTCACATAAGAGGCGTTGGCCCTCCTCCATTTCCTGCATTTTGCAGGCTGCCATGTAGGCATAGTCCTCTTGATTATTGGGGGGGTGTTCTGAGGGCCGCAGTAGCCTTCCGAAATAGGCCAAGTGCTGCCTCCTTCAGGTTACTCCTCTTCCTGGGACTTTTTTTTGGAAGGCGGAGGGGAGGGATCTGGGTTTTGGGCAGGCTACTGGGCCCGGCCACCTCCTGGCTGCCACTTACCCCCGCCACCTCCTGCCTGCCACTTACCCCCGCCACCTCCTGGCTGCCACTTTCCACAGCCTCCTCCTGGCTGAGACTTTCCTGTGTATGAAAAAGGGACATAGTTTTAGTTTTTGGTTCATCAATCACACACAGTTTTCAGCTCATGACTGTTGCAAATTGAATGTTAATAAATAGAAAAGACTATCATTTTGACCCCAGCATTTTTCATTCTTGTCCCAATCATTTGTGGCCACTACTGTCTATTGATATGTAAAACACTTTGTAAAATCAGAAATTACTGATCAATAATAACATCTAGTTAACATCATTAATTATTTGACTAGAAATATGTTGAACAATGCTATACCTGGCTCAAGCTGGGCTCCTCCACTTCTTCCTGGCTGGAAGGACCGGGTTGGACATCAGAAGCCTCAGCTGAGGTGGAAGGAAGCCTTGAAGGAAGACTGGAGAGTGCTGGCCTGGGTTCAGTCTGGCCTGCCAGAAATACAGTCTGTCATAGTACCACAGCCTGGGTACATGTAAATGTCATCTGCTGCAGCTCCTGGTCTCTGGGAATCCTGGACCTTCTTGCGCTCCCTATTATAAGTGTTCCTCATGCCACCAATTAGGGCCTTCAAATAGGGGATGTCTGCCGTGGAGATCACTGGCTTCACAAATTCCAGCAATTGATCCAGCACAGCCTTCCTCTTTGTTTTATTGTTATAAAAGGGGTGGTTTACCTGCCACAGACAGAGCAGCTCCCTGTACATATCAATGAATATGGGGATAAAGTCCTCATCATTGAATAGATCCATTTTCTCTGCAAGACACAACACAAGGCAAACCTTAATGTCAGGCTAAACTCTCCTAATCTTGTCACAATATAGGCCTCAATCTAGAAGCAGTATAGGCCACTGATGCACCAAGTTGAAATTGTACCTTCGTTCTAACGATCGGCACTTCTGATTCTCCTTCCTCCTCTCACAGATCGTACGTACGACTCACGTGTGTTATGCTTTATATACACTGCGCATGCGTGAAACTCCGACCCCACCTCTGACGTTCTTTCTAGTCTATTCCCCGCCCCTTCTCTTTCGGCGCAGTGGAAGAGCACATGGTGGTGAAGAAGCAAGTGCATGCAGAAGAGAGCAGCAACGGCGAAAGCCCGAAGCCACGAACGTCCCGATCCCAGGCGAGATTTAAGGCCTCAAATATGTCCTTTATAGAGATGGTGAAGACTATGATGGGAAGCATGGACCTTACCCAAACCCAAATGTCAGAAAGGCCAAGATCATGGCTAAAGTTGTGAAAAGTCTGCACCGGAATTTTGGGATACGACGATCCAAGGATCAATTGAGGAAACGCTGGTCAGACCTGAAATTGAGGGAGCAGGATCAGAACAGAAAAATCAAGAGAGTTCTTCAAAAAAGTAAGTAGTTGTCGTGTGTTCCTATTATTATTATTACTTGCATGCTGCTCCATGTGCTTTTCTTTACTGTTGTACAGTTTAAAATGGAAACTTTCAGGTTCGTGGGCACAGTAATCGTTCATAGTAAACATCATTTGTTCGCCCACTAATACAATGTTTTTGGCAGATACAGGTTAACTACATTTGTTCAGGCCTATTTGTATTAAAAGAAGTTTATGACATTGTTGTCTAGATGGGTTTGTACTAGAATGAAATGCAAACTTGATTCAGTGCAAGGAGAGGACACTCAGCAGCTGTTTACACATCTGGACGCAGGAGCACTAGTGTGGGACACAAGAACAAACTTTTTAGGGTGTCCCACACAGGTGCTCCAGTGGATACTAGAGATGTCTCCATGTGTGAAAATTGTACAAAAAAGGTAAATATTCCAACTTTAGAAAGGGGAGAAAATAATGTCTTCAGCTTAGAACTCTGCCAAAAAAGACAATTGTACGATACTTCCAATGACTATTTCTCGCCTCAAATAACTGTGTGCTAAGTATACCTTTTTTTTATTCACATAGGGGAGAAAAAACTCGGGACATCTGAGGACACCAGGGACCCCTACCTCTGAAAGAAAAGCAAAAATCCCCACACCACAACCAGAAGATGTGGAGGAAGGAGAGGTTTATGAAGTGGGTGAAATAGTGACCACAACAGGTGAGTGTCTGAGAACACAGCTTCAGGTAATAGATGGATGACTGCATATTTATAATACATTGTGTTTTTTAATTTTAGGTGATGTGGATGTTGTGGAAGAAGATTCGCATTTCACAAGTGCAAGTGCACACGTCCTCGGGGAGATCATGGTGTGCAATAGGGATTTACAGAAGATCAAGGAAGACTTCAATGATCAATGATGTGGAAAAAAGACTCAAAAACATCATCGATGTTTTAGGCAGCATCTGAAAAACCCCAAAATTCTTCTAGTTTGTTTTTATTTTTATTATTTTCACACATTTTAAATATTTTTTAGAAAGCCAAATTTTGAAGATGCACACAGTGTGTCAACATGTGCTATCTGCCATCACGGGATATCAAGATACGCGTTTTGGGGGTGCAAACGCCTTCCTCGCAAATAAAGTAGATGAGAGGAAGGGGTTGTACCCCCGAAACACGTCTATTGATCCCCCATGATGGGAGCTAGCACATGTTGACATTAGGCATGGGATCATGAGGGAAATCCCCATTTTGAACTCTCAATTTGTGTGCATCTTCAAAATTTGGCTTTCACAGTGGTGACATCACCCCATCTGATGAAGGCAAGATCAAAACAGTTTGGACATACTAATGTCTGATATTGCCTTCACTTTGTCAAAGTTGAACTTTGTAAGTTCCTGAGTTTTGTATTGTTTTATGGTTTTTAACACAAAAAAGGCTATTTGTACTGTCAAAAACAAAAATGTTATTACTAAAATATGTTGGTTTGTTCAAAAACCATTTTGTAACGCACATGTGAATGTGCACAGAGTAAAATGTTTTCTAATCAACAATGTGTGGCTTCTTCTTTCAATGCTCAATATAATTTTTTGGACTAAGTTGGTTTTTACACTGAAATGGGGGTTATTTACTAAAGGCAAATACACTTTGCAGTACAAGTGCACTTTCAGTACAGTTTCAAGTGCACTTTTGCAGTGCACTTGTAGTGCAAAGTGGATTTTCCTTTAGTAAATAACTCCCACAGTGCTTTATAAATGGCCAAAAAAAAAGCCCATTGGAGAACCTAGGAGACAGCTAAAAGAATCACAAGCAGTAAATCAAAGGAAATATTATTTCAGTTTAAATAAAAAAAATGTATTTTTAAAATGTTTATTAAACATTTTCTGGCATATCAATGGCCCCCCTACATGCAAAGTACTTCATATATTTTATACGGACCTTGCGTTTGCTTTGGGGGGGGCAAGCACTGAAAACCAGATACGAACCCACAAGCACAAACTGAAGAGCAGTAACGATGGGAAAAGCACAAAGCTGAAAAGCACGAATCGTCTCTCACCAAACTTCTACTAACACGAGATTAGCAGAAGGAGCCCAAAGGGTAGCGCACTTGGTATTGAATTTCCCTTTTCTAGTGCCGTTGTACATGTTGTACGTCACCGCGTTCTTGACTTTCGGAATTTCCGACAAGATTTATGTGACCGTGATTTGTGTGTGTATGCAAGACAAGTTTCAGCCAACATCAGTTAAAAAAAAACATGGATTTTGTTGTTGGAATGTGCGATCATGTGTACACGGCATAACTCTTAAAGCATTCAAACACATGCTTGAAATCACCTCATTGGTTCTATAATCTAAACTAGGATGCTCTGCATAGTCACTGATCCTGTAGCCCTTCCTCTGCCATAATATGACACGTTATTGACTGTAACCTCACATACGGCTTACTGATACCCTTACTTTGTTGTTTTTACTTTCTATCTGTCTAGATTATGAATTTGTGTAGAAATTGCTCTCTTCTTTTCCTTATTATTGCTAGGCTCTTTGTTTTATTTTTACCAATATTATATCTCTAAGCCTTGTTATAATTTTAGTGTAAAAATGTTAGGGCTATCTTTAATTACCCTTTCTATAGCTATATATCTCTATATGGCACTCTAGAGTAATGCTGCGTACACACGATCGGAATTCTTGTCGGAAAACGCTATGATGGTTTTTCCGACGGAATTCCGACGGGATTTCGCTCAAGTTGTCTTGCATACACACGGTCACACCAAATTCCGACCGTCAAGAACGCGGTGACGTACAATACGTACGACGGAACTATAAAAGGGAAGTTCAATAGCCAGCATGCCACGCTTTGGGCTCCTTCTGCTAATCTCGTGTTTATCTCGTGTTAGTAGAAGTTTGGTGAGAGACGATTCGCGCTTTTCAGACTCCTGCTTTTTCAGATCGTTTTACTGCTGTTCAGTTTGTGCTTGTGGGTTTGTATCTGGTTTTCAGTGCGTTCTTGTCCGCTCGTTTCTGATTTTCAGCTCGCTCTTTACAGGCCTTGCTGTTCTTCAGTGCATTCGCTTAGTTTGTTCTGACCAGCCGACCTTTTTGAAGCCATGTTGCGGTTATGTACTCATCGTAGAGTTTGTGCTGTGCGGGGGCTTGGTGTTGGGGTTCTTACTTTGACCCAAGCCCAGTCCATGAACAGGGTGGGGAGGAGTTCATGGACCAAGAATTGGTTACTCTAGCGTGACCAATTCTCTCATATGCCTCTGCTGCGTGAGATCCAGGAGACTAACCCTGATGATTTCAGGAATTTTCTCAATTGAGCATTGTTTAAATGCCACAGCCTACTTGAGTATTGTTGCTGACCATGTCCATCCCTTTATGACTACAGTGTATCCATCTTCTGATGGCTATTTCCAGCAGGATAATGCACCATGTCACAAAGCTCAAATCATCTCACCACTGGTTTCTTTAACATGACAATGAGTTCACTGTACTCCAATGGCCTCCACAGTCACCAGATCTCAATCAATTAGGGCACCTTTGGGATGTGGTGGAAAGGGAGATTTGCATCATGGATGTGCAGCTGAAAAATCTGCAGCAACTGCGTCATGCTATCATGTCAATATGGAACAAAATCTCTAAGAAATGTTTCCAACACCTTGTTGCATCTATGCCACAAAGAATTAAGGCAGTTCTACGGGCAAAAGGGAGTCCAACCCTTTACTAGCAAGGTGTATTTAATAATAAAGTGGCCGGTGTGTGTATATAAATATATATCTATATATAGCATCAGCAGCTCTAAATCACTTACTGGAGGCAAGATTATAAGTGCAATAAGTGAAATAATCATTTCTGTGAACTTCAATTGCTTCCACATCCAAACAAAACGCATATAACCTAAAAAAAAGAAAAAATTGTGTAATACCGCTTTAAGATTTTTTAAAAATGTGAAAAGTGCCAATCCACTCATATGGTATCACATGCTCAAGTGCCCACTCTCATGGTTGGCAATCGCTCTTTATGGCTACTTTCACACTGGGGCGTTTTTTAGGTGCTTCTTGGCTAAAAATAGCACCTGTAAAGCAATTAAAAAACGTCTCCCCTGCAGCCCCAGTGCGAAAGCCCGAGTGCTTTCACACTGGGGCGGTGCGCTTGCAGGATGTTAGAAAACTAACGCATTGTGTGCGTTTTTAACCCTTTATTTGGCTGCTAGCGGGGGTTAACAGTGCCCCGCTAGCAGCCGAAAAGCGATTTACCGCTATCGCCTCCCCGGAAGTGTCAGATGCAATTATTGTTCTGGCACTAGGCAGGCCAGGCAGTAAAAAATGTGCTTCAGGCTGCATTCATACCTGAGCATAGCGTTTTTGAACGTTTCTTCCGGCGTTTTGTTGCGTGTATTTGCGCGTTTGCATACAGCGTTTTCCGGCGTTTTTGAGCTTTGGCGTTTTTTTTTTTTTTTTTTTTAGCCAATAGGAAAAATGATCATCTCTTTCATCATTTGTTGTTATGTTTTTAGATGTTTTCATCTGCTTCCTGGGTGAATATTCTTCTTCCGGTTCATCATTGTGCTTCCTGCTCCATGTGTTTGTATTGTCCTCCGCAAAGATGAGTGATGATGAGATGGTGTGTTTTGTGGAAGCAGCCACTGTTACGTCATATATTCTGCATGAAAGAGAGAGGAGAAAGAAGAGGGTACGCAGATACTGGATTCACCCCGTAATTGCTGATCGAAAAGAGAGAGGCCAATTTTGGGTCATGTACAGTGACCTACATGATCATGAGGATACATTTTTGGACTACACTAGGATGTCCATAAAAAGGTTAGTAAAACTTATTTGGATTCATGATGTTTGACATTGTTCCTTTCTTATCATGTCCACTAATAAACCCCACATTTTTTTGATCACAGCTTTGATGAGTTAATGGGTTTACTCAGTAGTCGGTTGCAACGAATGCACACATATTTCTGTAACAGTATACCCCATGTGGAACGACTAATCATCACACTGAGGTAATTTTTTCTTATTTTTTGTAATTTTTTAAAGACTGATACATGAAGAACCCAATATTACAATTTTTGTATATGCATAAAATAAACACCAGACACCAGACCAGCAAAAAAAAAAACTTTACTTTTTTTAAAAATATAAAATATTTTTGGAATATAACTTTTTCTGTTCGTTTAGTTTTTCTTTACATATACAGCTCAATAATATAAAAAAAGAAATACAGCTAACGTAGCTCATAAAACAAAACAAAAAAAAATTTAGAGGTGATGGGAGGAGTTGACTGTCTCATTAGGTGACATCACCACATTCATGGCATGCCCATAATGTGACCAGGTGGAGGTAGAGGGATTTTCATTATGCTGCCAATTAGAAGGTGGTGGTGTTGGCAGAGGAAGGTAATTAGAAGGTGGTGCTGTTGGTAGAGGAAGGTGGGTGGCAGAATGTGGTGATGAGAACCGAGGTGGTGCTGGCAGATGGGGTGGGGGGGAGATTTGCATTGGGGCCATAAGGTGGTGGAGTTTCTGAGGACCTATATGTGGTGGTTGGTGGAATAGAAGTCGCGATGTAACGGATGGTACCTTCCAACATGTCTGCCTGGAGATCTGATGGTACCTTCTACATCAGACCTTCCAGACACCTTGCAGAAACCTGCACATGCGACCTGTTGCTGTTCATTCTTTCAGACATACTGGCCATAATGTCCAACATGCGATTAAAATCAGGTTCAGGAGCCTTCCTTCTTGTTGCTATAGCAGGTACACGAGCAGAAATGAGTGTTGTGGACTCCTCGTCTCCCACAGGTGTCGCAGATGTCGAACGTGCTGGAGTCGACAGTTGGCTCTCCGGCTCTTGTCCTGCTTGATCACCTGATGCTTGGCTTGCTTGCTCACTGGCTGATGCTTGGCCTGCTTGCTGACTGTTTGCATCTGTGTCCAAATCATTATTTTAAGTACTGTCCTCACAGCAGTTTTCAGTACTGAAAATAGAAATTAATTATTACAACTATCTCTTTACATTTTGTTTAATGACATTCGTACAGATGATAGCTTACCGCCCCAAAGCCAGCAATGGCCGAAGGAACTCCAATTCTTTGGCATGCATGTATTCTCTAGGAGCACATGCCGCAGATTCACTCCTAAATTCCATGAGCAGTCTTAGATGTCGAGTGTAGGCATCACGTATACTCTTCCACTTCATTTTGAGCAGTTTAACTGTAAAAAAAAAATTAAATATATATATTTATTTCTTTGTAGGTACCTAGCAACCGGACAATCATTAGCAAGTCTACACTATGCCTTTCGGGTTGGAAAATCAACAGCAAATTGTGTCCGTGACACCTGCTCTGCTATTTGGGATGTGTTGAAGGATATTGTTTTTAACAAACCTACAGCAGAAGAATGGTCACAGATCTCTGAAGTTTTCTGGCAACGCTGCAACTTCCCTAATTGCGTTGGAGCGATCGATGGGAAACATATTTGGATCGTAAAGCCCATGGGTAGTGGAAGCCAGTATTTTATCTACAAGAAATATTTTTCTTTTGTTTTAATGGCAGTGGCTGATGCTAATTATTGCTTCTGTTATATAGATATTGGGTCGTATGGCAGCAGTGCAGACTCTACTATTTTTGGGAATTCTTTCTTTGGACACATGTTGCGTACCAATAATCTGGACCTTCCAGACAACAGTCCACTCCCGGGCACAAATGGCCCTCCCCTACCCAGTGTTTTTGTGGGGTATGAGGCCTTTGCTCTGAGTGAGCATCTTCTACGGCCTTATTCGGGGCACAGTCTAACTGTACAAAAGAGTGTGTTCAATTATCGGCTAACAAGAGCACGTCGAGTTGTCGAATGTGCAGTTGGCATTTTACCAAACAAATGGCGGGTCCTGCACACTTCCATTGTTCTATTCATGCAAAATGCGGTCTGTACTGTTAAAGCTGCATGTGCCTTGCATAACTTTGTAAGGCAGCGGGATGCATTTGAGTTTGAGAACCCATTACATCAGAGCATGGAAAGAGCTCATTGGACTGGTGTTCATGGAAGCAGACAAGGTACACATGTCAGGGATCAATTTGCATCCTACTTTATGTCTCCAGCAGGACAGGTTCCATGGCAGCTTGAGGCAATTGAATAATTTGAAATCTTTAGTTGTTTGTTAATACAACCATATACTATGCTGTATTGAATAATTAATAAAATTCTTGATGTATTGATGAGAAGTCTCGTGTTTTTTTTAAATATATATTTATCTTTGTGTGCAGTCACGTATTTGTGACATGCTAACATTACTATATTCATACTCCTATGCATTAGGTGCTTATAATTATATAAGAAGGAGGCAATAGATGTGCCATTCCAGTTCATCCTGGCCACATTCCTACGCACATGCAATTTGCAATTTGTGTGTACACATATGTGGCCATAGTGAACTGCAATTGCACATCTATTGTCTGTTTTATCATATGTATGATCTTGTAAGCAATGCATAGGAATATAAGCATAAGCTAGTACTGTTTTTCTGGTGCTAAGATTCTGTTATTTATAATGTACTAAATAACAATCATCCTATTATGTCCCTATGGTCGGTTTGTTGGTTAGTTATGTTTGCAGGGGTTTATCTTACCTTTATCATCCTTCACACGGGCATTTAGGTCTGCCCAGTTTGTGAAAACTTGGCTGGCAATCTGGTTCCATGCCCTCCTCTTGCTCGCTCACAGCTTGTAGCATGGATCTCTGGAATCATAGAGACAGGGGTGCTGCTTTACCATTCTGATTCTCTCCTGATCTAAAAGACATACTGTCTCATCCACTTCCCCCTCCATATTGCTGGCCTTCATGCCTGCTAACCAAAAAATGGTGATCTGTGCACTTCCTGTGTATGTTTATGTCATTTCCTTTATGTAAATTTATTTAACTTGAGCAGATAAAAGCCACAAAACGCCCGTAGAAACGATCGATGTTGCGCTAGACGCTTGATTCGAGCGTTTCCATTAGTTTCTATGAGAATACAAACGCTCCAAAAATGTTCAAATCAGCCCCATTCGAGCAACAAAAAAGGTTCCAGAACTTGCTTGTGCTTCAGGCGTTCGGCTTCAGGCGACTTGGAGTGGAGATGTGAACCATCTCCATTGAGAATAATGGATTTTTTCCCCTCTAGCGTTTTGTAGCTTGAGGCTTCAAGCTACAAAACGCTCAGGTGTGAATGGGGCCTCACAGCTCCTACTTCTATTCCTTTCAAACTTCATAATGGGACTGGGAAAGGGGCACTGGTGGAATCTGAGTTATATTACATAAAAATGTTTACCCTTTAACAGAATTGACCAAAGAAGAAAATTAGTGTGCATCAAGTTAAAAACTGCATGTAAACTCTAATGCCGCGTACACACGAGCGGTCTTTTCGACCAGACTGGTCCGACGGACTATCCGATGGACTTTCAGCGGACTTCCAACGGACTTTCCCAACAAACGGACTTGCCTACACACGATCACACCAAAGTCCGACTGATTCGTACGTGATGACGTACGACTGAACTAAAATAAGGAAGTTGATAGCCAGTAGCCAATAGTTGCCCTAGCGTCGGTTTTCGTTTGTTGGACTAGCATACAGACGAGCGGACTTTTTGATAGGAACTGGGTCCGGCGGAGTTCTGACGTAAAGATTTGAAACATGTTCCAAATCTAAAGTCCGTCAGATTTTCGACTGAAAAAGTACGCTGCAGGTCCGATGAAGCCCGCACACGGTCGAATTGTCCGCCGGACCAGTCCGGTCGAAAAGTCCGCTTGTGTGTACGCGGCATAACAATTTATTTATTTACTTTGCGTTATTTTTGCTCTGTTAAATATACCATTGGAAGTAAATGTTATATATGTTTAATTTGTGCAAAAATTACTTGTTGATCTCGGCAGAAATCCAGTGAGGTAATTTTTTGCACTTTCCCTTCTGACATTTATCAATTAGCATTGTTCTCAGCTCTTTATGTGAACTGAAGAAAGCTATGGAGATGAAAAAAAGGGGGAAGTATGTTGTAGTCCCAACACACGTATTGTCCTAGGGTGAAAATGCTGCTCTTCTCTAGATACTCTGGAGTGAGTGAGTCTTGTCACCTTTGGGCAGGAAATATGTTACTGGCAGGATCTCAAGACAAAAATGAAGGAAAATAAATAAAAAAAGAGAATGAATGTAGCCACCACATATAAGGATTGGTATGCTGAAATGTAATTTTTTTTTCTTGGGTTTCAATAAGCTATAATAGATTCATTCAAACAGTTTTGTGTTGATCTGTCAGGTCAATACAGCTTATTCCTATAATAATATTAATAATAATAATAATAATTTTCACTTGAATACTGTTAGTTGCCACTTCCAAGATTTATTAGAAGTCACAACTAGTCTGATATTACATATCTTTCTATTAACTTTTAAATTTACCAGAAGCTTTATGCAAACTATAGTCATACCATATTGGATCTATGAAAATTTATTTTTTCAATGGTATTTGATAGTTGATGTGGCTATACATTTCTCTGGCTGGCTGTACATTAACATTTAACTTGAAGATTTCACATTTCCTATTTTAAAAATGAATTTTGCTCACAATACAGTTCAACAAGTTTACATAGGCGTATAGCTTTTTCTGTCATTAGTATAGTGTCATTGAAGGAGAATTTTGATAAAAATGCCTAGGCTTTTTCTTTAACTCTATTTTATTTTACAAACCTAGTTTATATGAGCAGAAATTGATTTAAATAGGATTGCAAGATTTATTCATATCTAGCCATGAGCAGAAAACTTTAAAATTGTGGAAACCAAGATATGTTTGTAGATTGAAAAAAAAAAGACCGTTTGTTCTAACTGAATTAGGCAACTGTAAAAATCAATGGTATGTAAAAAAAAATTTAATTTGATCTTCCGTGCGTTGTTTTTCTTTCAAAAAAGGAAAAATACTTATCAAAAACATGCAATAATTTTGTTCGTCTGTTCCTTTATTTTATTGTATAATCCTTGATCTTGAAGAAGCGGTGTAACTCTAGGAAAACAACTAAATATAGGTGTTGTAAGGTCGTATACACACATCTTGAACACTAAAGAGATAAATGGTACCTTTGTTTCCTGGTTCAACAACTGAGCTACCTGGTTCAGTAATTATGCTTCAACATACTGTATATCACCTCTCTCCAGCTGATTGCTAGACAATGAACCTAGCTGACCCAGGGAGCATTACATCTGACACAGGAAACTTTACATAGTAAAATAAGGAGTAGCATTGTGATAAGGGATGGATATTTAGTTGAAATTGGCTTTGCAGCGAATTTGCTAATTTCTTGTTTGCAATTTGCAAACATTTTGCAAAAGAATTCTTCTAATTTGGTCATACGTCACTGCAAGACAAAACTGTCATATGATGTTTTAAATTTACTGTAGTGTAGATGAAACTATGGTTGCTTTAACTACTTCAATACAGGGCACTTACACTCCCTTCCTGCCCAAGCCAATTTTCAGCTTTCAGCGCTGTCGCTGTTTAAATGACAATTGCGTGGTCATGCTACACTGTACCCAAACACAATTTTTAACATTTTGTTCCCACAAATAGAGCTTTCTTTTGGTGATATTTGATTGCCTCTGCGTTTTTTTATTTTTTGCTAAACAAATAAAAAAAGACCTAAAATTTTGAAAAAAATTTTTTTTATTTTGTTTCTACTTATGAGCGGCACTGATGGGCACTGATAGGCAGCACTGCTGGACACTGATGGGCACTGATAGGTGGCACTGATGGGCACTGATATGCGGCACTGATGGCATTGTTAGGCATCACTGATGGCACTGGCAGGCATTGGGGATGGGCACTGATTGGCAGCTGCCTGGGCACTGGTTGGCAGCTGCCTGGGCACTAAATGGCATTTCCCTGGTGGTCTAGGGTGGCATACCTGGTGGTCCAGTGTGGTGGCAATCCCTGGTGGTCCTGGCGGCATCCTGGTGGTCCTGGTTGGGCATCCAAGGGGGGTCTGCGCTGATAGACAATCAGCACAGACCCCCCCCCTGTCAGGAGAGCAGCCGATCGGCTCTCCTCTACTCGCGTCTGTCAGACGTGAGTGAGGAAAAGCCGATCAAAGACTCTTCCTGTTTACATCATGATCAACCGTGATTGGACACAGCTGATCACGTGGTAAAGAGCCCCGTCAGAGGCCACCGAGATCAGTGTAGCAGTGATTTAGACTGACACACTGCACCATCGATTGCCACGATGCACGCCCCCATGGGCGAGCGAGAGTGGTCATTCTGGAGGGTCGTCATATGACGTCCACCCAGAGCGAGAGCCACGCCACCCAGCCGTCGGATGGGAAGTGGTTAAGGCAATCATTTTGTGCTGACACAAAGCTATTATCATTGTTATCGCAAAGGCATATCATATCACATTGCTGTACCATCACTTTTTCCCTCCAAACAGACACTTTTAAATAGGCTTTGTGTTTTAAAACAAAACCCAATCATTGTACTCTGCTGTCAACTGAGTACATGAGTGAGTCCCCAATGTCCTTAGTTATGCTTTGAATTTAATAAATGGAACTTATGCCCACTCATTAAGTATGAAAGGCCCATAATTTGGTAGATAAAAGAGTAAACATATACAGTGAGGGAAAAAAAGTATTTGATCCCCTGCTGATTTTGTATGTTTGCCCACTGACAAAGAAATGATCAGTCTATAATTTTAATGGTAGGTTTATTTTAACAGTATGAGACAGAATAACAACAAAAAAATCCAGAAAAACGCATTTCAAAAAAGTTATAAATTGGTCTGCATATTAATGAGTGAAATAAGTATTTGACCCCTTCGCAAAACATGACTTTGTACTTGGTGGCAAAACCCTTGATGGCAATCACAGAGATCAGATGTTTCTTGTATTTGGCCACCGGATTTGAACACATCTCAGGAGGGATTTTGTACTACTCCTCTTTGCAGATCCTCTCCAAGTCATTAAGGTTTTGAGACTGACATTTGGTAACTCAAACCTTCAGCTCCCTCCACATATTCTCTATGGGATTAAGGTCTTGAGACCTGCTAGGTAACTACCGGACCTTAATGTGCTTCTTCTTGAGCCAGTCGTTTGTTGCCTTGGCCGTGTGTTTTGGGTTATTGTCATGCTGGACACATCCACGACCCATTTTCAATGCCCTGGCTGAGGGAAGGAGGTTCTCACCCAAGATTTCACGGTACATGGCCCTGTCCATCGTCCCTTTGATGCAGTGAAGTTGTCCTATCATCTTAGCAGAATAACACCCCCAAAGAATAATGTTTCCACCTCCATGTTTGACAGTGGGGAGGGTGTTCTTGGGGTCATAGGAAGCATTTCTCCTCCAAACACGGTGAGTTGAGTTGATGCCAAAGAGCTCGATTTTGGTCTCATCTGACCACAATACTTTCACCCAGTTCTCCTCTGAATCATTCAGATGTTCATTAGCAAACTTCAGACGGGCCTATACATGTGCTTTCTTGAGCAGGGGGACCTTGCGGGTGCTGCAGGATTTCAGTCCTTCACAGCGTAGAGTGCTACCAATTGTTTTCTTGGTGACTATGGTCCCAGCTGCCTTGAGATCATTGACAAGATTCTCCCGGGTAGTTTTGGGCTGATTCCTCTCCGTTCTCAGGATCATTGAAACTCCATTAGGTGAGATCTTGCATGGAGCCCCAGACCAGGGGAGATTGACAGTTATTTTGTGTTTCTTCCATTTGCGAATAAACGCACCAACTGTTGTCACCCTCTCATCAAGCTGCTTGGCGATGGTTTTGTATCCCATTCCAGTCTTGTGTAGGTTTACAATTTTGTCACTGACATCCTTGGACAGCTCTTGGTCTTGGTCATGGTGGAGAGATTGGAATCTTATGGATTGCTTCTGTGGACAGACCCTTTAAGAGGGTGCTCCTAATCTCAGCTCGTTACCTGTATAGAAAACACCTGGGAGCCAGAAATCTTGCTGATTGATAGGGGATCAAATACTTATTTCACTCATTAAAATGCAAATCAATTTATAACTTTTTTGAAATGCATTTTTCTGGATATTTGTGTTGTTATTCTGTCTCTCACTGTTAAAACAAACCTACCATTAAAATTATAGACTGATCATTTATTTGTCAGTGGGCAAACGTACAAAATTAGCAGGGGATCAAATACTTTTTTCCCTCACTGTATGCATGTGAACAAAATATTTAGCAATATATCTGCTGTTTTAGCTAAATGTGAAGTGTTCCCGAAAATCTGTAAATTAGGTCAATAATTATTTAAATTCTGTATGAATTTTTGCAGAATTTTTTTATATAATTCAACATATTGTTCATAACCACCATCACTAGGACAGAAAGTGATTTATGGCTGCCGTCAGAACAGGAGTTGAGGGGAAATCTTCTCTAGGAAAACCTGTATCAGTGACAGCTGTCCATTTTCACTTATTTTGGAGAGAATTTCATTGATTCTGTTGTGGTTCCAGAACAGAAAGTAAAGGGAAATCATTCCAATTGTATGCAGTGATTGTTCACATTATAGAGGTTTTGCATGCCTATACAAGTCTATGGGAATGCAAATTCCACTTGAAGCAGGGCTAAAATGGTTCAACTGTATCTCAAACTGATGTTAAGCTGATGTCATCACAAAAAAAAAAAAACAAAGCCTATCGACAGAGGTAAGTATGCTTTTGTGGGTGTTATATTATACTGTATATTACTGATATTACAGTTAATTCTGCAAGTGGTGGATCTAAAACAGGCCAATTATTCTATAGCCAGAAAGCGAGAAGCCTCAGTTATTGCTGATTTAGTCTAAATGACTACACCTACATATGTGAGACTTTAAGGACTTTATGGAAAAAAGTGTGAAACATTTGATCTGTTTTGTGAAGTAGATAAACTGTTTTTCTACATATACAGTACAAAACGGTATACAGTATAAACTGAAATTATACCATTGTCTTCAATTCAAATACTGAATTTGAGGTAAATATTGCAAAAAAATGTGATATTACCATAAGGTGGAGGTAAGCCTGAATTTTTTTTTCTAATGAAGACTTCTACCTGGTACAGTAGAGGATTTCAATTCATCTGTGCCCAGTCTTGCCACAAAGAGTTAATCCAGCTCTGAGCAATCCTCTTGTTTTTTTTAGCAAGATAAAACAATGACACACAGATAAGTTTGTGTCCCCACATCCCTCACTGCTGTGACTGACATCTTATTTCTTTATCTAATGAACCAACATGAGAGCAGAGAGTGTCTACGATTCCAGCTTCACATCCCTCCTGTTTTCTTCTCCAGCTCTCCCAGGATTGACTGCTCCAAACCTCAGCATGATTGGGCATGTTGAAGTCATGTGGTGGCTTTCCTCAGTTTTGACTGGATGTCACTTATCATGGAGTGTGATCCTCGTGATCAGCAGAAGATCAGTGTGACTGAGGAGGATATTCACGGTGCAGACAGCTCCCAGAGCCAGCAGAAAGAGTAGGAGAGTGTAGAGGTGGGCGGAGAGTCTTGTGACATCACAAATCTGACCAGCAAGCTCCGACAAAGAGACCCACCCACCGATTCCAGAGGGTGGGTGGGTGGGGTGTGACATTTGCAAGGTAGGGATACATGCAGGCGGCTTGCATGTACTGTATATATACATTAATATTGTGCCATTAGTTTATACTGGGTGAGTTTTGGGTTTACATCCACTTTAAAGTCAAGTTACAAATAAATACATTTGTTATTTATCTTATGGTCTAGCCACTTGGTATTTAACAAATGTACAAAATTAAAACTGAAATATTTAGCAGCGGTATTACTGCTGCTGCTAAATGTGAAAGCGCCAGCTCCGGGATACTATCCGGTTGTCAAAGAGTAGGCACTTGTCAGAATCCTAACAACCAGGGACTCATCTTCAGCTGGAAGCCACAGATTTCTAGCTGAGAGATGAATGTGAACAAATGTTTGGGGACAATGTTTAAAAAAAACGGTGTGGGGGGGGGGGGGGTTCCTACACAATTCATACCAGGCACTTCGGATTGATGAGGACAAGGGGCATTTCTCCACAACCCTAGCTTAAAGGGCACCGTTCATCGTGATTGACCTGGATTTGTACCTCTGGATCATGTGATTGATAGTGGATATACATGCACATCGTGGGACTGGGACTTTTTTAAAATAAAGAACTTGTTAAAATCTGTTTGTGTTGTTTTTGTTTTTAATGTGTACAATTTTTTGTGAATGGTTAAGGGTTCTATGTACCTCTTACTCATTCACATAGGGTTTAGTGGCGGGGATCCTTATTGTTAAAGGGGAATTCCAGATTCTGATAATCCCCCCACCTGCACAACCCCACAACCACCTGGCCAGGGATGTGAAGAAGAGGCCCTTTTTCTCATTAACATGTTAAAGGCATGCATCCTGGCCTGGTATGGTTCAGGAGGGTGGGTACACACTTATCCCCCCTTTCCTGACCTGCTGTCAGGTACTCACCAAGGCCGAGTTGCTGAGAGAGGCTCCCCTTGCAGCTGGGCGCAGGATACCCTCTAGAAGTGGGACAGTGGGTATTGGGCACGAAGAAGCATGGGTCACCAGTAGGTAGCAGAGTAGCTGGAAGGTACTTCAGGTAGAGAGATGATCCGTGCAGGGTAGCTGACACTGCGCTGGAACTGGCTAGGTAGAAGCTCAAGCAGAGTCTGAAGATGAAGACTGAAGCCGGTTCAAGAGGAGGCAGAGGGTCAAACACAAAGGCAAAAGTCCAGGAACAAGCCGGGGATCAAGCACGGGTAGTCAGGCAGAAGTAAGCAGGCTGATGATCAAACACTGGGATAAGGCAGAGGCAAAGTCCAGGAGCAGGCCGGGGGTCAAGCACGGGTAGTCAGGGAGAAGTAAGCAGGCTGATGATCAAACACTGGGAAAAGGCAGAGGAAAAGTCCAGGAGCAAGCTGGGGGTCAAACACGGGTGGTCAGGCAGGTAGAGAAGTCCAAGAGATAAGCCAAGGGTCAAACGCAGGAGAGGTTCAGGCGAGGTCAAGGTCGATCCGGGTCAAAACAAGCAGGCACAGGTACACAGGTTCAGGAACAGGTTACAGGAGCTGAAAAGACAAACCAGCAATGATACCATACACAAGGCTGACTTTTATAGGTCTGCCCAGGGGACTTGCGCTGTGCGCACAATGGCGTGCACGTGCCCGTGCGCTATGGCCCATCGCGCACCCGCATGCGCCGACCCGCAGAGCTATTTGTTTGGGAGCGTGAACCCATCGGATCGCGCATTTGCACGTGCCGTAATGCAACTCTTCTGCGCAGGCGCACAGGAAGGTGCCGACGCTGGCTGGTCAAGTTTCTACTAGTCCTCTGACACCTGCTAGGCTGCATGGATTGGGGGGAGGCTTATCCTTTTAATTGATTTATGTACAGGCAGTCCCCGAGTTACGAACATGTTAGGGACTGCCGGTTTATTCTTAAGTCGGATTTGTTCATAAGTCGTAAGTGCATGAGCAGAACGGCAGAGACGTCCTTTTCCGATGTTTTCCGATGTTCTGTCAAGTAGCCGCACATGTGCAGACGTCATTTTCCGCTGTTTTCCGCTGTTTTCTGATGTGCCCGCCGTCGAAAAGTGGCCGCGCATGGGCAGGGGCATGGGCGCCGCCTCCCGTTCATAAGTAGGAGTGGTTTGCAAGTCGGAGGTTCACAACTCGGGGACCTCCTTATGGGTTTCCACCTTAAAATTCATACCAGACCATACACCTTTTTTTGTTCATATTCAACTGTCAGCTGGTGACAGTTTAAAGTAAAAAATGTTATACAATGGCAAGAATGGGCACACCAAAAAGACACAGGGACCTGATAAACTTCTCATGGAGCAGTGCCCTGGTAGAGCATGGTGGAGTATCCTTGCAAGTTTGGGGCTGCATTTGTGCACATGTAATTGTGTATTTGTTTACAGTCATTTCTAGGCAGTTTGGAGGCATTTTTTGGAATGCAAAAAAATGTGTTCAGAAGCTGAGTTTACAGGCATTTCAAGCGCCAAACGCTTCTAAGGCCCCATTCACACCTGAGCGAAGCGTTTTCAGGCAGAAAGTTGCGCGATTTTACCATGATTTTGCCCCAATATTGTACAGGTCAAAAGGTCACCAATGTGAAAAGCGCCTGTGATCTGCCTAAAAAAAAGTTCCAGAACTTTTTGAGCTTCAGGCGTTTTGGAGCTTCTAGCTTCAGGCGATTTAGAGTGGAGATGTGAACCATCTCCATAGAGAATAATTGATTTTTTCCCCTCCAGTGTTTTGTAGCTTGAGGCTTCAAGCTACAAAACGCTCAGGTGTGAATGGGGCCTAAACGCGGTAACTCGCGTTTAGCCGTGTCTTGTTTACAGGCATTTTTAATTTTTGTCTTTTTGTAAACACTTCTAAACGCAAACGCGGCAAAATGCGGCAAAACTGATGTTTTAAACGTGGGTTACTATCTGTCAAGGTAAATCGTTTAGGAGATTTTGTAAAAGCATCCCGTGTACATGAAGCCTTAATCCACAGAAAAGCAATAGTTTGTTTTCCTAGGTGTTTGGAACAAGCTACCTGCTGAGTTTCTTAAAAACTGTATACATAAGAGAATTTGTGTCATTGCAAAGGATAAAGGTGGACACACTAGATATTGATTTTTTTTTTTTTTTTGTGTATTTATGCTCTTTGTAGGCTGGTAATTGATAAAAACAACTATTAGTTCTATCCATTTTAAATGCATTCTGATTTTACAGCATTTTTTCACAAGTGTTTAAACCTTTTGTATATTACTGTATGCCAAAAAAGCAAGGATAACTTGCCACAAATTTGTGGCAGTGATGAATTGTAAGTCTGTTAACTTGCCGCACATTTTCACTGGCAAGTTGTACACTTGCAGAGAACCTGAAGCACAAGTTCTATTTGACACTTTTCCAATTTGTTCCAATTTGTTTGCGTGGAAAGTCTCTAGCAAAAGCAAAGTTGCATTGGTGAGTGTACAAGAGCTCTGCAAGTCTACAGCATGAAAATTCAGCCACAGTGACCCCTGTGGTGGGATGACTATTTTACAACATAACTGAACCAGAACTTGCAGCAGACTTGCAGAATGTTTGCAAAGAAAGTTGATCTGGAGTCATGCAATGCAGACTTGCTGCAATTGTGCAACGAAATTGTGAAGCCTGGCAAGTCTAGCAATAGCTTAGCAGGTCATTTTCAAACTTGCAGCACAGCTTCTTGCTATCTGGGTGTTAATTAATTTATATACTTTATAGCTGAGGCAATATCCCCTTCAGAAAGGTTTTTTTTTTTCTCTAGAGATTCACTATTATTCAGTGGGATCACAAGAAAGGGGTTCTCTTGAGTATTTCAATAATAGCATTCTACTGGCATCCGCAACTGTGAACTATTACTTTGTCCTGTATAATTTCTGATAGGTGTCTGCTATTTTGTTTGCTGTGAATAGCCTTTCCCCAAAAAGGCCTGATGAGAGGATCTAAATTCTGATGCCTACAGCATTTGTGAACATATTTACAGTGCCTGCAATTTTTGTCTTTATGATAAAGCAAGCCCCTGGACAAGAATTTTCTGAAATCCAAATTCCGATCCTTGTACACTAAAGGAAGCTTTGTTTGGAAATATAGCTTTTAAAATAGTTCTCACTGCAGATAACTATTTCATTTTCCCTGTTAACATATTTTCAAAATACAACTATTTTAATTCCTAATGTGTTTGAAAAAAAAACATTTGAGAAATTTGCTACAGCAAGAAACATTTGGCAGGTGGGGAGTTTTACTTTTGGCAGGCATACAGATAACAGGGAGTTATTTTGAATCTAACCTTCCTTACTCATCTATTCTGATAATATTTTACTGTAATAACTTTATCATTCGTTTGCAGTTATGCCAGTTTTCAGAATCTTCAAGGCAATTCAATTATTTAAAAATAAGTGAACAATAAATGGTTAGTTTACCTAGAACTGCAGAACTGCAGAGCCCATTGCATTAGGTGTTCATGTTTGTGTGTGTGTATAGAGTATATATACACTGCTCAAAAAAATTAAAGGAACACTTTGAAAACACATCAGATCTCAATGGGGAAAAATATCATGCTGGATATCTATACTGATATGGACTGGGTAATGTGTTAGGAATGAAAGGATAGAAGAACATACTTGGGGGGCACACCCTAAAATGCTTTACATTCAAAATGGTGCTGCTATAAGACCAAAAACAGTACAAAACAGATTACAGCGCACACATACAAAAATGACATTTATCCTGCAAGGCTAGTTAAAAACACCTGAACATATTCAAAAATATGGGGGTTTGGTCACACTATATGGTCTTATAGTGCTAAGCCCACTTACTGCAACAAAGTACACCGAAGTAGTAGGTCCTACCCTAGTAATAGAATGAAAGAACCTGTGTCTCAACCATGGGAAATAAACTCCTCTATGTGGGAGAACTGAAGGGATTCCTCCTATGCACTGGTGGGCAATAATAAGAGGTAATGAAGAGGGGAGTGGGGTGCTCCAGCCCAAGAGACCTGGTCATGGTCCATACAATATACAAAAACATACTTCGGGGGCACACCCTAAAATACTTTACATTCAAGATGGTGCTGCTATAAGACCTTATAGCAAGAAGGTCGTTTCATGCTTTTCATACTAAGCTAAGCAGGGCAATAACTTCTCCGCAGGATGTGGAAACCTTGCAAGAAGATCTTAACAAATTAATGGGGTGGGCAACTACAGGGAGTAGGATGTGCTACAAAAGTGAAATTTACAATAAAAAAAATTAAGTTCAAATTGCCGACAAATTAAACTTAATTGCATGGCTTCTTAAAGAGGTTGTAAACACCCCCCCCAAAAAAAACAACAAAAAAACCTGTAAGACAAATGCATAATGAGCTAGTAATCATCCCGTACTAGCTTGTCATGAAATACTTACCTTAGAACAAAGCTCCCTTACCCAGTGTTTCTTCCGTGTTTGCGGGCTCCAGCGCTGTGATTGGCTGGATCCGTGATGACGTCACTCCCGCACGGGAGCCGCCGGTCACGGCACAGGGCCCTGAAGAAACGGCACCAGTGGCCGGTCCTTCAGAGCACATGCGCCGATTATGTAGTTGGCGCAGTATACAGTAGATATCTCCTAAACGGTGCAAGTTCAGGAGATATTTACAGTATCTATAGGTAAGCCTTATTATAGGCGCACCTGTAGGTACAAACAAACAAGGGGAGTTAACTTCTGCCTTAAAAAAAAAAAAAAAGAAAAAAGCACACAGACCTCTCCAAAGGTCAACCACAATACATAACAGCCCCCTAGGGGTTTGCTATGTATTTTGGGGGACCTTTCGGGTCTGTGTGCCATTTAAAAAAAAAAGAAGGCCGGGGGAGATGTAATTTGCCAGTAATTTAAAACTCTTTTTTTCCTTTGTAAATGTTAGTGTAAAAATCACTGCTTCGGGTGCATGGAATTTTTTAAAATATTGTTTGTATTGGTACATGTTTCCCAGGGCAGCGGTCATCCCCATGCCATTTTTTGTCACCCCCTTGGCTATAGGCTTAGAAAATGGTTATGTTTATTTGACAGAATAGGTTCCCATTGATTTCAGTGGAGTTCAGGTTCGTGTTTAGCATCCAAACTCCCTTGAAGTTTACAAGACCCTAACTCAAGGCAGTTTGGCTTATCATTACTTATAACGCAGACAAACCAGGGTGCTTTGAAAGGTATTTTCAGCAGTGAGCAGGCACTTGTAGCTGTCTGCTTGCACATTAAAGATCTAAATCACTTTATACATTTCAAGTTAATGTGGATTCATTGCAGATAATTTTTTTGTTTGGGGGGGGGGGTCAGCAGCAAGTACTAAGTAAAAGTATTTCTAAATGAAATGAATTGCACCAAAATTATAAGGACTGAAAAAAGGAAAAACCATATGTGTTGCCCCTAGAGAGGAATCACATCCTTAATTGTATTTTATCAGGTCCTTTAGAGGATCGAAACAGATTTCAGTTTTTTCCTTCTTCCAGATTTTATGAACGCTACCCAGTAAGGTTGGCTATTGTCCAGTATTAGTGTGCAAACTGAATAGGTGCAAAGTGAGTGTGCTGCCTACCTACAAGGAGATGGTGCTTGCACCTCCTCAGTAAGGTTGGCTATTATGGTGCAAAGTGCACCATGTTGTGTCAGACAGAGCACTCACTGACTTTTTTTACTTTTACAGATAAAACAAAAAAGGGGGGAATACACTGCCTACCACTTGATGGTGCCCTGTAATAGACGATCTTACTGGGCAGGTACAAAGGGCACCATCTTGTGGAAGGCAGCACACTCACTGTGTTCACATTAGCTTAATCTTCAATTAATCACAGAATAATAATAAAAAAAAAAAAACAATCATCTGAAAAATTACCAGCGCTGAATATACTGAGGTTTCTTCAGGCTAGGTTCACATCTAAGCGGGTGCGAGAAGGTATGTAATTGCACACCTTCCTGCACTGGCAGAGGAAAAACACACTACTGCTTAGGAGATACACGGAGGTACACTACAATGCGGGAAACCCTCAATCCATCTACGTTTCATGCATCTCATTCAAATCACACCCCCCTTTCAATCTGCAGAGGGTGTCAGTGCTATCTTAAGGTCACCCCAAACAAAGGTTGCAAAACACAGTGTGTGTGCCTGCAGCAGATTGCATTCACAAAACGACCATGAGAACCGGTTGCAGTGTGGTTTCAAAATTTTTACATGCATGACTTTGGTGCAATTTGAGCCCATTCAAAATGGATGGGCCTTGATTGCACCGCAATCAACACAGTAAGCCTGGTTTCACACTATAGTTTGCATGTAAATCGCACAGGAACTGCACCGCATTCCTGTGCAATTCACATGCAATTCTGTGTGGTGTGATTTGAGCCCATTTTGAATGGGCTGAATCGCACCACATCGCCCCAAAGAAGTGCAGGCACCTTTTTTGAAATCCAACCAAGCATCTGGTTCAGACAAACACTGCGTTTGTGACCTTCTTTTGGGGAGTTGTTAACTTTGAATTGACACCTGCAGCAGATCAAAAACACAGTGTGATTGCAAAGCGGTGCGGGAAATGCACAGGGATCGCAGCGTTTCCTGCACCAGATATGTATGAACCAGGGGTAAAACAGGGCCAAGGCATGCCACTGAGGGCAGCAGAAAGTCCAGCCTGGCTCTGGCATTGGCAGACATGTTGTGGTGCCAACTGCTGAATCAGTAAGCCGATGAGCACCACAACATGCTTGCCAGTGCCAAGCTGGACTGTCAGTAACACAAGCAATAGAAAACTCAGCTTAGCCTCATTTAACTGTCAGTAACACAAGCAATGCAAAATTTAGCCCAGCCAGCTTCAATCACATACTTTGCCAGTTGCCACACAGAATCGCAGACAGTCTCTCACTGACTCACGATTACCTAGCATGAACTGCAGAATGCCAGCTACATAGCACTCTACAAGCACTCTGAGTTCCAGGGCCCAGACAAAGTTCCTCTCCCAAGCCCAAGGTGGGAGTGTCACTGCAAGCCAACGGGAATACATGGTGTGCAGTGGGCAGGACTACCTGCACCACTGGCTCCCACTGTGCTGTCTGGTGATAGATCTGTCAGCCTTCAGCCCGAGCCCGATGGACCGGGCCTGGCGGTATACCACAACATGCGTGCGGGTATGCCTAATGATCTATTACACTTGCTGCAGTGGCATTATTACACTCTGTGTGCCACTGACTGCAGTGCTGCCTGTTGCTGGTGCCATGTGCAACTGCAGAGCAGGGACACCATACATTTCATTTTGGCCCTGGGGGGGTTTGAACACCCCTGACCCCCCCTTATCTACGCCCCTGGTTCATTGTAATTGTTAAATATAGGTAATGTAGAAAACATTCTTAACCTAATTAGCAGGGTGTCAAACCTTCAGATAATACCTTTTGCCCTTTGTAATTTATATATGATTTAGCATTCACTTACATTTTTTTCTGCAGTAACATATTCACAAATGTTGTGATTTATGCACGCTATTTTCAAACTGTATTTTGGAATATATTCTTACGCATCTAATTACATTCACCAAATTCTGTGTTATCATCTATATTTCACTGTAACTGTAGCTGAGATCTTGAATGTGTGAACTGTGTCAGCAGTTTTCATGTGGATACAAAGTGAACTGCTTTCATCAGCACTAATTAATCTGCTCGGGATGTGAAGCGCTTCAGTTTGTTTTGACAATATACTTTTGAAATAATATAGGACATTTATACTTCCTCAGCCATGATGAAGAGCCATTGAAGTTTATTAGGCATAAGCAGATTCATAGAACTGTAATATTTAGTATACTGTACATTGACTATAAAACTTTAAAGTGGAAGTCCAGGCTTTTCCTAACTATGCTTAAATCTGCTCCCACCCCATTCTAACTTTTTCTCTAACCATGATGTAAAGGAAAGATGTCTATACGTGCCTATTCTGAGGGTGCTTCTGTCCGGTCACATTATCAGCTCCCAGCAGCTTCAGGGGAGATGGGGGACAGCTGATATTGGATGACCCAAAGTAAGACTGGCCATACACGGTTCAAATCTTGGCTAGTTTAGCAGGAACCGGCCAAGATTCAAACTGTTAATGGGCAGGCTGAATGTACCAAGTTGATCGACCGAGGGAGGGATTCCCCTGTCAGCCCTGTCTGTGGATGGAGGAATCGTGCAAATTTGCACCACCTAAGCCTATGGGTGATGTCTCCGCCCAAACATTTTAGTCATTGTCTGCGATCTCACTTCTTCCCTGAAGCTGGTCTATGGGAGCCAATCACAAGACTGGACCGGAGGACCCTCAGAATAGTTAGGTATACATATCTTCCTTTCACAGAGTAGTTAGAATTGGGGTGGGAGCAGGTTTAAAGGGGTTGTAAAGGCAGAAGGTTTTTTATCTTAATGCATTCTATGCATTCTTCTGTGTGTAGCAGCCCCCTCAGCCCCCCTAATACTTACCTGAGCCCCATCTCAATCCAGCGATGTTGCATGAGAGACTCGGCTGTCCGGGACACTCCCTCCTCATTGGCTGAGACAGCAGCGGGAGCCAATGGCAAAGTCAGCGAGCCATTAAGGAGAGAGATGGGGCAGGGCCGGGCCATGGCTCCATGTCTGAATGGTCACAGGGAGCTGTGGCTCAGGTGCCCTCATAGCAAGCTGCAGGAGGGAGGGGCCAGGAGCGTCGGTGAGGGTCCCGAGAAGAGGAGGATATTGGCTGCTCTGTGCAAAACTACTGCACAGAGCAGGTAAGTATAACATGTTTGTTATTTTTACACAAAATATTTGGTTAGTATCACTTTAAGTTTATTTTGGAAAAACCTGGACTTCCTTAACAGTTTGCTTGTAAATAATGTTGATATGTTAAACAGAATTTAAAATGATTATTCAGGAACAATTAACATTAATCTAGTGACATATTTTGGGTCAGTTTTATTTTACTTTTTATGTTTTTACATTGTTTTAGCTGATTTTACACTGGGTTTATACAGTATCTATCTTTTTTTAATGTTCAATCTTTGTTTTACAAATGAACATTACAAGGTACATCCTTTAAAATATTTTCCCAGAGCATTATAAGTTTTCTAAAGGGAAAGCACAGCAGTAAATATTTCCTGCCATTGGCAATTGATTTACTAAAGGCAAATAGGCTGTTTACTTTGCAAGAGAATTATCCACAGAGTTCAATAAATTTGGTAAAAATGCACTTTGCACCCAATTGTGTGCAAGGGAAATAAAAAAACTGCTTATACATGACTGGATGATGGAAGTTTTTCACTATGGCTGGTCATACACTGCTCAAATCCTGCTGAGCCGGCCAAGATTCAAACCGTTAATGGGCAGGCTGAATGTACCAAGTTGATTGATCGATCAACTTGTGTACAACCATCCTACTGAATTCTCTTGCGATTATTGCTAGTGGCTGCTATAGCCGCTAGCGATAATCACTGTCTTCTCCCAGCGGAGATAACTTTCCCCGCCCCCCTTTGGGAGAAGACAATTGCTGATTCCCCTGCCAGCACTGTCTGTGTCAATGGGGGTATTGTGCGAATTTCTTTCCTGCAACCACTGGTGATTAAATCTGCATCATGTATGGCCATCCTAAGCCCTGGGAAAAAATCCCTTGCAAAGTGAACATCCTATTTTCCTTCAGTAAATCAAGCCCACTTTGTGGGTGTATGACACATTTACTTAGGTGTACATTTTAGCTTAAGCTATGTAAACAAAGAGTTTTTCACAACGGGGTAATGATGAAACTGAAAATTATTGCAGGATAGTGAAACCAGAGATAGATAGTTCTCTTTGGACAATCTGTAAAGAAACGAAGGCTGGAAGTCATCTTAGAGAAGAGTGAGCCCATTCGGAAGGATGTTAAAAGTGATTTATTAACTTTTTACGAAGAAAAATACTAATGCATATACTTATTTATCACAAAATGTAATGTTGTAATCAGCAGTGTAGCACTACCCCTATAGGGGTCGCTGAGTATAGACTTCCCTGGGCCTCCCTCTGATTATCCTGCGGCCAGATGCTTGGGTTTCCACACGACCAGGTGCACACTCATCCGCTCGTTATCCAACGACCTGTCCAGGGGATTTGTTTTTTTTTGTGTTTATTGGTAGAACTGGGATAGGAAAAGGGATTAGTGGGATACTTCAACTTTTAACTATGCACAGAAGAGGACAACTCTCATTTGGCCTCATTTTATTGAAATGAATAGCAGATCCTCTGCTAAACCATACAGGATTAGTATGGAAGAATAAGTCTTTTGCTTGTTCTGGCAGCCAATTCAACGAATTCTAATTCTTCAGGATGCTATCCAGTATCCCTTTTAGCTGGCTTCCTGTCCACTGACTAGCTTGCAGGGATGGCCCTCACAGAACAGGCCCCTAGATTTAGGTCTGTACTCACAGTAGCCAGGAACAGATCCTTCTAGGTATGTCTCCCTCTCTGTCAGCTCTGCAGGACATCTGGGTTGCAGCTTCCGCTGCCCTGGCACTCAGGTCGACCACGTGAGGCCGCATGGCAGCCTATACAGAGGAGGGGCAGCAGCCCCCCCCCCTCTTCTGGGACCCCGCTCTCCAGCCGAAGACCCAGTGCACATGTGTTCTCCTGGTATAAATACAGTCACCCAGCATGCCTTGAGGCACCTTCCTCTGCCAATGGCCAGGGCTGTATCTACATCCATGCTCCCATTTGTCAGGTTTCCTCGCACTGTCCAATACGTCCCTTCCTATTGGACCAGTGTGAAACAAGCAGACAACATGAACAGCATCTGATCACACTGAGCAGACCCTATCAATGGATCACTGTTCCCTGTTAGGCAGAGAGAGAAAAAGAGGGTTTGGGACTTTAAATTACGTAGGTCTAGCATGGCTAAAAGACGAGTCAACGTAAGAAGACATGTTTTATTCAATACATTAAAAAACATGACATAGCAAAATAAGTACATGCATGGAACAAGAAAAACTGTGCACTATAAGTACACCGAGGTCGCCCTTGGGGGATTTTACTGGCAAAAAGTAAATATATAGTATCAAGAGTATTTTGTATAAAAATGCACAAAAGTGCCAATTTTATTAAACATGTAGAAAAATATATATAAAAACTAACAATACTGTTAGTTTTTATATATATTATATATATTTTTCTACATGTTTAATAAAATTGGCACTTTTGTGCATTTTTATACAAAATACTCTTGATACTATATATTTACTTTTTGCCAGTAAAATCCCCCAAGGGCGACCTCGGTGTACTTATAGTGCACAGTTTTTCTTGTTTCATTTTAATTAAGGATGTTGGCACTTTGTACATACTTTACTCTCATTTCAATTCTTATCTCCTAAGTACATGCATGGTAAACAAGCATATCAATCACATATTATTAACCAGATGTTCATGAAAACAATCATAGCAACTTAGAGATGACATATTGAGGTATAAGACAGTTGTCCATCATAAAGAATCGCTTGAAAAGCAACATGGTGGGGTAACTTGGGAGTGGATGAAATAAAACCATCTAAAAAGAAAATGGTGCATCAAAATTGGCCCGACGCATGTTTTGTGGTTTCCTACCACATCATCAGGGGCGAGTGCACCACTGCCTGTAAAAAAGCATAAATAAAACGATATGTTACACCAAAAACACAAGGGATACTATATGTGTAAAGGAGAGGAGAAATTAACTCATCCCTCTAAGTACTTACATGTCAATTAAGTCTAAACCATGTGAACATGAAAACTGGTGGCTTAATAAAATGTGTATTCCGGGAGCTGGGGAAGGGGCCCACAGGAAAGCCTGACATCATGATCCCCAGAGTACAAGTGATCAGAAAGAGAACCATTTGGGCTTCAATGCTGTAAACTTGAGTAAATCAGGTAGACTGTGAATACATGAAGGTAAATAATATTGTTAAAAAGTATTGAGCAGTAACTGGAGCCCAACACCAAGATGAAAGGTAGATACAAACGAAATGTGGAAATAGTGAAAAAAGCCATACCTGCTCAGAAGGAAAAGAAAAGTGCAGAAGATATAAGAAAAATGATGAAAGCCAGCCAATGCTGTCTTCAATCAAACATTGAAAAGCATAGACAAAAAACCCAGCCAGGTGATTACCTAATGCTGTGACAGAGAAACATGATCCACAGATACTATTTGCTGCCAAATTTTTTTGTCCACTGGCCGCCACTGCATGTACTTATTTTGCTATGTCATGTTTTTTAATGTATTGCATAAAACATTTCTTCTTACATTGACTCATCTTTTAGCCATGCTAGACCTACCTCATTTAAAGTCCCAAACCAGTGGCGGCCCACCCATAGGGGCGCAGGGGACGCCCCCCCCCCCCCCCCAGAGCTAATCATCATTAAAAAAAAAAAAAAAAAACAGTGGCTTTTTAAGTGTGCGTGATATGCCGGACACACAGGTGTATGGGAAGCATAATGTGCTGCAATCACTGAAAAATGTTTTTTTTTTTTAAATAATGGCCCTTTAAGTGTGTGCAGGGCGCCAGACACATAGCTGCTATGGGAAGCATGACGTGTTTGCAATCACATGATTGCAAACAAGAAGCTCTATTGGCTTCCTTTAGAAAGTCCTCGGGGTGCTAATCTCTGCGCCCTGAACACTCCCTCTATCATTGTTCCCTGCTGTGATGTGTGATTGGCAGGTCCTGTGCCTTCACTTCCGGTTTCTCTCACTCATTCCGGCCGTCCAAAGGTGGAAGACAGGCGACTTGCTGTGAGAGCTGTGAGTATAAGGGAGGGAGAGGGGGGGGGGGCATCTGCTGTAAAGGGGGGCTCTGATGGCTACATCTGCTGTAAAGGGGGGCTCTGATGGGGACATCTGATGTAAAGGGGGGCTCTGATGGGGACATCTGCTAAAAAGGGGGGCTCTGATGGGGCATCTGCTGGAAAGGGGGGCTCTGATGGGGACATCTGATGTAAAGGGGGTCTCTGATGGCGACATCTGATGTAAAGGGGGGGCTCTGATGGGGACATCTGATGTAAAGGGGGGGCTCTGATGGTGACATCTGATGTAAAGGGGGGCTCTGATGGGGACATCTGCTAAAAAGGGGGGCTCTGATGGGGCATCTGCTGGAAAGGGGGGCTCTGATGGGGACATCTGATGTAAAGGGGGTCTCTGATGGTGACATCTGCTGTAAACGGGGCTCTGATGGGGGCATCTGCTGCAAAAGGGGGACTCTGATGGGGACATCTGCTGTAAAGGGGGGCTCTTATGGGGACACCTGTTATAAAAGGGGGCTCTGATGGTGACATCTGATGTAAAGGGGGTCTCTGATGGACATCTGATGTAAAGGGGGACTCTGATGGGAAAATCTGCTGTAAAGGGGGACTCTGATGGGGACATCTGCTGTAACGGGCGACTCTGATGGGGACAGCTGCTGTAAAGGGGGACATCTGCTGTAAAGGGGGATTCTGATGGTGACACCTGATGTATAGGGGGATGCTGATGGGGACACCTGTTGTAAAGGGGGACTCTGATTGGGACACCTGATGTAAAGAGGGCACCTGCTGTAAAGGGGGGCTCTGATGGGGACATCTGCTAAAAAGTGGGGCTCTGATGGGGACATCTGCTGGAAAGGGGCTCTGATGGGGACATCTGATGTAAAGGGGGTCTCTGATGGTGACATCTGCTGTAAAGGGGGGCTCTGATGGGGGCATCTGCTGTAAAGGGGGACTCTGATGGGGACATCTGCTGTAAAGGGGGACTCGGATGGGGACACCTGTTGTAAAGGGGGGCTCTGATGGGGACATCTGATGTAAAGGGGGTCTCTGATGGTGACATCTGATGTAAAGGGGGTCTCTGATGGGGACATCTGCTGTAAAGGGGGACTCTGATGGGGCAATCTGCTGTAAAGGGGGACTCTGATGGGGACACCTGCTGTAAAGGGGGACTCTGATGGGGACATCTGCTGTAACGGGGGACTCTGATGGGGACAGCTGCTGTAAAGGGGTACATCTGCTGTAAAGGGGGACTCTGATGATGACACCTGATGTATAGGGGGATGCTGATGGGGACACCTGTTGTAAAGGGGGACTCTGATTGAGACACCTGATGTAAAGAGGTCACCTGCTGTAAAGGGGGACTCTGATTGGGACACCAGATGTAAAGGGGGACTCTGATGAGGACACACTATGTTAAGTGGTTTTATTTTATTTTACTTGAAATGTGGATGTGATTGGCCTACTGTGACAGACACAGTGAGGCTGCAATTGATGGGCACAGTGAGGCTGCAATTAATGGGCACAGTGAGGCTGCAATTGATGGGCACAGTGAGGCTGCATATGACGAGCACAGTGAGGCTGCATTGATCGGCACAATGAGGCTGCATATGGTGGGCACAGTGAGGCTGAAATTGATGGGCACAGTGAGGCTGCAATCGATGGGCACAGTTTTATCTAGCAGTAATGATACATGATCACCTGATAAATGGCTATTTACAGTCCTGCATTACTAACAGTTTAATTTTTCAGTTTGTTTGCGCCCCCCCAAAAAATTTTGAGCACCAGCCGCCACTATCCCAAACCCTCTTTTTCTTGCATATAGATAGGGATGGAGATGTGTGATTCCACACACTTCATTTAAAGTCCCAAACCCCCTCTTCCTGTTAGGCAGAGAGCACCTAAATTTGCCTGATAGTCCCCCTGTTAAGAAGGGAAACCCAAAAATCATGCACTACCTACCTAGGAGGTTGCTACAGCAGTTTGGATGGCTGTAAAGTATTTGTTCTACTCCATGCTTAACCATATTTTTTTCCATTCAGCTAGCTGCCACTAGGGATGAGCTTCATGTTTGAGTCGAACCCATGTTCGACTCGAACATCATCTGTTCAATCGTTCGCCGAATTGCGAATGATATGGGCCATTCGCTCCAAATTCGTGTGGCGCGTCACAGCCCATAATTCACTGCGGCATCGCAGTGCATTGCTGGCTGATGACTGGCCAAGCATGCACTATGACCCGCATGCTTTGCCAATCACAGCGCCGTCAGTAGAGAGAGCTGTAATTGGCCAAAGCCATGGTGGCTTTGGCCAATTATGGCTCAGGGGGTTTAGAACACGCCCCACACTATATAAGGCCGCCTGCACGGCAGCCCTGTGTAGTGTGTTCTGGCGTGCTTAGAGAGAGAGAGAGACAGTGTCATTTCATTTGTGTTAGCTAGATTAGGCAGGACAGTCAGTGAGTTAGCTGCACTTACAGTGTATTGTGTATATATATGCATCCCAGGTGTTGTGTGTGTGTGTGTATATATATATATATATATATATATATATATATATATATATATATATATATAGTTTAGTGTGACCTCTGTACAGTGTTCAGCTATAACTACAAGTTAGTGTAGTGCGTCCTCCTCACAGTGTTCAGCTAAAGCTACAAGTTAGTTTAGTGTGACCTCTGCACAGTGTTCAGCTAAAGCTACAAGTTAAGGTAGTGCGTCCTCCTCACAGTGTTCAGCTAAAGCTACAAGTTGGTGTAGTGCGTCCTCTGAACAGTGTTCAGCTAAAACTACAAGTTAGTGTGGTGCGACCTCTGCACAGTGTTCAGCTAAAGCTACAAGTTAATGTAGTGCGTCCTCTGAACAGTGTTCAGCTAAAACTACAAGTTAGTGTAGTGCGACCTCTGCACAGTGTTCAGCTAAAGCTACAAGTTAGTGTAGTGCGTCCTCTGAACAGTGTTCAGCTACAACTACAAGTTAGTGTAGTGCGACCTCTGCACAGTGTTCAGCTAAAGCTACAAGTTAGTGTAGTGCGTCCTCTGAACAGTGTTCAGCTAAAGCTACAAGTTAGTGTAGTGCGAGCTCTGCACAGTGTTCAGCTAAAGCTACCTGTAGAAGGTTGGTGGTGTTTTCCTGATCCTATCACTACCGCAGGCAGCTAAATAAGCTACAAGTTTAGTTTTTTGCAAGCTCTGCACAGTGTTCACCTAAAGCTACCTGTCCAAGGTTGGTGGTGTTTTCCTGATCCTATCACTACCGCAGGATGCAAAATAAGCTACAAGTTAGTTTTTTGCGAGCTCTGCACAGTGTTCACCTAAAGCTACCTGTAGAAGGTTGGTGGTGTTTTCCTGATCCTATCACTACTGCAGGCAGCTAAATAAGCTACAAGTTAGTTTTTTGCGAGCTCTGCACAGTGTTCAGCTAAAGCTACCTGTAGAAGATTGGTTGATTTTGCTAGCTGCAGTATCAGTATAATATATATATATATATATATATATATATATATATATATATATATATATATCTCTCCAAGCTTAGTGCAGCTACAGGCCATTAGTATGTCTGGAAGGCCAACAAGGAGAGGCAGACAGTCACAAGCCAATAAAAGAGGGCAAGCAGGCTCTGTGTCTAGAGGCAACAGTGCTGGACGTGGAGACGATGGGACACGCTTGGCCTTTTTTTCGGCAGCTGGCCGCGTTGAGCCACAACATGCAGAAGACTTGGTCGAGTGGATGACCAAGCCGTCCTCATCCTCTCTCACCCATGCTCAGGGTACTTTGTCTGGCAAAGCAGCTGCCAACGCGGCCTCTTCCCTCAGCTCAATGGCATCAGTGACTCCTTCCCTAGCCCCACCATGTCCTCCTGAGGAGTCCCTCGAACTGTTTGACCACAGTGTTGGGTACATGCTCCAGGAGGATGCCCAGCGTTTAGAAGGCTCTGATGATGATACTGAGCTAGATGAAGGCAGCAACGTGAGCATGGACAGAGGGGGTGCCCAAGAAGGACAGCAATCTGGCAGTCATGCTCCCCCTGCTGCAGTATACTGCCAGGTTTGCTCCAGTGATGAGGAGGGAGGGGATGATGAGGTCACTGACTCAACGTGGGTGCCTGATAGGAGAGAGGAGGAGGAGGCACATCACCAACGAGGCAGGATGCCCTCCAGGGGCCAGCCTAAGGGCAGCACACTGACTGCATCACAACCCAAAGCTCCGCATGTGCAGGGCGCTGCTGTCTCTGCGCATTATTCCAAAAGTTCTTTGGTGTGGGCCTTTTTTGAGATGAGTGCATCAGATCGCACCGTTGCTATTTGCAACATATGTCTTAAGCGTATCTCGCGTGGCCAAAACATCTCCCGCTTGGGCACCACATGCTTGACCAGACATATGTTGACCTGCCATGCAGTTCGTTGGCAAGCGTATCTAAAAGACCCACAGCAAAGAACAAAGAGAAGCTCTCCTTGCTCCTCATCAGCTGAGATCTCCAACCCCACTATACCTTCAGTTCTCTCTGAGACCTGCACTGAGAGGAATGAAGGTGTAGAATTAGGTGTGTCACAGCCAAGTACTTGTGGGCAATCTGCTTTCGGTACACCAACGTCAGATTGTACCAGGCAAATTTCCCTGCCCCAGCTGCTGCACCGCCGAAAGAAGTTCACTCCCAGCCATCCACATGTCCAGCGCTTGAATGCTAGCTTGGCAAAATTTCTAGCACTTCAACTGCTGCCTTTTCAGTTGGTAGACTCTGCCCCCTTCCGTGAGTTTGTGGAATGTGCGGTTCCTCAGTGGCAGGTACCCAAACGCCACTTTTTCTCACGGAAGGCAATTCCGGCTCTCTACCGGCATGTGGAAGGCAATGTCTTAGCCTCGCTGGACAGGGCGGTCAGCGGTAAGGTGCATATTACCGCTGACTCATGGTCCAGCAGGCATGGACAGGGACGTTACCTAAGTTTCACGGCGCATTGGGTGACTCTGCTGGCAGCTGGGAAGGATGCAGGACAAGGTGCAGTAGTGTTGGAGGTTGTTCCATGACCACGCCTCCAAAATGCCACTACTAATGATTGTGACACGCCTCTCTCCTCCACCCCCTCCTCTTTTTCTTCCTCCATGGCCTCTTCCTGTGCTTTGTACTCGGAACCAGCGGTACTCCGTAGCCGTTCAAGGGGCTACGCAAGTATGCAGGCCAAAAGATGCCATGCAGTGCTTGAGCTGGTGTGCTTGGGAGACAGGAGCCACACTGGGGCAGAGGTTCTGTCAGCTCTGCAGGGGCAGGTTCAGAGGTGGTTGACACCACACCAACTTAAGGCAGGAATGGTGGTTTGCGACAATGGCACCAACCTCCTCTCTGCCCTCCGACAGGGACAATGACCCATGTGCCCTGTTTGGCTCACATCCTTAACTTGGTGGTGCAGTGGTTCTTGGGCAGGTACCCGGGCTTACAGGATGTCCTTAGGCAGGCCAGGAAAGTCTGTGTGCATTTCTGCCGGTCATATAATGCCAGTGCTCGGCTGGCAGACCTCCAAAAGGAGTTTAACCTGCCCAAAAACCGCCTAATTTGTGACATGCCCACCAGGTGGAACTCAACGTTGGCCATGCTGCAGCGGCTGCACACACAGCAAAGGGCCATCAATGAGTACCTGTGCGACTATGGCACCAGGACAGGGTCAGGGGAGCTTGTTTTTTTTCCCCACGCCAGTGGGCCATGATCAGGGATGCATGCACTGTCCTGTCACCATTTGAGGAGGCCACGAGGATGGTGAGCAGTGACAGTGCATGCATCAGTGACACTGTCCCCCTTGTCCACCTGTTGGAGCACACGCTGCGTGGAATAATGGACAGGGCACTTGAGGCAGAACAGAGGCAGGAAGAGGAGGACTTCCTTAGCTCTCAAGGCCCCCTTTATCCAGACAGTGTTCCTGCGTGCCCGCAGATCACACAGGAAGAGGACGAGGAGGAGGATTGTGTCAGTATGGAGGTGGAGCCTGTCACTCAGCATCAGCAGCAGTCTTTAAGGGATCAGTCCCAAGAAACACATGGACTTGTACGTGGCTGGGAGGAGGTGGCTGCGGACCATGTCGTCCTTAGTGACCCAGAGAACTCCGGACCGAATGCCTCAGCAAACCTACGCTGCATGGCCTCCCTGATCCTGCAAAGCCTGCGTAAGGATCCTCGTATTTGTGGTATCAAGGAGAAGGACCAATACTGGCTGGCAACCCTCCTTGATCCACATTACAAGGGTAAGGTTTCGGACCCTATCTTGCCTTCGCAGAGGATGAAACATCTTCGGGAGGCCTTGCAGAAAGGTCTGTGCAACGCGTTTCCAGAGACTGGGAGGTTACAAACTCCTGTTTCTGGACAACATATTGCTGAGGCTTCGGTCAGTCAAAGAAGGAGCAGTGGAGAAGGTGGCCGTCTGACCAATGCGTTCAGACAATTTTTTAGTCCGCAGCCCCAAGGTATGATCAGTTCCAGCAACCATCTCCAGCGTCTGTTTTACATGGTGCAGGAATACCTAGGGGCAAGATCTGACTTGAACACCTTTCCCACCGAAAATGCTCTGGGTTACTGGGTCTTGAGGATGGATCACTGGCCAGAGCATGCACAGTATGCATTTGAGCTACTGGCCTGTCCTGCATCCAGCGTTCTTTCGGGGAACGCACATTCAGTGCTGCTGGAGGCTTTGTAACTGATCACAGGGTGCATCTGTCCACCGACTCGGTCGATCGACTGACCTTCATAAAAATGAATCAGTCTTGGATCACCACCAGCTACCAAGCACCTGATGCTGATGTAAAAGAATAATTTTTTTTTAAATCTCAGATCCCTTCAAAGACTGCCTATGCTGATGCTGAGTGACTATCCTGAGTAATTATCCTCTTCCTCAAAGATCACGCTGATAGCTTGTAAGAACATTTTTGGTTCTGGGCGCCGCCACCAGTGCCTAAGGCCCAATTTTTCAGCCCCTGTTTAACAGGGGCGTGTAATTACAATTTTTGATGCAATACATTGCAGCAGGGCTCGTTTCTGCATTCCAACTAGAGTTTCTGTGAGGGGTTGCAGTGTTGTGGCACCAGCACCAGTGCCTAAGGCCCAATTTTTCAGCCCCTGTTTAACAGGGGCGTGTAATTACAATTTTTGATGCAATACTTTGCAGCAGGGCTCGTTCCTGCGTTCCAACTAGAGTATCTGTGAGGGGTTGCAGTGTTGTGGCACCAGCACCAGTGCCTAAGGCCCAATTTTTCTGCCCCTGTTTAATAGGGGCGTGTAATTACAATTTTTGGTGCAATACTTTGCAGCAGGGCTCGTTCCTGCGTTCCAACTAGAATATCTGTGAGGGGTTGCAGTGTTGTGGCACCACCACCAGTGCCTAAGGCCTAATTTTTCAGCCCCTGTTTAACAGGGGCATGTAATTACAATTTTTGATGCAATACTTTGCAGCAGGGCTCGTTCCTGCATTCCAACTAGAGTATCTGTGAGGGGTTGCAGTGTTGTGGCACCAGTGCCTAAGGCCCAATTTTTCAGCCCCTGTTTAACAGGGGCATGTAATTACAATTTTTGATCTAATATTTCACAGCAGGGCCCGTTTCTGCGCCCACCAAGAGCGAGTGAGGACTTACAGTGTTGTGGCATCAGCACCACCACCACCACCAAAGGCCCAATTTTTCAGCCCCTGTTCAACAGGGGCATGTAATTACAATTCTTGAGCTAATATTTCACAGCAGGGCCCTGTGAGGGCTTACAGTGTTGTGTCCACAACAACACCTAAGGCCCAAATTTCTGCTGAGTATATAGGGCAGGCCCCTACTTTCAAACATCTAACTTACAAACGACTCCTACTTGCAAACGGAAGGAGACAACAGGAAGTGAGATGAAATCTACCCCTAGGAAGGGAAATTCTCTCCTGTAAGAGTTAATATGGGAAAAACATTTCTCCTTTCCACTGATGCTTTATCACCAATCCTTGTTTCACAAAAAAACCCAAATTTTAAAAAAACATTTGGCATTGGGACAAAGAGTGAGGTTCAACCTTCTGAAGAGGAGCACAGACAGCAAAACAAATGTCACAGGGGTGATGTTTTCCAAAAAGCTTAAAAAAGATTTTTTGGCTGGAGCTAAACACGTTAAAAAATGTACCCGTTCAAAGTTAAAAACAGATTCTACTTAACAACAAACCTACAGTCCCTGTCTTGTTTGCACCGCCTGTATACTGCTGTTCAGAGTATATAGGGCCTGGTGGCCCCACACCTTTCCTTTTTTTAATTTGGGTGGGGGGGTTCCCCTTAATATCCATACAAGACCCAAAGGGCCTGGTAATGGACTGTGGGGTACCCATGCCGTTTGTCTCACTGATTTTCATCCATATTGCCAGGACCCGACATTACATTAAAGCCGCAAGCAGTTTTTAATTACTTTTTTTCCTTTAAAAATGACATTTTGTGCAGGGACTGTTCTAAGCATGGGAAACACGCGCCTGTCACGTACCTGGTAGGTTTTGAGCCTGAAGTGCAGAGAAAGACCTCCCTTACAGCTCCCACTCCTGTTCCCCTGGAATGGAGACAGAGGGCCCAGGAGTGAGGAGTAGTATGGGTGCCTGGCAGGATCAACAGTCACCGGAAGTTCAGGAGTGGTGGCTCCCTCTGGAACCTGAAGCTGAAGAGGAGACTGGAATGCAGAGAGGACCCGGAACCACAGCAGGTAAGTAAGCAGGACTGAAGAGCTGAACTGAAACCACGAACAAACAGCAGGTAGTAGACTGGAACGCTGGACTGGAACCAGGAACAAGCAGTAGATAGTAGCCTGGAACGCTGGACTGGAACCAGGTACAAGACAGCAGGTAGTAGCCTGGAATGCCGGACTGGAACCAGGAACAAGGCAGCAGGTAGTAGACTGGAAGGCTGGACTGGAACCAGGAACAAGGCAGCAGGTAGTAGCCTGGAATGCTGGACTGGAACAAGGCAGCAGGTAAACAGACTGGCTACTGGTATCAGACAGAGGGATGGTCAAACAAGCCGGAGGTTGGTATCGGTCGAGCAGCAGAGGTACCAGGGATTACACAGAGGGATGGTCAGGCAAGCCAAGAGGGTCTGGTGCAGGCGGATAGCAGGATGGTCTAACAGGAAGCCGGGTCAGGTAGCAGAGTACACAGGTCAGATCAGGTTAAGGCACACGGAACGCTGTAGAGCAGACAGCGGGGATTGAGTGTGACAGGCCGGTTTAAATAGCCCGCCTAGCACTAACGGGAGTGCGCGCGCGTGTGCCTGTGCGTGACAGCACCCATGAACGCGCGCATGCGCAGTGGGACCCGTGGCCGTGTCCCCGTGCGTCTGGATCGCCGATTACTGGCAGGATCTTCATGACATTGCCACCCCCCAAGGGGCAGCCTCCGGATGCCCCTTTGAAGAAATTTCTCTGGATGGGCGCTTTTAAAAGATTGCAACAGATCTTCAGCATGAATATTATCCTCAGGTTCCCAAGAATTTTCTTCTGGGCCGAACCCCCTCCATTTTATCAGAAATTGATTTTGGTTACCTCTTTTCCTATGGTCCATGATAGCCTCCACCTCGAATTCCTCCTCCCCATCTACCAAGATTGGATCAGGAGGATCCGTACTTCGGCCTGGAAATGGATTAGAAATAGAGGGTCTGAGCAGGGACACATGAAATACTGGATGCACTTTTAGTGAATCCGGAAGTTCAGGTTCGTATGCCACCTCATTAATTCTTCGCTTGACAGGAAATGGTCCAAGAAACTTGGGACCCAATTTCCTTGACGGGCAAGCCATCCTGAGATTTATTGTAGATAACCAGACCTGGTCCCCGGGTGTAAGTAACAGCTCACCTCGCCTCTTCTTATCGAAGGTTGCCTTATTATATTCCTGGGTCCTGGTCATGGTCTCCTGCAAAACTTGGTTGTTGGAAGAAGTCCAACCTCTCCTGCACTGCGGGTACTGTGCACTCTGGAAGAGAATTAGGCAAAAATGAAGGGTGGAAACCATAATTTGCAAAAAATGGAGTTTGTTTGATAGCGGAATGAATAGAATTGTTGTAGGCGAATTCAGCCAATGGGAGAACAGAAATCCAATCATCTTGGGCAAAAGAAGAAAAACAGCGTAAATATTGTTCAAGAGTCTGGTTTGTTCTCTCTGTTTGCCCATTAGTCTGGGGATGATAAGCAGATGAAAATGAGAGTCCAATGTTCAGTGTTTTGCACAGAGACCTCCAGAATCGGGAGGTAAACTGTACCCCCCGATCTGAAACGATATTAACCGGTACCCCATGGAGCCTGATGACTTCTTTAATGAATGCCTGTGCTGTTTCTGTAGCTGAGGGGGTGCCCTTCATTGGGACAAAGTGGGCCGTTTTCGACAACCAGTCTACTATGACAAAAATTGAGGTGAAGCCCCCAGCCGGAGGTAATTCCACAATAAAGTCTATAGAAAGCATTTTCCAAGGCCTATCTGGGACAGGTAATGGCTTTAGCAATCCCCATGCCTTGGTTCTGTGCCCCTTGTTCCTGATACAGGTGGTACAGGACTCAACAAATTTCCTACAATCTTCGTGTAACTGAGGCCACCAGAAGGTACGCTGTACCAAATCAGTGGTCTTAGCCACGCCAAAATGCCCAGCCAATGCATGATCATGACAGAGTTCTAGTACTGAAACTCGTAGTGTTTCAGGTATAAAGATCCTATTCTCGTGCCACAGTAACCCATCCTTAACTTGGAGTTCTGACCTAATGGAAGATCCCAAATCCGCGGAAGCCTGCTTAATCTGGGAAAGCAGGTCTCCCTGAAGCAAAAGAAAATTCCCCGGGGACAGAATGGTGTCCGGAGGGGAAACCTCTTGGGACTTGTGAAACATCCTGGATAGGGCATCAGGTTTGGTATTTTTGGAGCCAGGGCAGTAAGTGACATGAAAGGAGAACTTGGAGAAAAAGAGAGCCCACCTGGCTTGACGTGGCTTCAACCTTTTTGCAGATCTCAAATACTCCAGGTTCTTATGATCTGTAAAAATGAAGACTGGATGAGCGGCACCCTCCAGCAGATAGCGCCACTCCTCCAACGCTGATTTGATTGCCAACTCTCTGTCACCTACATCATAATTCCTCTCTGCCGTGGACAATTTACGAGAGAAGAAGGCCACAGGATATAACAGGGCCTTAGTTCCCTGTCTTTGGGACAGCACTGCCCCTACTGCAATTTCGGATGCGTCCACCTCTAATACGAACGGCAGAGAGGAATCTGGATGCTTTAGTACGGAGGCGGAAGTAAAAAGACCCTTGAGAGTCTCAAAAGCCTTTTGGGCCTCAGCAGACCAGTGGAAGCGTGTACCTTGTTTATTTAACTGTGTGATGGGTGTGATGATGGCTGAGAACCCCTTAATAAATTTACGGTAAAAATTAGCGAATCCAACGAATCGCTGGATTCCCTTCTTGTCTGTCGGGACTGGCCAATCTAGAACTGCAGCGACCTTTTGAGGGTCCATCTTAATGCCTCTAGTGGAAATGATTAACCCCAAAAATGGAATACTTTCCTGTTCAAATTCACATTTCTCAGCTTTTGCATATAGACCGTGTTGTCGAAGCCGGGCCAACACACTTCTGACATGCCTGCGATGGTATTCAAGGGAACAAGAAAAAATGAATATGTCGTCTAAATAGACGATAACAAACAGATCTAGAAAGTCTCGTAAAACATCATTGATGAAGTACTGGAATGTAGCAGGGGCATTGCACAGACCGAAAGGCATCACTAGGTACTCAAAATGTCCATAACGGGTACGAAAGGCGGTCTTCCATTCGTCTCCGTCCCTAATACGAACTAAATTGTAGGCTCGGCGGAGGTCAAGCTTAGTGAATATGGTAGCTGTCCCCAGTCTTTGGAACAATTCTGGTACCAGGGGAAGAGGGTAACGGTTTTTCACAGTGATTTTGTTCAGCTCGCGGTAATCTACACATGGTCTGAGGGTCTTGTCTTTCTTCTGTACAAAGAAGATGCCTGCACCTGCTGGAGACGTGGATGGACGAATTAAGCCTTTTTTTAGGTTCTCATCGATATATTCTTTTAAAGCCCCTTGTTCTACTTCAGTCAAAGGAAAGATTCTTCCAAAAGGAATCTCAGCACCGGGAAGTAATTCGATAGGACAGTCATAGGCACGGTGAGGGGGTAAGACCTCTGCCCCCTGCTTGCTGAATACATCTAAAAAATCATGATAGGCAGAAGGAATGGAGAGGTGAAGACTAGGATCTGTATCTAAGCAGAGCAAGGCAGGTTCTCCTGAGCATTCTGAAATCTGCAAGACTGTTGGCAATATGGAGAAGAAAAGGTAACTTCACCTGTGACCCAATTAATGTCAGGATTGTGAGCCTGTAACCATGGCATGCCGAGGATTATGGAAAACAGGGGTGAGGCGATGATATCCAGGCGTAGCAGTTCTTGATGAGAATTGGAGATGGAGACGGGTAATGGAACAGTCTCTTGGGTAACAGGCCCAGACTTAATGGCGGTTCCATCAGCTAGATGGATGGAAAGTCCATGGGCCTTAGGCAACAAAGGTATCTGGTGTTGGGTAGCAAAAAGAGAGTCCATGAAACAACTGCAGACTCCAGAGTCAATAATGGCGGTTATTTGCAGAGTCTCTCCTGGAAGCTGTAACAGGATAGAGAGAGCAAGGTGAGTAGTGTTCTTAACCAGGGGTGCAACATAGTCAGTGGACAGGGATAGGCACTTACGGAGTTTAAGGGGACAGTTCCTGACATAGTGCCCAGGTTCCCCACAATACAGGCACAGATTATTCACTCGATGATGTTGTCGTTCCTCCTGGGTAAGAGAAGGCCGCAGGACCCCTAATTGAATTGGCTCAGGTGGGTTAAACGTGGAGGTAGGTGGTGCTGGTGACGTATGATGAAGAACTTTAGGGGTAACCCAAGTTGGGCGAGAAGTTCCCATATCTCTCTCAGTCCTTCGTTCTCTTAGGCGTCGATCGATCTGGATGGCTAGATCGATCAGTGCATTTAAAGTCTGTGGAGTACCCACCCTGGCCAATTCATCCTTCAGAGAGTCAGAGAGTCCCATCCGAAACTGATAGCGGAGAGCCGCATCATTCCAATTTGTGTCTGCACTCCATTTTCTGAATTCAGCCACATAGTCCTCTGCAGCCCTGCGACCCTGTTGAAGGGTGTGCAAAGCCACTTCTGCAGTCACGGACAGCTGGGGGTCATCGGGTCATCATACAGCTGACCTAATGCGTCAAAGAAGGTGGAGAGATTAGTCAGGGATACGTCTTTTTGTTCCAAGAGGCGATGGGCCCAGGTTTGGGGGTCACCAGAAAGCAGAGAAATTACGTAGCCCACCTTGGTAGCCTCCAGGGAAAAGGTACGTGGCTGAAGAGCAAAGAACAATTCACAGGAGTTGCGGAAAGCCCTGAATTTAAGGCGATTCCCGAAGAAACGTTCAGGCGTCGGGACCTTGGGTTCTGGAGGGAGCATCACCACCGTTGAGGAAGGCCCGACTGAAGGAGCAGAAGCGGAAGGAGCTCCTTGGACACCAATGGGATTAGACAAGGTTAGCACTCGTTCCTCCAGCCTGGTGTATCCTTGCTGCAGATTCTTGACTGCTTCAGTCAATCCTGCCAGGTGTGCACAAAGTTCCTCCATGGGAGACGTTCCCTGCTCAGGCTCAGACATGGCTGTCTACTACTGTCACGTACCTGGTAGGTTTTGAGCCTGAAGTGCAGAGAAAGACCTCCCTTACAGCTCCCACTCCTGTTCCCCTGGAATGGAGACAGAGGGCCCAGGAGTGAGGAGTGGTATGGGTGCCTGGCAGGATCAACAGTCACCGGAAGTTCAGGAGTGGTGGCACCCTCTGGAACCTGAAGCTGAAGAGGAGACTGGAATGCAGAGAGGACCCGGAACCACAGCAGGTAAGTAAGCAGGACTGAAGAGCTGAACTGAAACCACGAACAAACAGCAGGTAGTAGACTGGAACGCTGGACTGGAACCAGGAACAAGCAGTAGATAGTAGCCTGGAACTCTGGACTGGAACCAGGAACAAGGCAGCAGGTAGTAGACTGGAACGCTGGACTGGAACCAGGAACAAGGCAGCAGGTAGTAGCCTGGAACGCCGGACTGGAGCCAGGAACAAGGCAGCAGGTAGTAGCCTGGAATGCTAGACTGGAACAAGGCAGCAGGTAAACAGACTGGATACTGGTATCAGACAGAGGGATGGTCAAACAAGCCGGAGGTCGGTATCGGTCGAGCAGCAGAGGTACCAGGGATTACACAGAGGGTTGGTCAGGCAAGCCAAGAGGGTCTGGTGCAGGCAGATAGCAGGATAGTCTAACAGGAAGCCGGGTCAGGTAGCAGAGTACACAGGTCAGATCAGGTTAAGGCACACGGAAAGCTGTAGAGCAGACAGCGGGGATTGAGTGTGACAGGCCGGTTTAAATAGCCCGCCTAGCACTAGCGGGAGTGCGCGCGTGTGCCCGTGCGTGACAGCACCCGTGAATGCGCACGCATGCGCAGTGGAACCCGTGGCCGTGTCCCCGTGCGATGCAGGATCTTCATGACAGCGCCACTTTACAGGCATACTATAGACACCCCCCAGGTACGATATTTAAAGGAATATTTCACTTTTTTTACTTTAAGCATCATTAAAATCACTGCTCCTGAAAAAACGGCCCTTTTTACAACTTTTTTTGCATTGATACATGTCCCCTGGGGCAGGACCCGGGTCCCCAAACCCTTTTTAGGACAATACCATGAAAATTAGCCTTTAAAATGAGCACTTTTGATTTTGAACGTTCGAGTCCCATAGACGTCAATGGGGTTCTAACGTTCGTGCAAATTTTCGGTCCGTTCGCAGGTTCTGGTGCAAACCGAACTGGGGGGTGTTCGGCTCATCCCTAGTCTTGAGGATGGACCACTGGCCAGAGCTTGCTCAATTTGCAATTGAGCTACTGGCCTGTCCTGCATCCAGCGTTCTTTCTGAATGCACGTTCAGTGCTGCTGGAGGCTTTTGTAACCGATCACAGAGTGCGCCTACTTACAGACTCTATTGATCAGCTCACATTCATAAAATTGAATCAGTCTTGGATCACCAGCCACCAAGCACCTGATGCTGATGTAACCAATTGATTTTTCTATGGATGTGGGATCCCTTGAAGACTGCATATGCTGAGTGACTATTCTATTATGCTGAGTGACTATCCTATTCCTCCTCAATTTTCATGATGATAGCTTCTAAGAATATTTTCGGTTCAGGGCACCACCACCACTACCTAAGGCCCAATTTTTCTGCTACTGTTTAACAGGGGTGTGTAATTACAACTTTTGATCAAATATTTAACAACAGGGCTCGTTCCTGTGCTCAACAAGAGTATCTGTGAGGGGTTGCAGTGTTGTGGCACCACAACCACTGCCTAAGGCCCAATTTTTCTGCCCCTGTTTAAACAGGGGCGTGTAAGTACAATTTTTTATCAAATATTTAACAGCAGGGCTGGTTCCTGTGCTCAACAAGAGTTGCCTTGTACACACGGTCGGACATTGATCGGACATTTTGACAACAAAATCAGTGGATTTTTTCCGACGGATGTTGGCTCAAACTTGTCTTGCATACACACGGTAACACAAAGTTGTCTGAAAATCCGATCGTTCTGAACGTGGTGACGTAAAACATGTATGTCGGGACTATAAACAGGGCAGTAGCCAATAGCTTTCATCTCTTAATTTATTCTGAGCATGCATGGCACTTTGTGCGTCGGATTTGTGTACACACGATCAAAATTTCCGACAACGGATTTTGTTGTCGGAAAATTTTATAGCAAGCTCTCAAAGTTTGTGTGTTGGAAATTCCTATGGAAAATGTGTGATGGAGCCCACACACGGTCGGAATTTCCGACAACAAGGTCCTATCACACATTTTCCATCGGAAAATCCTATCGTGTGTACAGGGAATATCTGTAAGGGGTTGCAGTGTTGTGGCACCACCACCACTGCCTAAGGCACAATTTTTCTGCCCCTGTTTAACAGGGGCAGGTAATTACAATTTTTGATCAAATATTTAACAGCAGGGCTTGTTCCTGCGCTCAACAAGAGTATCTGTGAGGGGTTGCAGTGTTGTGGCACCACCACTGCCTAAGGCCCAATTTTTCTGCCCCTGTTTAACAGGGGCACGTAATTACAATTTTTTATCTAATATTTCACAGCAGGGCCTGTTCCTGCGCTCAACAAAAGTATCTGTGAGGCTTTACAGTGTTGTGCCACCACCGCCTAAGGCCTAATTTTTCTGCCCCTGTTTAACAGGAGCATTTAATTACAATTCTTGACATAATATTTCACAGCAGGGCCTGTGCCAGCACCCACCAAGAGTAACTGTGAGGGCTTACAGTGTTCTGGTACCACCAACACCTAAGGCCCAATTTTCCGCAGAGTGTATAGGGCAGGCCGTATAGTATATACAGGCGGCCCCCTATTTTCAAACATCTTACAAACGACTCCTGCTTAGAAACGGAGGGAGACAACAGGAAGTGAGAGAAGATCTACCCCTAGGAAGGGAAATTCTCTCCTGTAATGCCCCGTACACACGGTCGGATTTTCCGTTGGAAAATGTCCGATCGGAGCGTGTTGTCAGAAATTCCGACCGTGTGTGGGCTCCATCGGACATTTTCCATCGGATTTTCCGACACACAAAGTTGGAGAGCAGGAGATAAAATTTTCCGACAACAAAATCCATTGTCGGAAATTCCGATCGTGTGTACACAAATCCGACGGACAAAGTGCCACGCATGCTCAGAATAAATAAAGAGATGAAAGCTATTGGCCACTGCCCCGTTTATAGTCCCGACGTATGTGTTTTACGTCACCGCGTTCAGAATGATCGGATTTTCCGACAACTTTGTGTGACCATGTGTATGCAAGGCAGGTTTGAGCCAACATCCATCGGAAAAAATCCTAGGATTTTGTTGTCGGAATGTCCGAACAAAGTCCGACCGTGTGTACGGGCATTAGAGTTAATACGGGAAAAAGGTGTCTCCACTGATGTTTTATCACCAATCCTTGTTTCCCTAATAACCCAAAATTTTCAAAATCCAATTGTCATTGGGACAGAAAGTGAGGTGAAATCTTCTGATCAGGGGCACAGACAACAAAAAAAATGTTACAGGGGGATAACTCTGCCCTATATTATCCAAAAATCTTAAAAATAGATTTTTGGGCTGGAGATACACTTAAAAAATGTACCTGTTCCAAATTACAAATAGATTCAACTTAACAACAAACCTACAGTCCCCATCTTGTTTGTAACCCAGGGACCGCCTGCATACTGCTGTTCAGAATATATAGGGCCTGGGGGCCCCACGCCAAATTTGGGTGCGGGTTTCGACTTAATATCCATAACAGACCCAAAGGGCCCGGTAATGGGCTCGGGGGGGGGGGGGGGCAACATTACATTACAGCTGCAAGCAGTTTTAAATGACTTTTTTTCCTTTGAAAATGTCATTTTGTGCAGGGACCGTTCTAAACACGGGAAAAATGCGCCACTTTACAGGCATACTATAGACACCCCCAGGCATGATATTTAAAGGATTATTACACTTTTATTGTTTCACTTTAAGCGTTATTAAAATCACTGCTCCCGAAAAAAATGGCCGTTTTTAAACCTTCTTTTTGCATTACATTACATTACATGTCCCCTGGGGCAGGACCCGGGTCCCCAAACACATTTTATGACAATAACTTGCATATTAGCCTTTAAAATTAGCACTTTTGATTTTGCACGTTCGAGTCCCATAGACTTTATTGGGGTTCACGTGTTTGCACAAATTTTTGGTCTGTTTGCATGTTCTGCCGCAAACCGAACCGAGGGGGGGGGGGAGTTCGGCTTATCCCTTCTTACTAAGACAGCCACCACATCTAAGAATAGGTAAGCTGCAATTTAATAAATGTTTTATGTTTGTGTTTACTCCTGTTTTAATAGAATCCTATATTTAGCTTAGTGACAGTATGTCCTGGATAGTACTACACATTTTCCCACTGCACTAGTTTCCCTTGCTATAGCACTGTTTGTATTATAAATATTCAGTTGGCTGCTTGGCCTGTTATCAGCAACAAAACATGCTGATTTTTTTTTTTATTAGACTCGACTGTTCAATAATTCAGCAGCAAACTAATTTTTCCCTTTTTTTTATGGGTTTATTTATTGAGCTTATTGGCTTGTTAAAATCCTCCTAGTCTTAACATTTGACTTCGACCATAGACAGGCAGAAATATCTTCAGGGATGGCTAGTAGAGACACATCTAACAGCACCTATTCAAGTACACAGACCTGTTGAGAAGCCTATTTGATCATGCAGGCCTCTTGAACCCATTGGGAAAGAGAGCCCTGACTGATGGGGGCATAACCAGGGCGGAGTACGGTGACTAGGGGTCACGGTGGATTGGTGGGGGGACGGAGTGGGGTTGGGCCTGAGCTCACTAAGGTGATTGCCCCAGGGGATTCTGGGCCTTTTTGGTGAAGAAGATCGGTAAGAGCTGGCTGAACCCCACCCTGTCCCTCCAACCATGGACACCGAGCTCCTTCTGGCCAGGGTCCGAGAGATGGCTCTTCAGGGTCAGGCAGGGTGGCTTTTCTCCCTCCTGACTCCTGGGGATTCTTCTCCTATTCCCACACCTGATCCCCCTCAGGATCCCCCCCCCAGGGTTAGAAGGCGGACTCGTCCGCCTTCCCGCCTCAGCCCCAGCCCCTCTAGGGCCTCCTACTGCTCCCCTCCACATCCTTCCTCTCCCTCTCCCCCTCCTTTGCCTGTCTCCCCCCTGCCTGCTCCGATGGGGAAGGGCTCTTCCTCTGTCACCCCCCGTAGTTTGCCGGCGCGTCGGAGGTCCCCTGCGCGGGCTAAGGCCTCTACTCGGGCCTCCTCGCGCTGTCCCCGCTCACGCAGCCCCCGCTCCAGTGTTCGCCCCCCCTCCCCTCTGCTAGTGTAGTAGGCGGCCGGGCTGGAGCCGCAGCGCTCCCCGGCCCCCCCTCGGCGCCATCTGGTGGACGCAATGCTCCCTGCGCCTGACTGGGCGGGAGATTTGAATTTCCACACACCACAGCTGGATACTAGGCACGTTGGGCAGCACAGCAGTGTGGTGTGTGGAGATGGAAATGATTGGCCACAGCACTGTCCCCCTGCGCCCGCCTGGGCGGGCATGAGATCACTAGTGCAGGATCTATCCTGCGGAGTTCCTTCTGTGCCCGGCAGGGCAGGGGACAGGTTTCTTCCCTCCACGTCCCAGGCTGCGGGGGTTGGCGCAAGGCACATTTCCCCTGCGCCCGACAGGGCGGGCAATGTGCAGTTAACCCCTCCCCCGCTGATACCCCGTGCCCACCGGCAGCCTCCCGCGCCCCGCAGGGCGGAGGCCAGCCGGGTGCGTTTGATCTCCACCCCGGCGGTGGGGCAACCGCTGTCCTACACGCCCATCCGGGCTGGCGGTCCTGATGGGATGCCCGCATTGGTTGCCCAACCTCATCCCCCTGCGCCCGTCAGGGCGGGGGATCTCGGCTCCAGACCCGGGCTGGCGGCGGCATCCGCCCCGGGTCAAGCAAGAGGAGCTGACAGGTGTACCTGCCGTTGCTCAGCCTCTGTCCATAGTCAATCGGATTCGACCGGGTCCGTGGCTGGACCCCCGCCCTTGGACCTTTCCTTGAGTCGGGACAGCCCAGCAGATTACGCGGCCCGCCTACGCTTACAGTCCTCTGGGATTGCCTTGGAGCTGGATTCGCTGCCGGGCCCGGTGGCCGATCGTCCATCACCCGCGATGCCTCCTCGTCCAAGTGAGTATGACTGCGAGTTAATTTGGGGTAGAGCTGCTGATGCTTCCGTATCGGGCCCGGAGGACCGCATAGCGTCGGTTGTGAAATCAGTTCTCTCTAGTATGGGTGTCTCGGGATCGCCCAACCCCACCTCCGCTTATGGGGGTGCGTTGTGGGCAGTGTCGCCGACGGGTACCCGTGTCGCGGACGAGACGAAAGAAAAGATATGGCGTCGCGAATTCGTCGACTTTCTTACCCTCGTTCTGCTGGATAGGGAGACGATCGACAAATCTCGACGGGTTGACGTATCGGCGCAGGGTGACAAACCCAAACAGCTTCCTAGGACGTTCGGGAACTGGCTGCAGGGGTTTTGTGCCTATGCGGGAGTGCATAGTGAGCGGTTCCCGGAGTTGGCCACTTCGTTATTTTGCTATTTAGACCTTATTTGGGGTGCATACAAGGTCTATGGGGGTCAGTGCTGGTTCCATTATGACACTCAATTTCGGCAAAAAATGGCGGCACGTCGGGAATTTCGTTTTGATTGTCAGGACGGTAGCCTGTGGTTGCTGCTTATGTGCCCTCACAGGCCTTCGTACTTTCAGTCCGCGGTCGGCGCCCCTCAGTCCGGAGCGTCGGCCGCTCCAAAGAAGGGTATCTGCTGGCTTTTCAACGAAAGCCACTGCAAGTGGTACTCCGCCTGTCGTTTCAGGCATGAGTGCTCCAGTTGTGGAGGGGCTCACCCCGCCAGTAAGTGTTTTCGAAAGGGAAAACAGTCGTTTTCCAGACCCGGAGCCAAGACTGACCTTCTTAAGCCGGAGGACGCCGGTGAACGTCATAAAGATGCTTCCCTGGCTAGACCGGTACCCCCTTCGTAGAGAGGCCCTGATTCTGCGGGACGGTTTGGACCGCGGTTTCTGGATCCCCTTTACCCCGTCGGACGCCCCGACCATGTCTCATAATTTAAAATCGACGGAAGAATTCGAGTCCATCGTGGCCGAGAAGCTCTGGAGGGAATTGGAACTGGGAAGAATGGCAGGCCCCTTTGATCTCCCTCCTTTCCACAACCTGAGGGTCTCTCCTCTCGGTGTGGTCCCAAAAAAGGCGGAGGGAAAATTTCGCCTCATTCATCACCTTTCCTACCCTTCTGGCTCCTCGGTGAACGATGGCATTGACAGGGAGGAATCCAGAGTGCACTATGCGTCCTTTGACAGGGCGCTTCAGCTGGTCAGGGCAGCGGGGCAGTCTGCCCTTCTGGCAAAAGCGGACATTGAGTCCGCATTTCGCCTCCTCCCAGTCCATCCGGACTGTTTCCACCTCCTGGGTAGGGATGAGCTTCGTGTTCGAGTCGAACCCATGTTCGACTCGAACATCGGCTGTTCGATCGTTCGCCGAATTGCGAACGTTATGGGCCGTTCGCGCTAAATTCGTGTGGCGCGTCACGGCCCATAATTCACTGCGGCATCGCAGTGCATTGCTGGCTGATGATTGGCCAAGCATGCACTATGACCCGCATGCTTGGCCAATCACAGCGCTGTCAGTAGAGAGAGCTGTAATTGGCCAAAGCCAGGGTGGCTTTGGCCAATTACGGCTCAGGGCATTTAGTACACACCCCACACTATATAAGGCCGCCTGCACGGCGGCCCTGTGTAGTGTGTGTTCCGGTGTGCTGAGAGATAGAGAGAGAGAGAGACAGTGTCATTTGATTTGAGTTAGATAGATTAGGCAGAACAGTCAGTCAGTTAGCTGCACTTACAGTGTATTGTGTATATATATGCATCCCAGGTGTTGCATATATATATATACACTGTATTCAGTTTAGCTAGATCCGTTCCTGTTATCTTCTATCTAGACTATTTACATTTAATGCAGTGCGTCCTGCTCACAGTGTTCAGCTAGATCCGTTCCTGTTAAATTCCTACTGACCGGCAGGCTTGTCTGGTTACAGTATATAAAGCTACCTGAAGAAAATTACAGGTGTTCTATTTGATCCTATTAGTACCACGGTCAGGCAGCTAGACTATTTACATTTAGTACAGTGTGTCCTGCTCACAGTGTTCAGCTAGATCCGTTCCTGTTATCTTCCTACTGACAGGCAGGCTTGTCTGGTTACAGTATATAAAGCTACCTGAAGAAAATTACAGGTGTTCTATTTGATCCTATTAGTACCACGGTCAGGCAGCTAGACTATTTACATTTAGTACAGTGTGTCCTGCTCACAGTGTTCAGCTAGATCCGTTCCTGTTATCTTCCTACTGACAGGCAGGCTTGTCTGGTTACAGTATATAAAGCTACCTGAAGAAAATTACAGGTGTTCTATTTGATCCTATTAGTACCACGGTCAGGCAGCTAGACTATTTACATTTAGTACAGTGCGTCCTGCTCACAGTGTACAGCTAGATCCGTTCCTGTTATCTTCCTACTGACAGGCAGGCTTGTCTGGTTACAGTATATAAAGCTACCTGAAGAAAATTACAGGTGTTCTATTTGATCCTATTAGTACCACGGTCAGGCAGCTAGACTATTTACATTTAGTACAGTGCGTCCTGCTCACAGTGTACAGCTAGATCCGTTCCTGTTATCTTCCTACTGACAGGCAGGCTTGTCTGGTTACAGTATATAAAGCTACCTGAAGAAAATTACAGGTGTTCTATTTGATCCTATTAGTACCACGGTCAGGCAGCTAGACTATTTACATTTAGTACAGTGCGTCCTGCTCACAGTGTTCAGCTAGATCCGTTCCTGTTATCTTCCTACTGACAGGCAGGCTTGTCTGGTTACAGTATATAAAGCTACTTGAAGAAAATTACAGGTGTTCTATCCCAGCTTAGTGCAGCTACAGGCCATTAGTATGTCTGGAAGGCCAAGAAGGAGAGGCAGACAGTCACAAGCCAATAAGAGAGGGCAAGCAGGCTCTGTGTCTAGTGCTGGTCGTGGAGACGGTGCATCCTCATCAGCACGTGGCCATGGGACACGCTTGGCCTTTTTTTCGGCAGCTGGCCATGTTGAGCCGCAACATGCGGAAGACTTGGTCGAGTGGATGACCAAGCCGTCCTCATCCTCCTCATCCTCTCTCACCCATGCCCAGGGTGCTTTGTCTGGCAAAGCAGCGGCCTCTTCCCTCAGCTCAATGTCATCAGTGACTCCTTCCCTAGCTCCACCATGTCCTCATGAGGATTCCCTCGAACTGTTTGACCACAGTGTTGGGTACATGCTCCAGGAGGATGCCCAGCGTTTGGAAGGCTCTGATGACGATACTGAGCTCGATGAAGGCAGTAACATGAGCGCGGACAGAGGGGGTGCCCAAGAAGGACAGCAATCTGGCAGTCATGCTCCCCCTGCTGCAGCATACTGCCAGGTTTGCTCCAGTGATGAGGAGGGAGGGGATGATGAGGTCACTGACTCAACGTGGGTGCCTGATAGGAGAGAGGAGGAGGAGGAGGAGGAGGAGGAGGAGGAGGAGGAGGAGGAGGAGGCGGCAGCACATCACCAACGAGGCAGGATGCCCTCCAGGGGCCAGCCTAAGGGCAGCACATTGACTGCATCACACCCCAAAGCTCCACATGTGCAGGGCGCTGCAGTCTCTGCGCGTTATTCAAAAAGTTCTTTGGTGTGGGCCTTTTTTGAGACGAGTGCATCAGATCGCACCGCTGCTATTTGCAACATATGTCTCAAGCGTATCTCGCGTGGCCAAAATATCTCCCGCTTGGGTACCACATGCTTGACCAGACATATGTTGACCTGCCATGCAGTTCGTTGGCAAGCGTATCTAAAAGACCCACACCAAAGAACAAAGAGGATCTCTCCTTGCTCCTCATCAGCTGAGATTTCCAACCCCACTAGACCTTCAGTCCTCTCTGAGACCTACAGTGAGAGGAATGAAGGTGTAGAATTAGGTGTGTCACAGCCAAGTACTTGTGGGCAATCTGCTTTTGGTACACCGACGTCAGATTGTACCAGGCAAATTTCCCTGCCCCAGCTGCTGCACCGCCGAAAGAAGTTTGCTCCCAGCCATCCACATGCCCAGCGGTTGAATGCTAGCTTGGCAAAATTGCTAGCACTTCAACTGCTGCCTTTTCAGTTGGTAGACTCTGCCCCCTTCCGTGAGTTTGTGGAATGTGCGGTTCCTCAGTGGCAGGTACCCAAACGCCACTTTTTCTCACGGAAGGCGATTCCGGCTCTCTACCGGCATGTGGAAGGCAATGTCCATGCCTCGCTGGACAGGGCGGTCAGCGGTAAGGTGCATATTACCGCTGACTCATGGTCCAGCAGGCATGGACAGGGACGTTACCTAAGTTTCACGGCGCATTGGGTGACTCTGCTGGCAGCTGGGAAGGATGCAGGACAAGGTGCAGTAGTGTTGGAGGTTGTTCCGCCACCACGCCTCCAAAATGCTGATTGTGACACACCTCTCTCCTCCACCCCCTCCTCTTCTTCTTCCTCCATGGCCTCTTCCTCGGAACCAGCGGTGCTCCGTAGGCGTTCAAGGGGCTACGCAAGTACGCAGGCCAAAAGATGCCATGCGGTGCTTGAGCTGGTGTGCTTGGGGGACAGGAGCCACACTGGGGCAGAGGTTCTGTCAGCTCTGCAGGGGCAGGTTCAGAGGTGGTTGACGCCACGCCAACTTAAGGCAGGAATGGTGGTTTGCGACAATGGCACCAACCTCCTCTCTGCCCTCCGACAGGGACAAATGACCCATGTGCCCTGTTTGGCTCACGTCCTTAACTTGGTGGTGCAGCGGTTCTTGGGCAGGTACCCGGGCTTACAGGATGTCCTGAGGCAGGCCAGGAAAGTCTGTGTGCATTTCCGCCGGTCATATAATGCCAGTGCTCGGCTGACGGACCTCCAAAAGGAGTTTAACCTGCCCAAGAACCGCCTAATCTGTGACATGCCCACCAGGTGGAACTCAACGTTGGCCATGCTGCAGCGGCTGCACACGCAGCAGAGGGCCATCAATGAGTACCTGTGCGACTATGGCACCAGGACAGGGTCAGGGGAGCTTGGTTTTTTTTCCCCACGCCAGTGGGCCATGATCAGGGATGCATGCACTGTCCTGTCACCATTCGAGGAGGCCACGAGGATGGTGAGCAGTGACAGTGCATGCATCAGTGACACTGTCCCCCTTGTCCACCTGTTGGAGCACACGCTGCGTGGAATAATGGACAGGGCACTTGAGGCAGAACAGAGGCAGGAAGAGGAGGACTTCCTTAGCTCTCAAGGCCCCCTTTATCCAGACAGTGTTCCTGCGTGCCCGCCGATCACACAGGAAGAGGACGAGGAGGAAGAGGAGGAGGAGGAAGATTGTGTCAGTATGGAGGTGGAGCCTGGCACTCAGCATCAGCAGCAGTCTTTAAGGGATCAGTCCCAAGAAACACATGGACTTGTACGTGGCTGGGAGGAGGTGGCTGCGGACCATGTCGTTCTTAGTGACCCAGAGGACTCCGGACCGAATGCCTCAGCAAACCTACGCTGCATGGCCTCCCTGATCCTGCAAAGCCTGCGTAAGGATCCTCGTATTCGTGGTATCAAGGAGAAGGACCAATACTGGCTGGCAACCCTCCTTGATCCACGTTACAAGGGTAAGGTTGCGGACCTTATCTTGCCATCGCAGAGGGAGCAGAGGATGAAACATCTTCGGGAGGCCTTGCAGAAAGGTCTGTGCAACGCGTTCCCAGAGACTGGGAGGTTACAAACTCCTGTTTCTGGACAACGTGTTGCTGAGGCTTCGGTCAGTCAAAGAAGGAGCGGTGGAGAAGGTGGCCGTCTGACCGATGCGTTCAGACAATTTTTTGGTCCGCAGCCCCAAGGTATGATCGGTTCCAGCAACCATCGCCAGCGTCTGTTTTACATGGTGCAGGAATACCTAGGGGCAAGATCAGACTTGGACACCTTTCCCACCGAAAATCCTCTGGGTTACTGGGTCTTGAGGATGGATCACTGGCCAGAGCTTGCACAGTATGCAATTGAGCTACTGGCCTGTCCTGCATCCAGCGTTCTTTCGGAACGCACATTCAGTGCTGCTGGAGGCGTGGTAACCGATCACAGGGTGCGTCTGTCCACCGACTCGGTCGATCGGCTGACCTTCATAAAAATGAATGAGTCTTGGATCACCACCAGCTACCAAGCACCTGATGCTGATGTAACCGAATAATTTTTTTTGAAATCTCAGATCCCTTCAAAGACTGCCTATGCTGATGCTGAGTGACTATCCCTGAGTAATTATCCTCTTCCTCCTCAATCATCACGCTGATAGCTTGTAAGAACATTTTTGGTTCTGGGCGCCACCACCAGTGCCTAAGGCACAATTTTTCAGCCCCTGTTTAACAGGGGCGTGTAATTACAATTTTTGATGTAATACTTTGCAGCAGGGCTCGTTCCTGCATTCCAACTAGAGTGTCTGTGAGGGGTTGCAGTGTTGTGGCACCAGCACCAGTGCCTAGGGCCCAATTTTTCTGCCCCTGTCTAACAGGGGCGTGTAATTACAATTTTTGATGCAATACTTTGCAGCAGGGCTCGTTCCTGCGTTCCAACTAGAGTGTCTGTGAGGGGTTGCAGTGTTGTGGCACCAGCACCAGTGCCTAAGGCCCAATTTTTCTGCCCCTGTCTAACAGGGGCGTGTAATTACAATTTTTGATGCAATACTTTGCAGTAGGGCTCGTTCCTGCGTTCCAACTAGAGTGTCTGTGAGGGGTTGCAGTGTTGTGGCACCAGCACCAGTGCCTAAGGCCCAATTTTTCTGCCCCTGTCTAACAGGGGCGTGTAATTACAATTTTTGAAGCAATCATTTGCAGCAGGGCTCGTTCCTGCGTTCCAACTAGAGTGTCTGTGAGGGGTTGCAGTGTTGTGGCACCAGCACCAGTGCCTAAGGCCCAATTTTTCTGCCCCTGTCTAACAGGGGCGTGTAATTACAATTTTTGAAGCAATAATTTGCAGCAGGGCTCGTTCCTGCGTTCCAACTAGAGTGTCTGTGAGGGGTTGCAGTGTTGTGGCACCAGCACCAGTGCCTAAGGCCTAATTTTTCAGCTGCTGTTCAACAGGGGCATGTAATTACAATTCTTGATCTAATATTTCACAGCAGGGCCCTGTGAGGGCTTACAGTGTTGTGGCCACAGCAACACCTAAGGCCCAAATTTCTGCTGAGTATATAGGGCAGGACCCTACTTTCAAACATCTAACTTACAAACGACTCCTACTTGCAAACGGAAGGAGACAACAGGAAGTGAGATGAAATCTACCCCTAGGAAGGGAAATTCTCTCCTGTAAGAGTTAATATGGGAAAACAAGTTCTCCTTTCCACTGATGCTTTCCAATCCTTGTTCCACAAAAAAACCCAAATTTTCAAAAAACATTTTTCATTGGGACAAAAAAGTGAGGTGAAATCTTCTGAAGAGGAGGAAAGACAGCAAAACAAATGTCACAGGGGTGATAACCCTTCCCTATGTTTTCCAAAAAGCTTAGAAAAGATTTTTTGGCTGGAGCTAAACACGTTAAAAATGTTCAAAATTACAAACAGATTCTACTTAACAACAAACCTACAGTCCCTGTCTTGTTTGCACCGCCTGTATACTGCTGTTCAGAGTATATAGGGCCTGGTGGCCCCACACCTTTCCTTATTTTAATTTGGGTGCGGGGTTCCCCTTAATATCCATACAAGACCCAAAGGGACTGGTAATGGACTGGGGGGTACCCATGCCGTTTGTCTCACTGATTTTCATCCATATTGCCATGACCCGACATGACATTAAACCCGCAAGCAGTTTTAAATGAGATTTTTTCCTTTAAAAATGACATTTGGTGCAGGGACTGTTCTAAACATGGGAAACACGCGTCACTTTACAGGCATACTATAGACACCCCCCAGGTACGATATTTAAAGGAATATTTCACTTTTTTTTTTTTACTTTAAGCATCATTAAAATCACTGCTCCCGAAAAAACGGCCGTTTTTAAAAGTTTTTTTTGCATTGATACATGTCCCCTGGGGTAGGACCCGGGTCCCCAAACCCTTTTTAGGACAATACCATGCAAATTAGCCTTTAAAATGAGCACTTTTGATTTCGAACGTTCGAGTCCCATAGACGTCAATGGGGTTCTAACGTTCGTGCGAACTTTCGGTCCGTTCGCGGGTTCTGGTGCGAACCGAACCGGGGGGTGTTCGGCTCATCCCTACTCCTGGGTTGCTACTTTCAGGGTAGCTATTTTTTCGATATGTGCCTCCCTATGGGTTGTGCCATCTCGTGTTATTTTTTTGAGCTATTTAGTAGCTTCCTTGACTGGGTGGTCACCCAGGAGGCGGGTATTCAGTCCCTTCTGCATTATCTTGATGACTTTCTTTTTGTGGGTCCAGCGAGCAGTGGGCGGTGTCTGCGGCTGCTCACTGTTTTTCAGGATACATGCCGGCTTTTCGCCGTCCCACTGTCCGCTGACAAGACGGAGGGACCCGTCACAGTCCTGTCGTTTTTAGGTATTGAGATAGACACCGGTGGTGATGGTTTTTAGGTTGCCTAGTGACAAGTTGTCCAGGCTCCTCTCGTTGGTCCGCTTGGCGAAAGGGGCGAAGAAATTACAGCTGAAACAGCTACAGTCGTTGCTGGGTCATCTGGTTTTCGCCTGTAGGGTCATCCGGATGGGGAGGGCCTTCTGTAGGCGACTGTCATGGGCCACGAAGGGCATAACTGCCCCTCACCACTATGTCAGGATCACCAAGCCTATGAGGGATGACTTGGGGATATGGCTATCATTCTTGCAGACTTACAATGGACAGTCGTGCTGGTTGCGGGAGGAAGTACCGAACCCACAGCTGGAGCTATATACCGATGCTGCAGGCTCCTGTGGGTTCGGCGCTTTCTTTCAAGGGGAATGGGCTGCTGAACGCTGGCCGGCCTCATGGGCCCACATGGATTTGTTGCGCAACCTCACCCTGCTGGAGCTGTTTCCAATTATTGTTGCTGTTGAGCTCTGGGGTGAAAGGTTGCGCAATCACCAGGTGGTCTTCTGGTCGGATAACATGAGTGTGGTGCAGGTGGTGAATAAACAGTCAGCCAGTTCTCCTCCGGTCGTTTCGTTGCTACGGTTTTTAGTTTTAAAATGTTTACATTTCAACATCTGCGTTAGGGCTAGGCATGTGCCGGGTGCCTCTAATGATATTGCCGATGCTCTTTCTCGTCAACAGTTTTGCCGTTTTCGAACACTGGCTCCGATGGCTTCTTTGGAGGGCCTCCCCTGTCCGGCCCACTTATGGAACCTCGTTTCCGGCGTTTGACTGAGCTCCTTCGGTCGTCGCTTTCTTCGCGGACGTGGGCGGCGTACTGCCGGGTTTGGCATGAGTGGGTCCAGGCGTCGGGCGGTGAGTTTAACATTTATTCTCCGGATGACCGTCGTTTAACCTTATTTGCCTATTTAGTATTTCTATCGGAAAAAGGCGTTTCCGGGTCGACGGTTTCATCCGCGTTGTCGGCCCTGTCATTTTGGTTCCAGCTCTTAGGGTGGGAGGATGTAACTAAAGCTTTTCCTGTCCGGCGGGTTATCCGGGGTTGAAAGCGGGTTACGCACCTCCCGGATACCAGACGCCCTATTTCTATTCAGATTCTTTTGGGCATCTTGTCTCTTCTTCCGAATGTATGTTCATCGGAATATGAGACCCTCCTTTTCCGGGTAGCCTTTTCTTGGGCTTTCTTTGGTGCCTTTCGAATTGGCGAATTGGTGTCAAAATCAAAATTGTCCCTGGGGGGCATCCTATGGGAGGACGTGTCGTTGTCGCACCGCAGTGTCACGATTTTCTTGCGTTCATCCAAGACTGATTGTTTTGGCAAGGGCCGCTGGGTAGTCTTGCATTATTGCGGCGGCCCCTTTTGTCCGGTGTCCCTGGCCCTCTCTTTCGTGCCTTCGCGACCCCTGTCCCCTACATTTTTTGTCCATGCTGATGCAACTTCTCTCAGCCGTTTTCAATTTTTGCGCGTTTTTCGTCGTTGTCTGGAGATTTTGGGTTTTCCTGCAAAGGAATTTTCCACCCACTCTTCGCATTGGCGCAGCGACCGCCGCGTCGGGTTTGGGTTTCTTCGATACGGAACTTCAGCGCTTAGGTAGATGGGAGTCTTCTCGTTTTTCTCTGTATGTCCGACCACATCTGTTGTGTTGATTTCCAGGTTCCTTTCCGGCACAGATTTGGATCCTCGGGGATTCTTTCATATACTGGGCCGCTCGCCGGGCAGAGATCCGAACTTATGGCAGGAACTTGGGATTCTCATACGATGTGGCGAGGATACGATGGATCGGGTTGCGTGGGTTACGTTGGCCTCAGGTTCTTCAGGAATGTCAGCAACTTCGTGCCCACGTTTCTGGTCCCATCATCCTGGTTATACATGCGGGTGGGAATGACGTTGGATATATGCGATCCGTGGACATCATATCTGCTATAAAAAGTGACATTGCCCAATGTTGCGCTTTCTTTAATAACCTAACCGTTGTTTGGTCAGAAATCAATCCTCGCTCGGTATGGGCGCGTGATGTCCCTGGCCCCCTTCTGGAACATTTTCGTAGGAAGGTCAATGCCCAAGTGGCTAAGTTTGTGCGCCAGATAGGGGGTGTAGTGGTCCGCCACAGGGACCTGGAGGGTGATAATCGCGATTTGCTGCGGAGGGATGGAGTTCATCTGAATGACATCGGGCTGGATATTTTTAATCTGGGTCTCCAGAGGGGCGTGGAACAGGCACTGGCTGCGGTGGGGCGCCAGTCAGTAGCTTACTGACAGGCGGGTGGCGGTTTTTGGTGACCTTGCCAGCAAAACACGGTGGTAAGAGGTACACCCTTCACGCTAATTGGGAGATAGACGGCAGTCCGGCACTTATGGTAAGGACAGGCCCCTCAGTTATCTCCCTTTCCACCAGTCGGAACTGAGTGCTCACAGTGCTACTGTGACTGGCACTGTGGAATGTTAAATGTATGTTTAAGTTGTTAAAGAGTTGAATTTAATAAAAGCTGTGGCCTTGCCCTTTCCAACATGAATGGTGGTAAGTGGTCTTTATTGGATGGGAAGAAGGGGTAAGGTCTAAGTTGGATGGATCATGGTATGGACCTGGGTTTATTGCACCTCAGCAGTCATGCAGGCCTCTTGAACCCATTGGGAAAGAGAGCCCTGACTGATGGGGGCATAACCAGGGCGGAGTTCGGTGACTAGGGGTCACGGTGGATTGGTGGGGGGACGGAGTGGGGTTGGGCCTGAGCTCACTAAGGTGATTGCCCCAGGGGATTCTGGGCCTTTTTGGTGAAGAAGATCGGTAAGAGCTGCCCACCCTCCCGCCCTATATATGGTTGGTACGTCACAGCTTGCTGCGGTTTTTGGTGACTTTGCCAGCAAAACACGGCGGTAAGAGGTACGCCCTTCACGCTAATTGGGAGATAGACGGCAGTCCGGCACTTATGGTAAGGACAGGCCCCTCAGTTATCTCCCTTTCCACCAGTCGGAACTGAGTGCTCACAGTGCTACTGTGACTGGCACTGTGGAATGTTAAATGTATGTTTAAGTTGTTAAAGAGTTGAATTTAATAAAAGCTGTGGCCTTGCCCTTTCCAACATGAATGGTGGTAAGTGGTCTTTATTGGATGGGAAGAAGGGGTAAGGTCTAAGTTGGATGGATCATGGTATGGACCTGGGTTTATTGCACCTCAGCAGTCATGGCAGTGGCACATGCTTGGTGCTTTTGACTGGGGCCTGCTCACAGACAGATTTAATAACAAACTAATAATTTCTTTACACATTATCCCTAATTTCTTTACACATTATCCCCGTTAAAGTGTAGTAGCCCTGATAAGGAAACTGGCCACTCACTCATTGCTATGAATTATTTTCTAAATGTAAAGGCTGAATACTCCCTCCCCACTCAGTCGTTTTACCTGTATCTACAGTTAAGGTATGCCTTATCTGCGCAATTTAGAACTGCAACACTGGAGTGGAGTACTGCTCCCTTACTTCATTGTTTGGCAAGCACTACCTCCACTAAGGGGCTTATTTCAGGCCTATGCTCTAATGTACATTTAGCAGCGTTGGACTATAACGTAGATCTCCTGTGTACAGCACGTTAGGTAGAGAACATAGGAGGACAGATGATCAGTGGAGCTACATTCTAGAGTCAATCCCCCTAGTTTTTTTTATCTCCCTCACAAAAGCTAATGCAGCTCTTCCTGCTTCAAAGATCATATTGTACACACCAAAAATAATTTTAATTCGGGCGACACCCAGATGCCTTCTGTCCAAGGTGTGGATGCTCACCTGGCAATCTTATTGGAAAATATGCCTGCTAGGTTACATGGACAAAGAGTTAATAACCCCTTCCACGCAGATACAGGTACTTTGGTGCCTTTTTCTAGACCGCAAACTCATTGTCCAGAGGTGGATAGCCCCCTTGTTCCTACCCACTCAGACTGGCTAAAAACTGTCAATGACATGTTAGTGAGGGAGAATATCATTGTCAAGTGTCTGTGGTAGTGAGCCCTTGTAGATCGCCAACTCTGGTTGCGGAGTCTAAGCCCCAGCCTGCTTCTTCACTAGAGCCCCTGATGGTGGGGATGGATTTGCAGCAAACTGCAACCAGGTCGCGGCCCCCAGGTACGCCCAGCTGAGGATGCAGAGACCACTGGTGTGTGCAGAGTACCAGAGACAACAGGAAATCCAGGATAAACCAAGGTCAGGGTTTCTATGGCGAAGTTATGTTTTTCTTTGTAAAATATGTCAAACCTCAATAAAAAGTATTTGTTTAAACATAAAAAATACATTCTGTTTTCTGAGTTAATAGGAAATGGATTATTAAACAAATGACATTTAGTGCTGGGCACTGCTCTCTGGGACATGCACATGAAAAAAAAACATTGGTGGGGAACAGTTATTTTTGTAATGCTTAAAGTAGAACTATAGGCAAAACTTTTTTTTTCATATTGAATAGAGTAAGGGAGGGTTATAACACCTGTTAGATTTTTTTTCACCATCTGTGTCCCATTGTGGAGATTTCCCTTCACTTCCTGTCCCACAGCCAAACAGGAAGTGAGAGGAAATCCCTGAAAATTAGGGGAATTTCTTGGGGACCCCAGGTCACCAGAACTAGTGTCCCCATTGGAAGATTTTCCCTCTATTACTTTTCTGGGATTTTCTTTTACTTTCACTTTCAATAATCCCATAGCACTGGGATCTTTTGCCCTCAATGAGCATATAAGGTCAATGACATCACCTGGGAGATCCCACCCCTTTGTATATATATAGCTGTCATCTGCCAGAGCTGTCTGTAGTGGGCGAACAGTTGTCAGGTTCAGATGTGTGTCAACAGGTGGCATTTGTCTTCTTTAGACTAGTCGATGAGTAGTGGGAATTATGATTGACGTGGGCCTACATTGCTGGATGATGTGGTTGATGATTGATGTACATCATGGGAAAAGCCTTTTATTAAAAAAAATGTCTCCTGATGTAGATTCATTATCAATCATGCCTGATGCCAGCCTAAAGAAAAAACCTGACAACCAAATGCATCGACAGCCCCTTGCGGAATTACAGCATCCTGAACTGTCATCAGTAATATTAATGAAATGGTGAGGATAATGATAATATCATTGCCCAAATATGGCCATTTACAGTCAGACCAAACACTCAGCTCATCCCTAGTTATAAGATAACTTGTTGCCCTGTTCTGAATGGGCAATGTGACAGGTATACATTGAGATTAAGAGGAATGATAGTAGTTTAAGCCAAAGCATCCTTTGCTATGATTCAGCCCTTTATGGGCAGCCACTTGATTTGATATTTTATTGCAAAGATCAGAGTTTTGTTGAATAAAATTTGCAATCCTTCAATTAAAATATAATGGATGCACCCTAAGCCGTATAGTAAAATATGTGTTATGCCCCGTACACACGGTCGGACTTTGTTCGGACATTCCGACAACAAAATCCTAGGATTTTTTCCGACGGATGTTGGCTCAAACTTGTCTTGCATACACACGGTCACACAAAGTTGTCGGAAAATCCGATCGTTCTGAACGCGGTGACGTAAAACACGTACGTCGGGACTATAAACGGGGCAGTGGCCAATAGCTTTCATCTCTTTATTTATTCTGAGCATGCGTGGCACTTTGTCCGTCGGATTTGTGTACACACGATCGGAATTTCCGACAACAGATTTTGTTGTCGGAAAATTTTATATCCTGCTCTCAAACTTTGTGTGTCGGAAAATCCGATGGAAAATGTGTGATGGAGCCCACACATGGTCGGAATTTCCGACAACAAGGTCCTATCACACATTTTCCATCGGAAAATCCGACCGTGTGTACAGGGCATTACTCTTCTTTTATTTAAAACAAATGCATTCTTGTTATTCTAGGAAATAAAGCATTTCAAGCATTTCCTATTTGATTCTACTATTAGATTTACATTTTAAGAAAAAAGCACTTAGAAAATGTGGAGGTTTCCAATCCTGACCTCCTTCTGCAAATGCTAGTTGCCAGATCATCAATATTTTTTGAATCACTGATCTACATAGTGACAGCACTGTCAGACTGCTGGCAATTGCTGCTGGTCAAATGCAGGTGGTGTACATATGCGTTTGATTTCAGGTAAGCAGCATTTTTAAGAGTAAAGGTTAGAAATGGCAGCTTTCATATTTTTCAGTACAGGTATTCTGAAAATAATCTCTAAAAACCAATCCAGTTTGTGAACAGTGTTGTTTTAAACAAATAGGAACTGACATAAGTACATGTCAACAAGACACCAAGATTCCATATATCTTTTCTCATTTGGTCAATCCACTGTGTTATGTCAGTCTAAGGCCCCTTTCACACTGGGGCAGTAGGGGGCGTCGGCGGTAAAACAGCGCTATTTTTAGTGCTGTTTTACCACGGTATTCGGCCGCTAGCGGTGCGGTTTTAACCCCCCGCTGGCGGCCGAAAAAGGGTTAAAACCACTCGTATAGCGCGGCTATAGCCGCGGTATTGCCGCGGTATAGCCGCGCTGTCCCATTGATACACCGCTCCTTCACCGCTCCAAAGATGCGGCTGACAGGAGATTTTTTCTTCTCCTGCCAGCGCACCGCTTCAGTGTGAAAGCCCTCGGAGGCTGTTTTGGGGCGGTTTGCAGGTGGTATTTTTAGCGCAATAACGCCTGCAAACCGCCCCAGTGTGAAAGGGGCCTTATGCTGCATACACATGACTGGACTTTCCGGCAGAAAAGGTCAGATGGAATCATTTCATCGGATATTCCGATCGTGTGTGGCCTTCATCTGACTTTTTCTTTTGAAAATTCTGACAGACCTAGAAATAGAACATGTTTTAAATCTTTCCGACGGAATCAATTCCTATTGAGAAAACCGTTCGTCTGTATGCTATTCCGGCGGACCAAAAATGACGCAAGGGAGGCTATTGGCTAATGGCCATTTAACTTCCTTTTTCTAGTCGGTCACCAAGTTCTAAACGATCAGACTTTGGTGTGATTGTGTATGCAAGTCCGTTTCAGCGGAACTCCATCGGAACTCCGTCAGAAAAACCGTCAGAGTTTATTTTGACGGAAAAACTGGTCGTGTGTACGCCGCATTACAAGAAGTTCACCCAATTTACTACTTTTAAATAGAAGTTTTGGCCATAATCCATGTAAAACCTGTATACTAACAAAAAAGTACAATCAGAGGATTTCTTGAAAGGCTGGCATGTAATAGAGTTGGGTACTGGAATCTTGTGATGACGATACCCTGTAATAAATAATTGGATGTGATGCGGAGATGCTTCTTCTTACCTTGGTTCATCTTTCTAATAAATGCCTCTGATTTTGCAATATTTTATGTTTACTTCACTAATAAACAAATCAAAAATGTTTTTTTTCTTTTTTTTTTTTTTTTTTTAGCCCTGACCATAATAACAAAAAAAATAATGTTCAAAACCGCTATACATTGTCTTTAAGCCGAAGGTTCTGTAGCTGTATTTTTACTTTAAAAGTATTGAAATATTGCTCCTGGCCGCTAAGTACTTGACCTGCATCTTTTACAACCTTGTCTTATGTGTGCTGTCATGGAGTGCTGCACTGTGGCAGCTAGAGGTTGGCAGGCTGCACTATGATTTGGTGCTGCACTTTGAGGGCTGGAGGTTGGCAGCCTGCAGCAGAATATAAAAGTTACATTTTTTAAATAATAAAATAAAAAGTAAAGAAGGCAACAGAAACACATTTAGCTGGGCAGTAAGGCCCGATTCACACTTGTGCAGGTTGCAGTTTGTATATTGCAGGTGCATTTTGCATTTTTCAATACACATCTTTAAACAATTGAAGTCAATGGAACCAAAAAACAGAAAAAAAAAGACCCTGGCTCTTTCCATAAAATGCATAGATGTGAACTACATCCATAGGAAACCATGTTAAATGTACTGTAGTGTGTTTTTGCAAAAACTGAAAATGCATTCAAAAATCATAGGTGTAAACCAGCCTAACTGACATGCCTGCTGCTGGAAAGAGACCTGGTAGATCTGATGGACTGATTGTGACAAGGAGCCCAGTTGAGCAGATATTGGGAATTGGTCTAAAAACCACGGATTTTACAGTTTAACATTTCTGTGTTTAAAATACTGTTTCAGGGGCTAAGAAGCTTTTTTAAACTACTAATTTTTATTTAAAATGGATTTCCAGTCCCCAATTTTCATTTTTTTTTCAAGATTCCACTCTAAGTTGATCCACTCTATATGCAATCTTTAGATGTAGTCCTTTTTATTATGTTTAAATTGAATAAAAGTACCTGGATCTCAGAAGCTGTCAGGGCCCATCTCCACTGTGGGCATCTGAAGCCCTATTCTGAAATCAGTGCAGCTGGTTACCCAGCATGCACATCCCGATCTCGTGCCTGCGCAGCAATGCCACCGTGCGGCGCTCCTTCTTCCTGAGTCCTGACACATTGCCATAGCAGCGTTGGCGGACGTTCCCATCAATCATCACAAGCTTTCTTCACTAGGCGATTTGCAAGGACTCCTGGGATACATGACAGCGCTATCCCAGGAGCCCTTGCAAATCGCCTAGGCGTAATCGTCTAGGCAGCCGTTCGGCTGAAATAAGAAGAAAAAAAGTATTTCCTTACAAAAAAAAAAAATTTACATTGGTAAAGCATTTATAAGAGACAGACTGGCTTACAAGCATTGGATTCATGTACAGTAAGACATTGCATTTGTACTGTAAAGGTGGCCATTTATAAATTTTGTATGTTGGGGTAAAATATAATTTGTAATATAATGGGTAAAATATTCAGTTGCCTAAAATAAACTTTTTACTGTATAGGAACTGCCATTGCTCATCTTATTTTGAAAATACTAATTAACTTGCTGCTATTATGCTCACCCTCTGGCTCCAGTAGTTTCTGAGTCACTGCCGTAGAACATGGATGCAAGAAAGTCAGTGGAACTCCTTATCTGCATACTTGTTGTAGGTCAGTGATTTAAACCAGTGGTTCTCAACCCTGTCCTCAAGTACCCTCAACAGGCCCTGTTTTGGGAATTTCTCTTAGGCCCCTTTCACACTGGGGCGTCGGTGCCATCAGCGGTAAAGCGCCTCTATTTTTATCGGCACTTTGCCGTCGTTTTTGCGGGGGTTTTCGGACGCTAGCAGGGCGGTTTAAACCCCCGCTTGTGGCCGAAAAAGGGTTAAAATGACCCACAAAGCGCTGCTGCAGCAGCACTTTGCAGGCGGTTCTGCAGCGGTGCCCATTCAGTTCAATGGGCAGGAACGGTGAAGGAGCAGTGTATACACCCCTCCTTCACTGCTCCAAAGATGCTGCTTGAAGGAGTTTTTTTAAGGTCCTGCAAGCGCACCGCTCCAGTGTGAAAGCCCTCGGGCTTTCACACTGGAGAGACAGGAGAGGCTCTTTACAGGCGCTATTTTAGCGCTGTAGCGCCTGTAAAGCGCCTCAGTGTGAAAGGGGTCTTAGATAAAATAGCTGTCCAAAATACCAAGCCATTGACCTGTGCAAGATAAAGGAAAACCTGCAAACAAGGCCTGTTGGGGGTACTTGAGGACAGGGTTGAGAGCCACTGATTTAAGCCACTTGAACCAAAGGGCCTATATGACAGTCAGGCAACTAACATTTGCATACTAAATGACTCCAGGATTTCTATGCAACTTCTGAACTCCCATTTTTAATACCTACATATTTTCCCAAGCTAACTGTATAAGATATACAGTCTAGTACCTTTAGGAGTTAGTACTCTTTATAGTGGTCACAATTGGTTTACAGCATCATATGGTTAGTGCAAACTACAGCTACACTAATTTCTCCAAGGAAAGAGCTATTGGGTCACTTCTACAAGGGACTAAAGGATAGAGATGTTCAGAGCATAATGTTGTCCTGTCTCAAGATGGCAGTGTTGGAGTGGAGGATATCTACCCTCCTTCCACTTCCGCATGTTCTAAATGCACATTCGCAAAAGATGGCTGTTATTACTGAAAAGCTTTGCTATTCAAACTTTTTTTTTAAATATAATAAAACCTTCTGTGTGCAGCAGCCCCCCTCAGACCCCTAATACTTACCTGAGCCCATCTTTATCCATGTTGCAGGAGTGTCTCAGCTGCCCAGGACTCCCCTCCTCATTGGCTAAGACAGCAGCATGGCGTGATTGGCTCCCGTTGCTGTCAAATCAAAGTCAGTCAGCCAATCAGGAGAGAGAGGGGTCAGGTCACGGCTCCGTGTCTGAGCCCGGGTTCACACTGTAGCGAACCCAAGACATCTCGTGTGATTCGCACCCACACTGCGGTGCCGATCACATGAGATGTCTGTGGAATGTGAGTTCAGCCATACAGTTCGTATGGCCGAACTCACATTGGATTCGCACAAAAAAGGTGCAGGGACTTTTTTTTTCCCGAACTGGAATCAGATTGCATGGGTGTTCTCACCCATTGCGATCTGATTCTTGTCCGAATCCACAGTTCGCACTGCAATCTGTGAACCGATCTGGGGGTGTCATTAACATTGTATTGACACTGGTTCACAGAGGGCAGTGTTAACTGCCTGCGGGAGATGTGGGAACCAGCACTGGATTAACGCTGGTTCCCTCATTGCTACAGTGTGAACCCAGGCTGAATGGACACAGGGAGCTGTGACTTGGCTCGGGTGCCCCCACAGCAAGCTGCTTGCTGAGGGGGCACTCAACAGGAGGTAGGGGCCGGGAGCACAGAAGAGGGACCCGAGAAGAGGAGGACCTGAGCCACTCTGTGTAAAACCACTGCACAGAGCAGGTAAGTATAACATGTTTGTTATTTTTTTTTTAAATAAGACTTTACAATCACTTTAAGGGGCTTTTGCATTTTATCTTCAGAGACTGTCAGTGTCCGGAAAGGATGACAGTTCAAGATTGTGTACATAGGGAGGAAGTTGTCCCTGGTTATTGTTCTTTAAATCAACATATATCTCTTCACCCCATCTAAGTTGTTTCCCCTAATAAAAACAAAGCCAAGTGACCGCGTGTTGCCTGGCTGTGCAGGAGTAAGGAAACCAGTTACTAGCAGCCCCTGAAGGGGTTGTGCAACAGTATGTACAGTATAATGCAAACATATTTTTTAGCTTTGGGAAGAGTACTAAAGGATTAACATTTCTGCAAGTTTATTTGCTGCTGTCTGTATACCATTGGGGAAATTGTTGTTCATTTCCTGTTCTAGACACACAACAGGGTATGAAAAATCTCTCAAAGTGAGGGCAATTCCCTCCTTAGACAACTGTTCTCAGGACAGATATCCCCATTGGAAATTTCCCCCCTACCTGTTGTTCTGGGGACAACTGTAACATTTTGAATTTCCCCTTCCTTTTTTTTCTCAGTGACACTGCTCCCCAGTACAAGTAGAGGGATGATTTTCCCACAGATGGCAATAAAAACTTAACAAAGGTTTTAACCCCCCCTCTCTATACAAAACTAAAAAAATGGTATTGCCTAGAGGTAATTTAACTGTTAAGCCTCGTACACACGATCGGACTTTCCGACGGGAAATGTTCGATGACAGGCTGTTGGCGGTAAATCCGACTATGTGTACGCTCCATTGGACAATTGTTGTCGGATTTTCCACAGACAAATGTTGGCTAGCAGGTTTTAAAATTTTCCGCGGACAAATATGTGTTGTTGGATTTTCCAAGCGTGTGTTTTCCAGCGTTCGTAATGGAGAATTAACATTTGTGATGTGGCAAATTATGAAATCTCAAAATGCAGAACACAATTCTCATCTTCTTTATTGGGATAATAATGAAACTGCTTTGCTGGTGATACTGATGGAGTTATTGCAAACTAATTTTTTTCTAGTGATATCAAGAATAATATTATTATGCTTTTTTTTTTTTTTTTATTTGGGCAAGTTACCACAACACCATTATTCCGTAGTTTTTAAGATTAAAGATACAACTATGTTGGTGTCCCTTGTCAATTTTACATTGTATTTTTTTAAATGTAGCTGCCTACTCCCAAACTGTCATTTGAAGTAAAACACATAGCCAAGTATTATTCTCCACAATTTTTTTATTGTGCATTAAAAAAAGAAAACAAATAAAATTAGACATGCTATCTGCCAATAGAACTTAACCAAAAAGTGTATTCTATGCATCCAAAAATATAGATAATATATCAAATCATTATTCAACCAAAAAAATAATGTCCTCCGATTCCGCAACATGTCTGATTGACGAACGGCCGTTCAGAAACGAACCGAAAAGCGCAAAATGAAAAGCGCTAAATGAAAAGCACAAATGAACACTCACCAAACTTCTACTAACATGAAATTAGCAGAAGGAGCCCAAAGGGTGGCGCTAAAGAGCTGAAAAGCCACGTAGTACGACAGTACGTTCGTAATTGTTGGCCAACAATTGTGTGCTGTGTGTATGCAAGACAAGTTTGGGCCAACGCCCTTCAGACAAAATTCCACGTTTTTTTGGCCAACAATCCGATCGTGTGTACGAGGCTTAAGAGATGTCATCCACTAGGCTGTGCTTTGTAAGGGGTCTGTGTAAATTTCAGGACTAGAAAGACATATAAATATAAATTCTATGGCAGGTAAAAAAACTCTTGGGTGTATTTCTTTTGTGGATTGAGTTCAACTGTAAGGTATTTCATGAAATCTCTGAAATATTCATGGCTTCAAAAAAGAGAAAACCTTTATACACTTAAAGTGGAACTTCAGTCCCTTTGAGCTTCGGCTTTCCACTCCTCCTCCAGCACCACCATCTTTTTTTAATCTGGTGCACATGTGTTAAAGGGCTTTGCCCAACCTCCAGGTTCTGGCAGAACCCTGCAACACACATGCGGGGAAAGAGGAGTTTTGGACATGCGCAGATACGCTGAGTTTTGGATTTTCCATAATGGCTCTGTTTTTGAGGATGAGCAGGAAACCCATGTGTGCGCAGATGTGCTGTGGCACATTTGCGCATGGACAAAATTGAGGGGCGAACATCATTTTTATTTAAGTTGAAGGTCCACTTTAAGCTGGGTACACACTATATGAAATTTGCTGCGTGGGTGGCCATGTTGGCCACTTCCCACCCAACGTTGGAAATTCAGAACTGAAGAGTTCATGTGAAAATATATGTTCTAAACTGTAGATTTTTGCAAATTAATATAGGAGGTGAGAACGAGTTTACAGTTCAGGTCATCAAATTACATGCCTGCAGGTTCTTCTATCAATAATTCATTCCGTGATTACTTAATTTGTTATACTGATTAAAAGGGATCATTTTGGGAGAAACTCTTGTGTAGACTGAGAACATTTTGGACAAAGCAGTTGAGCAATAACCTGAATTATTTGTCAAATACAATAGGTCATTAAATGTCTCAGACAGCAATAATTGCCATATTAAGAATAATGAGCCATTCTTACTAATGACCTCAGCCTGCACATCAGCACAGTAATACCAGTAAAGTGAGCAGTGTGATGATCTCAGCATGAGAATATTAACATCAAATATATTACCAAATAAAGCAACAGTTTATTTCCAAAGTTCATATCCACATTCATCAAAATGATAGCTCACTTCATCTTATTTATTAACATGTTTTTATTAAAGCTGAACTCCGGACATCAACCCATTGCCCCTCCTCCAAAACTAATCACTAAGGTAAACTAATTTAAACTAACAAGGGCCTCTTCCCCACAACCCTGGGCTACGGTTGTGGGGGTCTGCGGGCAGGGGGCTTATTGGAATCGGGAAGCCCCCTTTAACAAGGGGGCCCTCAGATCCCGGCCCCACCCTGTTAATGATTATGGGGTACATAGTACCCCTACCCATTGACCAAAAAAGTGTCAAAAACAAAAATTTTAACTAAAATTCCCTCACCTTAACCCATGGTCACATGGTCACAACTGCCTTCTGAGTCTACTATCTTCTTCACTGCAGGGGAGGAGGGGCCTTCTTTGGGTGCTCCTGTTGCTGCCTGGGTGATGTGAGCACTTTCTATTTTCTGTCCAATGGTGGGTCCCTATCAGGCTGCATAGCGTGATGACATCACAAAAGAAGTGACCAGTCAGCAGAGGCACAGACTGCAGCATTGGATCAATCAGTTTTCACACCTGTTTGGGACACAGACGGTGGAGTTGTTAGTGAAAAAAAAAAAAAAAAAACTTCAGAAGGTAACTTTTTTTAATCATTATGCTAAGTGTGTGTGTGTGTGTGTGTGTGTGTGTGAAAAGGGTGAAAAGGAGGGATGGGAGAGGTGAGGACTTTCATCAGAGATTGCTTTATGAACAAAATTCAGATTCAAAATTTCCAAACAAAATTTTAATGGAATTTAATTACCAGTAACCACTTCAGCCCCGAAAGATTTGGCTGCTCAATGACCAGGCCATTTTTGCGATGCGGCACTGCGTCGCTTTAACTGACATTTGCGCGGTCGTGTGACACTGTACCCAAACAAAATTGATGTCCTTTTTTCCCCACAAATAGAGCTTTCTTTTGGTAGTATTTGATCATCTCTGCGGTTTTTATTTTTTGCGCTATAAACAAAAAAAAGCGTCAATTTTGAAAAAAAACCCACAATATTTTGTACATTTTTGCTATAATAAATATCTCCAATTTTTTTTTTTAAAAAAAGCTAATTTTTTTCCTAAGTTTAGGCCAATATGTATTCTTCTATATATTTTTGGTAATAAAAAATCGCAATAAGCTTATATTGATTGGTTTGCGCAAAAGTTATAGTGTCTACAAAATAGGGGATAGATTTATGGCATTTTTATTATTATTATTATTTTTTTTTGATTTTCGATTTTTATTGGGACTGCGACATTATGGCAGACACATCAGACACTTTTGACAGATTTTTGAAACCATTGACAATTATACAGCGATCAGTACTATAAAAATGCACTGATTACTGTGTAAACTGGCAGGGAAGGTGTTAACACTAGGGGGTGATCAAGGGGTTAACTCTGTTCCCTCAGTGTGTGTTCTAATTGTGGGGGATGGGACTGACTATAGGAGATGACAGATCGTGGTTCCTAGCTATTAGGAACTCAGATCTGCCTCTCCTCTCCTCACAGAACAGGGATTTGTGTGTTTACACATACAAGTCCCTTCTCTGCCTCTCGTCCCCACGAACGCGCGTGGCCGGTGGTCATCGCCATGAGCATCGAAAACCTCCGGTGACACGCGCGCCTGCTATCCCGCTTAAATGGGCCAACGTACAGCTACATGGTTCGCGGAATCGTGCCAAGCTGCCGCAGTATAATGATGGCGGCTAGTCGGCAAGTGGTTAAATCTGTAACTTTTATTATATTAAGACCAGGTGATTCTGCTATTAAGGTCCTTGTTTAGGAATTTCCTGTAATAAGGGGACAATCCTATGTCCCCTTCCCCCAAATATTTTTATGCATTGTCACCTTGTCACGGAGGCTTCCGATAGAAACTAAAAGTGGCCTTTTTGACATTCCATTATTGCCATAAAAAAAAAAAATCCCCTAAAAATGCCATGTAGTCATTGCTCAGGGGCGTGTGAAGGGCTTACTTACCCCACAGGAGCCACTGGTGATGATGGATTCTCTATTCTGCCATGACTCTTGAAGCTGCTTGGTCCCCACTGACACACCTGGCTATCGGTAGAAGGCCACTCACACCAGTGTAACTTAAGCATTAGTATGCTACACTACATTGGAAATAGGCCAAGCAATTGTTGGTAGATTAAATGCATGTATTGAAGCCATGCACATCATTTATAAATCATGCAACAGACAGATAAGCAGATTTTAAGATACTGTAATAGGTAGATCACTAACCTATCAACGGGCAATCAGTGGAACTGCAGCAATGTTAAGTTTAACTATACCTACTGCAATTAGAGCACATGTGTCAAACACAAGGCCTGCAGGCCGATTCCGGCCTTCTAGGCCATTTCATGTAGCCCTTGCACCCCTCCTGCAGCTGCAACACCTCCCTCATCTCCACCCCCACCTTGTCTGCAAGCAGATGGCAGCAGAGAGGATGAGAGAACTCCTCCACCAGATCCTGTGCTTCTCGGTGCAGTCACAGAGAGGCTTGTCTCTACCACCCCTCATCTCAGCAGCTGGAGGAGGACAGACTTTCTACTACAGATCCTGCACCTCTCTGTGCAGCCGCAGCACCCCCTCGTCTCCACATTTACTCGTGTCAGCATTAAGCAGACTCAGGTAGCTGACACCAGCCCTCCTCTGGTCTTCCTCCAGACCCTGCACTGCTTCCTGGCTTCGCCCCTAGCTTCTTCGCAGCAGCAGCACATAGTAAAGCGGTGGTCTGTGATGTAAGGGAAGGTGGGGGACTCTGGACTTCTGATGGTGGGGGCTACAGATCGAACCAGCCCTCTGAGAGCGACCATAATGCCCTCAATGAAATTGAGTTTGACACCCCTGAACTAGAGTTTAAGTAACGGCATAAACTAACTCAGGAAATTAAAGGGTCCTTCTGTGCACACTATGCATACAACCCAAATAGTGGGTCAACATATGCATTCCTGACGTAGGGGTACCCCTGAAGGTGTCTAAAAAATACCTGGTGACTAATTTTCTGTGTTGGACAACTTACATTGGCGCCGTCTGTAGGTGGTGCACTGTCCCTTTAAGAGTGTGAGTGATGGGTAGAGGACGAGCTGCTGGATAAGAGCAGTCTCTGTTGTGCTAACTATGTGTGGCAAGAGTTTAGGGTGTGTAGTTCAGCTCGCCACTCCTGGTAGGCAGCAGGTCTGGTCCAGGCACTTGGCAGTTAGCTATCTCATAAGTCTCCGGCCTCAAGAATGGTCCCTCTCTTGCTCTCCCTGGCTTTAGGTTCTCTCGGCAATGGGTCCCTCCAGCTTTGGGTTTCAGTTCTGCAGGAGAAATTGATCCTTTTGGGTCTGCACTGCTCCAGGTAAACAACATTTTTGTATTGAGGGCCCCCAATCCATTCCAAGCCATTTGGGTCTGGTATGGATTTTAAAGGGAACCCCATGCCAAATCCTAAAAAAAAAACGGCGTGGGATTCCCCCCAAAATCCATACCAGACCCTTATCTGAGCATGCAGTCCGGCAGGCCAGGAAAGGAGGGTAAGAGGGAGCGCCATACCAGGCCACTTGCCCTCAACATGGGAGGGGTTCTTTGGGGCAGGGGGGCTCTGTCGATGGGGGACAAGGGTCTCTTCCCCATAACCCTGGGTTGTGGTTGTGGGGGTCTGCGGGCTGGAGGCTTATTGGAATCTGGAAGGCCTCTTTAACAAGGGGGCCAGATCCCGGCCCCTCCTGTTAATGATTATGCGGTACATAGTGCTCCTACCCATTGAACAAAAAAGTGTCAGAAAGAAATAAAAACACACACAGTTTTTGACAATTCCTTTATTAAAATAAAAAAACAATGTCCCCCGATATAGATCCATTGTCAATCATGCCGCCGCCACCAGCACCGGACCCAAAAAAAGGCGGGGAAAAAATCTCTGTTAGCTAACCACCACATCTGCCTGTTCAGATGGCCAAAGGTCCTGGTATGGATTGGGGGGACCTCCACACCGTTTTTTTTCACATTTTTCTATTGCCGGCAATGATTTGTTTTTATTCAGCTGTCAGCGGGGAAGCCCATTGACAGCTGATGACTCATCCGTTGTTAAGGACACAGCGGATGGCTTCCCGGCCCGCTCCTTAATACACAGCTATTCACTATGATCTGATTGGGCAAAGCTTTGCCCAATCGGGGCTTAGAATGCACTGTGCAGCGCACAGTATATTGTGGGGCGGTCGATGGGCGAACATCCCGCCGAGTGCCTCGCAAATTCGGGTGTTGGCCGAACGGGCGAAACAGGTGATGTTTGGCCTGAACATTTGCTTAGCTCGAACTGTTCACTCAAGTCTAAAAACAACATGTTGGGATACAACACCAAGTATTGATCTCTTCCTATATATGGACACCTGTGATTATCAATACGATTTGTATTATGCTCTGCCAATAGTTTTTACTGAACCCATCACTTGTTGTTGTTTTATGTAATACAATTTCTATTTTTATATAAAATATGCACAGTATCTCACAAAAATGATTATTTTCATTATTTAGTCATTATTTTCCAGCACTGCCTTAACCCTCTTGGGCATAGAGTTCACCAGAGCTTCACAGGTTGCCACTGGAGTCTTCTTGCACTCCTCCATGATGACATCACGGAGCTGGTGGATGTTAGAGACCTTGCACTGCTCCACGTTCCATTTGAGGATGACCCACAGGTGCTCAATAGGGTTTAGGTCTAGAGACATGCTTGGCCAGTCCATCACCTTTACCCTCAGCTGCTTTAGCAAGGCAGTGGTCATCTTGGAGGTATGTTTGGGGTCCTTATCATCTTGGAATACTGCCCTGCGGTCCAGTCTCCGAAGAGAGGGGGATCATGCTTTGCTTCAGTATGTCACAGTACATGTTGGCATTCATGGTTCCCTGAATGAACTGTAGCTCCCCAGTGCCAGCAGCACTCATGCAGCCCCAGACCATGCAACTCCCACCACCGTGCTTGACTGTAGGCAAGACACAACTTGTCTTTGTACTCCTCACCTGGTTGCCGCCACACGCTCAACACCATCTGAACCAAATACGTTTATCTTGGTCTCATCAGACCACAGGACATTGTACCAGTAATCCATGTCCTTAGCCTGCTTGTCTTCAGCAAACTGTTTGTGGGCTTTCTTGTGCATCATCTTTAGAAGAGGCTCCCTTCTGGGACGACAGCCATGCAGACCAATTTAATGCAGTGTGCGGTGTATGGTCTGAGCAATGACAGGCTGACCCCCCCACCCCTTCAACCTCTGCAGCAATGCTGGCAGCACTCATACATCTATTTTCCAAAGACAACCTCTGTATATGACGCTGAGCATGTGCATTCAACTTCATTGGTCGACCATGGCAAGGCCTGTTCTGAGTTTAACCTGTCCTGTTAAACTGCTGTATGGTCTTGGTCACCATTCTGCATCTCAGTTTCAGGGTCTTGGCAATCTCTTATAGCCTAGGCCATCTTTATGTAGAGCAACAATTCTTTTTTCAGATCGGCAGAGAGTTCTTTGCCATGAGGTGCCATGTTGAACTTCCAGTGACCAGTATCAGAGAGCAATAACACCAAATTTAACACACCTGCTCCCCATTCACACCTGCTGTGACGAACGCGGGTGTCAGATCCCCGCCCTCCTCGCTAACTTGCAACGAAGGACCGGCCAACCTCACACCACGCTGTCACTTACGTAACAATGCCACTCTCAGCTGCGCCCAGCACAAAGATTTTCCAGCTTGCGGGACCACAATCTAGGTGCGAGCAACCTGAGAGTGATTGTCACTAGGCTAATTACACAATTAACCCTTTAACTGCCACCACCCCCGTTTAAAAGACCGAGCCGGGGGAGACTCGTAATTTTAGCAATACCAATTATAATTTTAGAATAAGCGTCTGCCACACACACTGCCACCACAGACAGGTTTGCTCAGAGTCTTACTCTACAACAGTAGCGCCCTTCAAGAGGCATGTTCGTTTATAGCTTGCATTAAGAGCTTTAGAGACAAGGTTAACACTTTTCAACATAAGGGGTTTTATTATAAAAAGGTCAAAGTTGGTGCAAATAAAATATTTACAGAAAAAAGATGTTTCAAAAGATAAAGACAATATACAGCCACAAAGCAATAAGGTAGAATTGGGAAGGAAGAATACTTGCAATTAATGTCCGAGGGTTGATCAGAGTTCGATCGATGAGCTGGGTAATCGGTTCTCGACTTGGCAGATGTTTCTTCTTGGATGGTAAAAGGAGAACTGCCCATTGTCTTGGCATCTCCTCTTTTCTGTCAAATCAAAGGGGGTGTTGACAGTGACCAGTAACCAATCGTCTGGTCATCTTGTTTTAGGGGTTGGTTGCTGGGAGGTGTCTACACTCATGACCACGTCCCAGGTAGATTTTGCAATACATATTCATATATCTGCATCTATAGTGTTTACAGACTCCAAATATCCATATTATTATTCAACTTGAGATTTCCTTCAAAACAAGTCTAAACATGCCATCTCTATAACGTATAGCCTGCTTTGGAGGAATAAGTGGTCCCAGGGGTTTCCCATATGACCTGACATAGGGGTGTCTGGACTTGAAGCGTTCCATATTATCTGAGGAAACTAAATATGTCCAGATTATGGCTGTGCTATTACTAAGTCAGAAGTTATGAAACATGCTGAAATTAGGTCTCTGAATGGGGAGGGTGACAGTTTTACGACAGGCCTGAACACTGCCCTTACAACAAATGTTTTCTACTGACCTAACCTGGTTCTGTTTTCTCTGTTGAGATAACCTTTTCTGTTGAACTTAAAAAGCTTTGAATTCCTAAGACGAGGAAGGAGGGAGTTCAGAGTTTTCTGTAAGGTTACATGGTTAGCCAAACTGTCATGGCTACTTCCACACAAGATGGCAGCTAGCTACAGCTTTTCATGTCCCGTACGTGATATTGTTACACCTGCGACCTTGTAACACTAACGAGTCACATGACACTGGGGAGGGAAAATGGCTAATTGGGCCCAATTTGTACTCACTTTTGTTGCCAGCAGTTTAGACATTAATGGTTGTGTGTTAAGTTATTTTTTTTGGGGGGGCAGCAAATTTACACTGTTATACAAGCTGTACACTCACTACTTTACATTGTAGCAAAGGGTCATTTCTTAAGTGTTGTCACATGAAAAGATATAATAAAATATTTACAAAAATGTGAAGGGTGTACTCACTTTTGTGAGATACTGTAAATCTTGTATAATAATAACAACGGTAATACTAATCTGTGTTCCAGTGCTGGCACTCACTACCACAATGCAAACAGGATGTAAAGAGAAGGCTGTTTTCATTCTATTGTAGTCTTAAATATGACAAAAAAAAACACTAAACATTCCCTTTGATTACAAAATATTAATAAAAAAAAAACTCTCTTTCCCATTTAAAAATATTTTGAATTTTATTTTTCATATATATACCGTATTTATCGGCATATAATACGAACAGGCGTATAACACACACCTTCATTTAAGGAGAAAGATGCAACAAGTTTTTCACACCTGGATTTGGGGATCCTCTGCCATTCCTCCTTGCAGATCCTCTCCAGTTCTGTCAGGTTGGATGGTAAACGTTGGTGGACAGCCATTTTTAGGACTCTCCAGAGATGCTCAATTGGGTTTAAGTCTAAGTTTAATTGGGCTCTGGCTGGGCCATTCAAGAACAGACATGGAGTTGTTGTTAAGCCACTCCTTCGTTATTTTAGCTGTGTGCTTAGGGTCATTGTCTGGTTGGAAGGTAAACCTTCAGCCCAGTCTGAGGTCCTGAGCACTCTGGAGAAGGTTCTCGTCCAGGATATCCCTGTACTTGGCCGCATTCATCTTTCCCTCGATTGTAACCAGTCATCCTGTCCCTGCAGCTGAAAAACACCCCCACAGCATGATGCTGCCACCACCATGCTTCACTGTTGGGACTGTATTGGACAGGTGAAGATCAGTGCCTGTTTTTCTCCACACATACCACTTAGAATTAAGGCCAAAAAGTTCTATCTTGGTCTCATCAGACCAAAGAATCTTATTTCTCCTCATCTTGGAGTCCTTCAGGTGTTTTTTTTAGCAAACTCCATACGGGCTTTCATGTGTCTTGCACTGAGGTGAGGCTTCCGTCGGGCCACTTTGCCATAAAGCCCCGACTGGTGGAGGGCTGCAGTGATGGTTGACTTTCTACAACTTTCTCCGATCTCCCGACTGCATCTCTGGAGCTAAGCCATAGTGATCTTTGGGTTCTTCTTTACCTCTCTCACCAAGGCTCTTCTCCCCTGACAGCTCAGTTTGGCCGGATGGCCAGCTCTAGGAAGGGTTCTGGTCGTCTTCCATTTAAGGATTATGGAGGCCACTGTGCTCTTAGGAACCTTAAGTGCAGCAGAAATTTTGGCCAGATCTGTGCTTTGCCACAATTCTGTCTCTGAGCTCTTCAGGCAGTTCCTTTGACCTCACGATTCTCTTTTGCTCTGACATGCACTGTGAGCTGTAAGGTCTTATATAGACAGGTGTGTGGCTTTCCTAATCAAGTCCAATCAGTATAATCAAACACAGCTAGACTCAAATGAAGGTGTAGAACCATCTCAAGGATGATCAGAAGAAATGGACAGCACCTGAGTTAAATATATGAGTGTCACAGCAAAGGATCTGAATACTTAGGACCATGTGATATTTCAGTTTTTCTTTTTTAATAAATCTGCAAAAATGTCAACAATTCTGTGTTTTTCTGTCAATATGGGGTGCTGTGTGTACATTAATAAGGAAAAAAAATGAACTTAAATTTTGGTTTTAGCAAATGGCTGCAATATAACAAAGTGAAAAATTTAAGGGGGGCTGAATACTTTCCGTCCCCACTGTCTATATATTAGCAGTAAAATAGGTAATAGAGCATAGTTTTTTAGCAAATTACTCTTTTGTCTCTTTCCAGCCAAGTATCCATGGATATATATAACGTCTGACATTCCTTGATTTAATATGATCATATCATTTAATTTCCCTAGCTCACCCAGTAGCAAAGGCTTGCTGCAGGTTAATTGTTGTGATTTAATTAAAAAGAGCAAATCCATAATCCTATGCAAACTGAATATAAAACATTACAAAATAATTGCTTTCAAATCTTACCTTCTACCTTCTTTTTTCTATTAGAAACTGTTGGATAAGTTTCTAGTATTACATGTGTTTGTGTGTGTTATAATGTTATTGAAGTTGTACTTGCTGTTCTTTTTTTTGTTCGATACTGCAGAAGACAGTGGTTTTATTTAAGGCTGGGTTCACACTATTGCGAACTGGATGTGGCTTTCGCCGCATCCAGTTCCAATGACAGGAGAGTGTGACTGGCTTTCAATGGAGCTGATTCACACATCTCCGAGGTGGCTGTGGAGCGGCTTGCACAGGAGTTCTGTGCATCTTTGGCTCAGTTTCTGGTCCGAATTAAGCCAAAAATTCGTACCGAATTTGGACTTGAAACTGTGAACGGGGATGCACCAGACCCCCTGCTGTGCCCCACACCACACAGTGTGAACCCAGCTGAAACAAATAACTCTTGCTAATATTGCTGAACGACGCTTTGCCTGTCAGTTCCAGCTTGCAAGTTTTTAGGACTTGATCTTGCCAACTTTTATGTATTTGAGCAATTTTTTTTTTTGAATACATTAACATGTTGTAAGGTTGTAAGGGTTTACATCTTGTAAATTCATCATCCTATACGTGGCTTGCTTGCTACTACCTTTAATTAAATACATTTATTAAGTAATGAATTTCTAAAAAATCAGCAACTGCAACAGATTTCTGACCTGCAAGTTTCAGTTAAATGCTGTCTTTTGTTATGTCATCCAGATACACTTCAAAAGACAACATGATCCTCCATCTATTGTTTCAGTTAATGGACACATTTGTTTTTAATTTAGAAAAAAAGGCAATTAGTAGATTTGTTACTATATGTGCATTCTATTCTTGCTTTCCTAGGTGCTTGTGCAGACATGATGGATTGCCTCTTCATTAAGTGGTACAGGTGCAGCTGACAGGCATACAGGAGGTCATTTTGCTACTTCCTGAATGCCTGAGTTTTCTTTGACAGCTGAATTGGCTTTTTCAGTGTAAATACTGTCCACAATCATGAGCTTACACTGTAAAAAATATTGTGCTGGGTCTACTCTTAGGGCCCTTTCACACTGGGGCGGCGTCGGCGGTAAAGTGCTGCTATTGTAAGCGGCGCTTTACCGTCGGTATGCGGCTGCTAGCGGGGCGGTTTTACCCCCCTGCTAGTGGCAGAGAAAGGATTAAAACCACCGCAAAGCACCTCTGCAGAGGCACTTTGCCAGCGGTATAGCCGTGGTGTCCCATTGACCCATTGATTTTAATGGGCAGGAACTTTTTTTTACCGTCCTGCTAGCGCATCGCTCCAGTGTGAAAGCCCTCGGGGCTTTCACACTGGAGACAAAGCAGCGGCACTTTCGGGTCGGTTTGCAGGCACTATTATTAGCGCAATAGCGCCTGTAAACCGCCCCAGTGTGAAAGGTCCCTAATTGAGGCAAGTATTTGCATCAGCTTTTTAAGTACCATCTAAATAAATCAAAAGGTGCAGCGCTAAAATCAATAAGACAACCGTAGAGAATATGTAAAATGCTATATCCCTGGGGGGAAGAAAATAATGATGTGATGAACAGCACAAAGAATGTCCAAATACAAAATGTCCAAATATGAAGACATGAATCCACCAGGCTAATGTGATGATCACAGCAAAATAGTGTGGCTGATAGTAGAACCCTTCACCATGAACCAAATGGCCTCTCACCTGGTCACAAAGATAAAACAAGCAATCTCATGTGGGTCAGCAGATAAATGGCAAAGGTCCTAAGGCAAGGGACTCCTCCAGATAACCAGGTAGCAGGTAGGTGTCGTTTTCATGAAATCACAAAGGATACAGACATAGTGCTCTCCGTATAAAACAGTTTATTAAAGAAAGTGAAATAAAACTTACATAACAGGCACTTCACAAGTGCCAGGACGCTGACATGGAAACACAACAGAGTGTGTACGAGCGGTGGAGCATGCGCAGTAGCCGCGGATGATGTCACGACGTCACGTTCTGGACGCATTGCGTCCCAGTGGGCGGGGACTTCCTCAGCAGATGTCGTGACTACGTGGGCACCCGCGCTATAAAGAGGTGAGTTGTTATGGCAACACCAAAACAACTTCGAATGACGTGTATCAGATGTGGGCCGGCTCCGGAAGTGTCTCCACACACATCATTCGGAGCAAATAAAGCCCAGTCTGATATTAAAGGCTCAAAACTGCACATGATATAAGATTAAAATTATGTAAAAAATATATATAATCAGATATTAAGAATACATATATGATCTGGTGTTGACACAAGACACACATAAAGTGTAATCTTGACAGAACAGTGACAAACACCTAGGTCACAAAAATAAATGATTATTAAAATGATTGTAAAAAATGCATAATAAATACCCGTCATCCGCGACCACCGACTGCTCACCAACATAATTAGATAAAATTATCATCATAAAAATTCTCATCATAAAAATTCTCATCATAAAAATTATCTAACATCTTATCGATCAGATATAAAACAATTAGTGTCGAATTCTACATTTAACCCATCGGGGCACATAACCCCAGTCTCATAAATCCAATGGGATTCTCTTTTACTAAGCTGCCGGATAAAATTACCCCCTCTCCAGTGCTTTGTGACCCTTTCAATGCCCCAGAATTTTAGATACTTAGGGTTTTGTTGATGAAAGGTCTTAAAATGTCTGGACACGTTGTGGGTCTTGAGGCCTTTCTTAATATTATTAACATGTTCGGCTAATCTAACATGTAAGGGTCTTGAGGTTCTTCCAACATACTGGAGCCCACAGCTACACTCCAGCATGTAGACAACCCCAATGGTGTCGCATGTGATTAACTGTTTAATCTCGTACTCCCTGTTAGTGGCCGAAGCTAAAAATTTTTTTCTTTTTTTGATGTTTCCTTTGGAGTGCCTACAGGGGACACATCTACCACAAGCGTAAAAACCTCCCAGGAAAGAGAAAAGCCTATCTGAGGTAGGTACTGGGGGGGGGGTTAAGGACACTCGGTGCCAGACGATCCCTTAGCGTGGGGGCTTTTTTGTAGATGAACTGAGGTCTATCAGGTAGTATAGGACCTAAAACTCTATCTTGTTTCAGAATAGCCCAGTTTTTCTGAATAATTTTCTCGAATTTCCGGTATTGTATGTTATAATCCAATACCATTTTAAAATTGTGACTATCACCAGTAGGGGCCTTAGAGGTATTGGCAATAAGTTCATTTCTTTCCATTAACATGATTTTAGATACCTCTTCATCTAATGTGGCCCGATTGTACCCCTTCTGTTCAAATCTGGAGGTAAGGACCTCGGACTGGCTAACAAAATCCTCCACAGTGGTGCAATTTCGACGCAATCTGATATATTGACCCCTGGGGATGTTGCACAACCAAGAGCTGTGATGGCAACTCCCCAGGGGATATAAGAATTGCGGTCAGTGGGCTTAAAGTAGTTGGTAAGAGAAAATTGATCATGTGAAATACTGATAGATAAATCCAGAAACACTACCTTTTCAGAACTGATGGTCCATGTAAGAGATATATTTTTGGAGTTGTTGTTTAGTGATTGAATGAAGTCATCCAACCTGGATCTCTCACCATTCCAGATTAAGATGAGATCATCAATGAATCTCCTGTAGCACAGCAGCTCGGGGGGACGATGGAGAAAAACCGCTTCATCCTCCCAGTGGGCCATAAAAATATTGGCCACACTGGGAGCAAAGCGGGCCCCCAAAGCAACACCCCTGGTCTGCAGATAAAATTCTCTGTTGTACCAAAAATAATTCCTCTTGAGGCAGAAGTCCAGGCAACTCAAGAGGAATTCCTGGTGTCCACCAGATAAGGTAGAGGAAGCCAATGCCCATTCGACTGAGGTCATGGCATCCTCATGGCCAATAATGGTGTACAGGGAACCTACGTCCGCTGTTACCAAAAATGTTGAAGGCGAGCATTTCAAAGTTTCAAGGATCTGAATAATGTGTTTTGTGTCCTTCAAAAATGCTGGAGTTTGCATGACTAGGGGCTGCAGGAAAAAGTCGATATATTGTCCCAATCTGGCGGATACAGAATCGATCCCATTAACGATGGGTCGTCCAGGAGGGTTAACCGTATCCTTATGAATTTTTGGTAAAAAATATATGACGGGTGTTCGACAAAATAAAGGATCTAAATATAAGGCCTCTTTCTTATTAAGGATCCTGCGATCTTTACCGTCCTCAATAATGCTGTGCAACTCGTCCTTAAAGGACAACATGGGGTCCTTGTTAAGGATGTGATAAGTGTCACGGTCGGATAAAAGGCGGGACATTTCATTTTGGTAATATTCCTTACTCAGAATAACCAGCCCCCCTCCTTTATCCGCCGGACGGATTACAATGTCCTTGCGTTCGGTTAGAGATTTAATTCCCCGTTTGATAAACAATGGGTCAGAGACTTTTTTAATATGTAACTTCTCCAAGTCATTAGAGACCATATTCTTAAAAACATCTAAATGTTTATTATCTGAGATATGGGGGTTAAATGTAGATCTATTACGCAAGGTGGAGTAATTCTGTCCAGAGAGCCTGGACCTTTGAGTGGGATGGGATAAAAAATATTTTTTCATATTCAATGTTCTGATGTATTTTTGAATACTAACATAAACGTTAAATTTATTAAGATTTTTTATGGGTGCGAATTTTAAACCACGATCAAGGACTTTAACTTCATCGTCATTGAGGACAACATGACTGAGATTATAAATCCCTATGCCTGATGCGGCTTGGATTTTTTGTACTCGCTTCCCCCCTCTGCTTCCTCTCTTTGTTTTCGCTTTTGGGGGGGGTTGGAGTTTGATGGTGTGTATGGTACCTGGTGTTTCCAAGGTTCCCCTTGGGCAGCCTGATATTGTGATGGGGGTATCTCGGTGCCCCCCGTTGCCCAAAAAAATCATCATTATTTTGATAATGATTATATTCTGTAAGCGGTGCATATCTATTCTGTGTGGTGATAGGCCTATCATACACAGGGTAAGGACTGTCTCTGACCTGACATTCTCTTCTACTGTTCTGAGATGGATAACTATCCCTATAAGGAGGGGGATCAGAGTGGGAAGGGCCCCTCGAATTCTGTGGTTGTTGAGAATATGGCCTAGAACTTCCTCCTCTCCCTTTTCCCCTTATGTTTCTCCCCCTTTTGTTATTGACTTTCCTGAACCCATTATGATTATGGTGGGGCTGGGGCTCAGTGGGGTAGGGAAGGTCATATTCATAAACAGGATTCACTCTAGGAGTATTCAAAGGAGCAATTTCAGTACTCGGTTGGGTAGTTTGAGAGTTGGGAACAGTGTCCTCTGCCGTAGGAGTGTTTTGCCATTTAAAAATCACCCCTCCATTAAAATCATCAAAGTCCCTAATAAATTTTTTCTTTTTCTTATTCTGCGTCTCTAGGTCCCATTTTGCAAGTTTATTTTTGAGTTCACCTGATAGTCTCAAGAATTCTTCGCTGTCTTTTGAGGCTTCAATAGTTTGAGTAATCTCCCCAATTTGAGAATCGAGAACTATCATTCTTTTCCTCTTGCGTATTAGGAGAAATTCCAATAGCTCAAAACCTCTTTTGATAAAAAAATCGCTCCATTCTGACATGGACTGTACATCCGTGAGCCCATCGTTAGGGGGTAAATCCCACCTTAACCGTCTCGGGATCAGTCTGGCCGCCAGATATTGTTCAAAAGAGGTGATGTCCCACCATGTTTTAATCTTTTTTTCATATATATAACCTAATTTCCTAAACGATTGAGGAAGATCATTACGGGACTCAAACGTGGGATTCCTAGAGAATACTTCATTAATCTTAATATCTCTTTGGTCAAAATAACTAAAAACATCCATACTGCAGCTAGATATATGAACGTTGCAAATAAAACTGAATATGAAAATGTATATCAGCGCACATATGACACAAAAAACTGGAAGCAGCTGAACACCAGGGTCAAACGATCAAATCCCTCCAAACAAATAAATCAAAAGGTGCAGCGCTAAAATCAATAAGACAACCGTAGAGAATATGTAAAATGCTATATCCCTGGGGGGAAGAAAATAATGATGTGATGAACAGCACAAAGAATGTCCAAATACAAAATGTCCAAATATGAAGACATGAATCCACCAGGCTAATGTGATGATCACAGCAAAATAGTGTGGCTGATAGTAGAACCCTTCACCATGAACCAAATGGCCTCTCACCTGGTCACAAAGATAAAACAAGCAATCTCATGTGGGTCAGCAGATAAATGGCAAAGGTCCTAAGGCAAGGGACTCCTCCAGATAACCAGGTAGCAGGTAGGTGTCGTTTTCATGAAATCACAAAGGATACAGACATAGTGCTCTCCGTATAAAACAGTTTATTAAAGAAAGTGAAATAAAACTTACATAACAGGCACTTCACAAGTGCCAGGACGCTGACATGGAAACACAACAGAGTGTGTACGAGCGGTGGAGCATGCGCAGTAGCCGCGGATGACGTCACGACGTCACGTTCTGGACGCGTTGCGTCCCAGTGGGCGGGGACTTCCTCAGCAGATGTCGTGACTACGTGGGCACCCGCGCTATAAAGAGGTGAGTTGTTATGGCAACACCAAAACAACTTCGAATGACGTGTATCAGATGTGGGCCGGCTCCGGAAGTGTCTCCACACACATCATTCGGAGATCCAGGTTGGATGACTTCATTCAATCACTAAACAACAACTCCAAAAATATATCTCTTACATGGACCATCAGTTCTGAAAAGGTAGTGTTTCTGGATTTATCTATCAGTATTTCACATGATCAATTTTCTCTTACCAACTACTTTAAGCCCACTGACCGCAATTCTTATATCCCCCTGGGGAGTTGCCATCACAGCTCTTGGTTGTGCAACATCCCCAGGGGTCAATATATCAGATTGCGTCGAAATTGCACCACTGTGGAGGATTTTGTTAGCCAGTCCGAGGTCCTTACCTCCAGATTTGAACAGAAGGGGTACAATCGGGCCACATTAGATGAAGAGGTATCTAAAATCATGTTAATGGAAAGAAATGAACTTATTGCCAATACCTCTAAGGCCCCTACTGGTGATAGTCACAACTTTAAAATGGTATTGGATTATAACATACAATACCGGAAATTCGAGAAAATTATTCAGAAAAACTGGGCTATTCTGAAACAAGATAGAGTTTTAGGTCCTATACTACCTGATAGACCTCAGTTCATCTACAAAAAAGCCCCCACGCTAAGGGATCGTCTGGCACCGAGTGTCCTTAACCCCCCAGTACCTACCTCAGATAGGCTTTTCTCTTTCCTGGGAGGTTTTTACGCTTGTGGTAGATGTGTCCCCTGTAGGCACTCCAAAGGAAACATCAAAAAAAGAAAAAAATTTTTAGCTTCGGCCACTAACAGGGAGTACGAGATTAAACAGTTAATCACATGCGACACCATTGGGGTTGTCTACATGCTGGAGTGTAGCTGTGGGCTCCAGTATGTTGGAAGAACCTCAAGACCCTTACATGTTAGATTAGCCGAACATGTTAATAATATTAAGAAAGGCCTCAAGACCCACAACGTGTCCAGACATTTTAAGACCTTTCATCAACAAAACCCTAAGTATCTAAAATTCTGGGGCATTGAAAGGGTCACAAAGCACTGGAGAGGGGGTAATTTTATCCGGCAGCTTAGTAAAAGAGAATCCCATTGGATTTATGAGACTGGGGTTATGTGCCCCGATGGGTTAAATGTAGAATTCGACACTAATTGTTTTATATCTGATCGATAAGATGTTAGATAATTTTTATGATGAGAATTTTTATGATGAGAATTTTTATGATGAGAATTTTATCTAATTATGTTGGTGAGCAGTCGGTGGTCGCGGATGACGGGTATTTATTATGCATTTTTTACAATCATTTTAATAATCATTTATTTTTGTGACCTAGGTGTTTGTCACTGTTCTGTCAAGATTACACTTTATGTGTGTCTTGTGTCAACACCAGATCATATATGTATTCTTAATATCTGATTATATATATTTTTTACATAATTTTAATCTTATATCATGTGCAGTTTTGAGCCTTTAATATCAGACTGGGCTTTATTTGCTCCGAATGATGTGTGTGGAGACACTTCCGGAGCCGGCCCACATCTGATACACGTCATTCGAAGTTGTTTTGGTGTTGCCATAACAACTCACCTCTTTATAGCGCGGGTGCCCACGTAGTCACGACATCTGCTGAGGAAGTCCCCGCCCACTGGGACGCAACGCGTCCAGAACGTGACGTCGTGACGTCATCCGCGGCTACTGCGCATGCTCCACCGCTCGTACACACTCTGTTGTGTTTCCATGTCAGCGTCCTGGCACTTGTGAAGTGCCTGTTATGTAAGTTTTATTTCACTTTCTTTAATAAACTGTTTTATACGGAGAGCACTATGTCTGTATCCTTTGTGATTTCATGAAAACGACACCTACCTGCTACCTGGTTATCTGGAGGAGTCCCTTGCCTTAGGACCTTTGCCATTTATCTGCTGTCCCACATGAGATTGCTTGTTTTATCTTTGTGACCAGGTGAGAGGCCATTTGGTTCATGGTGAAGGGTTCTACTATCAGCCACACTATTTTGCTGTGATCATCACATTAGCCTGGTGGATTCATGTCTTCATATTTGGACATTTTGTATTTGGACATTCTTTGTGCTGTTCATCACATCATTATTTTCTTCCCCCCAGGGATATAGCATTTTACATATTCTCTACGGTTGTCTTATTGATTTTAGCGCTGCACCTTTTGATTTATTTGTTTGGAGGGATTTGATCGTTTGACCCTGGTGTTCAGCTGCTTCCAGTTTTTTGTGTCATATGTGCGCTGATATACATTTTCATATTCAGTTTTAAGTACCATCAACCAAACTTATTTTTGTCTGACTCATTAGAGTTTTCATATTTTCAACTTTGTTGTTGTTGTAAAGCCAACTCAATTTTTCCAGTTTATAGACCAAAGGTTCAAGTAAAGCCAACTAAATTTTTCCAGTTTCTAGACCATAGGTTTATATAAAGTCTACTCAATATTTTAAGTTTATAGACCATAGGTTTAAGATAGGAATACATACATGTATTATGTATTCCTAACTTAAACCTATGGTCTATAAACTGAAAATATTGAGCAGGCTTTACTTAAACCTATGGTCTATAAACTGGAAAAATTGAGTTGGCTTTAATTTTTGAATTTTTTTTTTTCACATTTTCCCAGTCCTTGATTAATAATGAAAAACATTTGGAGTGAAAACATTTTATTTACCTACCAGAAGTGCTCTGTTGCTAGGTGGTGGCTCCTAATCTGCTCCGCGGCGCTCCCCATCACTAACTCCCTCGCCTGTGCGCCTGGGAAATGTGAGTCATCATTTCCCAGGAGTCAGTGGACAAGACTGTGTAAAAAAAATTGCGTTATTTCCCAACAGGAAAATAATTTGGATCTATCTATCTATATACATTGCCATAACAACGGGGCGGGACCTTCCTCCGTCGCTGCCCGTTGTTACGGCAACTTGATAAACACTCTGCACTACGGGCGCAGGAGCATCGCGCATGCGCGAGATGGAAAGGTGCATGCTGGTTACTCAGCATGCACCTCTCGATCAGTTATCCAGGAAGAGGTTGCGATTGGGCTTCATATGCCCACACTCATCATGACAACGGGCAGAAGAGAATCAGCTAAATAGTAAGTTAAAAAAAAATTATGATTACTATCCACTAGCATATACACATATAGTTTATGTGTGTTTTTAATGCTGTGTGAGAGGATGCCTGGAAGAAAAAAAAATTGGTGCCTGGAACTCCGCTTTAACCACTTAAGGACCAGGCCTATTTTTCAAACTTGTTGTTTACAAGTTAAAATCATTTTTTTTGCTAGAAAATTCCTTATCACCCCCAAACATTATATATATTTTTTCTAACACCCTAGAGAATAAAATGGCGGTCGATACAATACTTTAAAGTTAGCACAATTTTTTTTATACTGTGAAAGATGATGTTATGCCAAGTAAATTGATACCCAACATGTCACGCTTCAAAATTGCGCCCGCTCGTGGAATGGCAACAAACTTTTACCCTTAAAAATCTCCATAGGTGACATTTAAAAAATTCTACAGGTTGCATGTTTTGAGTTACAGAGGAGGTCTAGGGCTAAAATTATTGCTCCCACTCTAACCATTGCGGTGATACCTCACATGTGTGGTTTGAACACAATTTTCAAATGCGGGCGCTACTCACGTATGGGTTCGCTTCTGCACGGGAGCTCAACAGGATGGGGCACGTTAAAAATGTTTACATTTTTGTTTACATTGTTTACTTTGTTTACGTTTACATTTTTTAAAATTTATTTTACTTTTTTTTAATTTATTTTTTACACTGTTCTTTAAAAAAAAAATTGTGTCACTTTTATTCCTATTACAACATCCCTTGTAATAGAAAAAAAAGCATGACAGGACCTCTTAAATATGAGATCTGGGGTCAAAAAGACCTCAGATCTCATATTTACATTAAAATGCAATACTAAAAAAAAATGTCAGTTGAAAAAAAAAAAAGTCCCTTTTAGACCCTATACACACACTATTAGATTTTCTTATTTGATATTCTGTAGATTTTTGTCTTTAGATTTACCAAAACCATATAATATGAGGTCAAACATTAAGAGTTTCAATTTGTTCATTTTTTTCAGTTCTAAATGGACTTGGATGTAATGGAATATAAGCAGAAGCACATCCATTTACACCTCTGCCTATAGACTAATGTGGAGCTTCCATTTATACCCACCTGAAAAACTGACAGCCAGACCTGATCAGACCATTTGTGAAAAGATGGCTTCTTCACATTCATTGTTTTTTACAGTAATTTTTAGTGATATCAGTGTGCACATCATGTTGTGTTGTTCCTACATGAAAGGGAATAAAAAACAACCTATTTAAGCATCCTTAATCATTCGAGAAAATCCCATTTTGATTCCAGGTATTCCACATGTGCTGCTCAGTAAACATTTATTAGTAAAATTGACATCTCATACAATCGTGTGCATCTCATTGACTAAAATGTGCCCTTAGTCAGTGTGTTTGTAGGCACAATAATGCTACAACATGCATGTTCTTTACTAAAGCCGGGTACACACAGTACAAAAGTCAGGAGACAACGGCCAGTTAAAAAAAAAGTCTGACATTCGGCCGTGTGTATGTTGGTCTGTCGGACGTGCATGCTGGAAAGCCAGGAGCCGTCCAACTCCTGATCAGAGATCTCAGCCAATGGCAGAGAGCACTGATTGGAGTGTTCTGGCGGGGGGGGGCGTCCCCCTGTCAGAACACAACTGCTCAGCAGGGGAGATCGCTGAACTCGCATGGTTAGTACAGTGTCTCCGACCAGAGCTGAAAGTTTTTTTTTCGTTCAACCCCAAAAAAATAAATAGTGTGTACCCAGCTTAAATGGGGTCTATGAGTCTGCAGATTTGTTGAAAGCAATGCATCCTCTATGAGGCTGTATCTCAGCAGCTGTTAAGAAGGAAGGCAGATTGATTGTATGCTTCCTATAGTGGCTAGTCTAGAAACATGTAAAAATGTAAAAAAAAAATAGATATCACAGCAGCAGCATCATATTCCTCTTTGTTGTCAGCCCTACTCAGAGCCTAGCAGCACCTTCCACATCAATAGCATCAACAGGCTGTGCATGCTCCCTTTGGCTTGTTTGACTGAAATTAAAAGGCCCACATATTGATGCATCAGTAGGTCTATTTCTGGAGCTAAGGGACTTTCAACTCTAATGCCCCGTACACACGGTCGGACATTGATCGGACATTCTGACAACAAAATCCTAGGATTTTTTCCGACGGATGTTGGCTCAAACTTGTCTTGCATACACATGGTCACACAAAGTTGTCGGAAAATCTGATCATTCTGAACGCGGTGACGTAAAACACGTACGTCGGGACTATAAACGGGGCAGTAGCAATAGCTTTCATCTCTTTATTTATTCTGAGCATGCGTGGCACTTTGTGCGTCGGATTTGTGTACACACGATCGGAATTTCTGACAACGGATTTTGTTGTCGGAAAATTTTATAGCCTGCTCTCAAACTTTGTGTGTCGGAAAATCCAATGGAAAATGTTTGATGGAGCCTACAAACGGTCGGAATTTCCGACAACAAGGACCCATCACACATTTTCCATCAGGAAAATCTGACCGTGTGTAGAATGGCACAATCCTGACTCAAGATATGACTTTCTTTTAAGGCCACACGAAGAAGAGGCTGAGGGGAAAGCTTTAGGCACAGTGGAACATAAATTCAGTTCCACGTAAAGTGGTGTTCCGGCTGAAATTATACTTTTTAAATAAAAATACCCCTATAATACACAAGCTTAATGTATTCTAGTAAAGTTAGTCTGTAAACTAAGGTCTGTTTTGTTAGTTTATAGCAGTAGTTTGTTATTTTATAAACTTACAGCAGGACGTGGCCATCTTAAGTCTGGGCATCTGAAGCCAGACTGTATTTCTTCCTGGATCTCATGCTTGCAGATCTCGCACATGCTCAGTGCAGCACAAGCAGTGTAATAGGTTTCAGGTCAGGTTTCCATAGCAACGGCAGTATCAGAGGAAGTTGCCACCCCTTCCCAGAAGGCATTGCAAACAGGAAATGATGCGTTGGGCCACGGCCAGGGAGGAGGAAGTGAAAAATGAATACAGCAGATATACAGTAGGTGCTGAGAAAAAAAATGTCAAAATATCCAATTCGTTTTCAGTGCACAGTTTAGTGAGGGATGCTGAAGAGTTGTAAAAGTGAGTGGAACTCCACTTTAAAGATTTCCTGATGGCCCACTAAACTAAATATGTTTTGAAGATCCCATAGGTTACAAAGGTAGAATCCCTGTTGTACTTCTGAAGCTCTTTATATAGAATGTTTGTCAAAGTTATATTTTCAATAAAAATTATATATTTCTGTTAGATGTATGGGTTCTGTGTATTTCTCTGAGTATATACAGTGTATATATATATATATATATATATATATATATATATATATACACACACACACACACTATATTACCAAAAGTATTGGGACACCTGCCGTTACATGCACATGAACTTTAATGGCATCCCAGTCTTAGTCTGTAGGTTTCTATATTGAGTTGTCCCACCCTTTGAAGCTATGACAGCTTCAACTCTTCTGGGAAGCCTGTCCACAAGGTTTAGGAATGTATCTATGAGAATGTTTGATCATTCTTCCAGAAGCTCATTTGTGAGGTCAGGCACTGATGTGGATGAGAAGGCCTGGCTTGCAGTCTCTGCTCTAATTCATCCCAAAGGTATTCTATCAGGTTGAGGTCAGGACTCTGCGCAGGCCAGTCAAGTTCCTCCACCCCAAACTCGCTTATACATGTCTTTATGGACATTGCTTTGTACACTAGTGCGCAGCCATGTTGGAACAGAAATGGGCCATCCCCAAACTGTTCCCACAAAGTTGGGAGCATGAAATTGTCCAAAATGTCTTGGTATGCTGAAGCCTTAGGAGTTCCCTTAGGCCAAGCTTAACTGCTGATCATAAAAACAAAACAACCCTACATCATAATCCCTCCTCCACCAAATGATTTGGACCAGTGCTAAAAACAAGGTCCAAAAAGTCATGGATGAGCAAGTTTGGGGTGGAGGAACCTGACTGGCCTGCACAGAGACCTGACCTCAACCCGATAGAACACCTTTGGGATGAATTAGAGCAGACACTGCAAGCCAGGCCTTCTGTTCCACATCAGTGTCTGACCTCAAAAATGCACTTCTGGAAGAATGGTCAAACACTTCCATAGACACACTCCTAAACCTTATGAACAGCCTTCCCAGAAGAGTTGAAGCTGTTATAGCTGCAAAGGGAGGGCCAACGCAATATTGAACCCTACGGACTAAGACTGGGATGCCATTAAAGTTCATGTGCGTGTAAAGATAGGTGTCCCAAAACTTTTGGTAATATAATGTCTGTGTATATACATATGTACATATATATATATATATATACATATATATATATATATATATATATATATACTGTATTTATTGGCGTATAACAATCACTTTTTCACCATGAAAATCGTGTGCAAATAGCGTGTGTACTTCAATTTTAGCTGCCTCAAAGGGGACAGCGCCGTCAGGTTACATACAGTGAGAATCCTCTGTTTACTTGGTGGCCTCTGTAATAAGAAGTCCCATCTCCTGGGCCGCCATTGGACTACTGTTCTGTCTATCATAGGAGATTCTCACTGTATGTAATCTGCCGGGGCTTGTCCCGCCCCACTCCCTGTCCCCTCTAGGCTGCAGATGGGCATCGATCAGTCTGCACTGATGGCATTGGCGAGGCTGCTGCATTGAAGATAATGGTGAGGTTGCTGCATTGAGGGCAATGGTGAGGCTGCTGCATTGATGGCAATGGTGAGGCTGCTACATTGATGGCAATGGTGAGGTTGCTGCATTGATGGCACTTGTGAGGCTACAGATGGGCATTGATCAGGCTCCATTGATGGCAATGGTGAGGCTGCAGATGGGCACTGACCCTTATTTTGCTTCAAAGTTCCTTATTTAAAATTTAAGTTTTTTTCCTGAAACTTCCCTCTTAAAATGAATGTGCATGTTATACGCCTGTGCGTGTTATACGCCGATAAATATGGTATATATATATATATATATATATATTGTGTGCATTGGTATAATGTGTTCTATTGTATATGTTTGGATTTTTGTTGTTGTTTTCTTAAAGCGGGGTTCCACCCAAATTTTGAACAATATCTGTATGCATTCTCTTCCTTGCCTAGATGCTGACATACCATTTAAAAAAATTTAAATCGCCGTAATTACCTTTTATTTTTCTATTCTTCTTTGCACTTCCTGGTTCTCCTTCCATGGGAGTAGGCGTGTTTCTAGCCTCTCCCAGACTCCTGGGAGCTAGTCTCAGGCTTCCCAGGATGCCACTGAGCATGTGCGGGAATGAGCAGTGAATGCTGGGAGCACAGCATTCACCACATCCAGGAAATAAATGCTTGTGGGCTTCAAATGCCCACAATGAAGATGGAAACCGCCTGCAGTGAATAATATAAGTTATTCTTTCCGACGAAATCTGACACAGGCGGACATATTACACACAATATGTGAGTATGTAATGCTGAGAAGAAAAGTTTGTGAATGAACTTTTTACATTAAAAAAAAATGTTTCCCTTCACTTTTTAAAGGAATTATTTTGCCCTTTATACAGTCTAATGTGGGGTCAGATTGATCCAGAGTCACAGGCATATGTAACTGTTGTAGTTAATGGAAGGAGGTTGATGGTTTCTGCCTTCAAGATACTGAAAGCTAACTAGGAAATGCTCAGTACTTCTGAGCTCATAGTGGTCCGGTGACCATATTGGAAAGATGCCACTCCTGCCAGTAAAGGCTGCTTCATAAGTTGGCTCTGTGGGCTTGATTATTTGGTCACTGAATTTCATTTACAGCTTTACAAGGCACTGTAGTGGCATGAATAAATGACACTGGTAGGGAAAGGGTTAAATAACCTAACTGTAATAGAATACAATTTCCATGCTTGCTAATGATTTCTGCTACACTTTGTGCATCTCCAAATATAGGAGGTGTGCCTCTACAAGTGAATGTGACAATATCTAATGTGATCGTATCCAAATAATTAATCCGTATGGAGTCATCTGAGCTCTGTTTGACAATTTTGATTTTCAGCTCTTCTTTTCCACAAAGTAAATATTCCACAATGTGCATGAATATTTCTGTAACAGCAGGCAGGTTTATTACCTCGCTCCTTTCCAGTGTTTATGTAGCACCGAAATAATATGTGAGAAAGTAATTTTCTTTCTGTTACCCTGTTTTGTTTTTGTGAATCTATATTCTTGTGCTTCCGTGTGCTCAAAAAATATTCTTCTACAATCTCAAAATAGGTTCTTCTTAAGATAGGGTGACCAGACATCCCCGGTTTCTGTCCCCGGACCAAATCTGTCCCCAGTTTTGTCCCCGGATTGGATTTGAACAGGGGCTGGGGCAATTTCAAAGACAGTCCGTGCAGAATAAAAAAAAAAATCTGAATTGCACCCCTCCTCCTCTGCCACTCCTACTAGCTTATGGGGGTTTATTTTTTTCCATTATCTGTGCCCCTTTCTGATGATCATGTGCTGGTCGGAGCGGAGGGACTATTTCTTCAGTTTCGGGCGCATGCCCATTCAGCTCCACTCGCATGTTCTTCTGCCTTGGCTCAAGTCCCGGCCAGCCGCCTGCCTGCTTATCTCCTTGCTTTCCCTGGTGGAGTGATCTTCCTCTGCTCCCCACCCAGTAGTAGCCGGGGCCCGAAGAGTAAAGTCCCATACACACTATCAGATTTTCTGCTGATTTTTGTCTTCAGATTTACCAAAACCATGTAGTGCAAGGGCCTGCCTGATTGCATGCAAATTGAAAATCCTAAGGTTTGACCTCATATTATATGGTTTTGGTAAATCTGAAGGAAAAAATCATCAGAAAATCTGATAGTGTGTATGGGGCTTTAGACTTGACAGGCTGTGAGGCGGGCGGCGGCGGCGGCGACGGGCAAAGAGTCGTCGATTGTTGCCATTACTAGTAAAAAAAAAAATGATGTCCCCGGATTTCATTTTAAAAATCTGGTCACCTTATCTTAAGATAATCAATGTGGCTGATACATCAACCCTTGTCCTCTTAAAGTGACTCTGTAACTAATAATAAAAAATAAAGAAGAAAGCAAATACTTACCCCTGCCACTGCCAGCGGGCCAATTTAGGGGGAAGCCAATGAATCAATTAGTATGTTTGGAGGACTGTGGGAAGAAACCTGGAGCACTGAAAGGAAACCCATGCCAACCAGGAAAGAACATACAAACTCAATGCATGTGGTTGTGCCTCAGGTAGAATTTGAGCCTAGGGCCCCTACAAACAGAGGGCTCATTGAGAGAGATAGTGAACAACTGACTGGTTCTCAAGTGCACTTTTTTATGACTTGTTTAACAGGTGTTAATGGCATACATGCCATCAAAATCAAACGCCTGTTCCCTTTCATTTTTGCAATATTTACTAATCTGCACTTGCTCACATCTCATACCCACAGAACAGCAGTATGCACTCACTAAGATTGATTTAGGCTTGGTTCACACTATCCAGCATGGTAAAACACAGTGGGATTGTTTTACTAAAACTGCAAAATCTGGTGCAGTTCTGCATAGAAACCAATCAGCTTCCAGTTTTTTTTTTTTTTTTTTGTCAAAGCTTAATTGAACAAGCTGAAGTTATAAAGCTGATTGGCTACCATGCACATCTGCACCAGATTATGCACACTGCAGTTTTAGTAAATCAACCTCCACGTGTGCTGGAGTCATTTTTGGCTCCATCACAGCACTTTATGCTGCATACTTGTTTTATTTGTTTATCTTTATTTGAAGTGTCATATAGTGGCACTATATTCATGTTTCCTCACAACAGCATGGTGCATTGCACTGCAGTGCAGTAGCATGCGCTGCCATTTAGCACAGTGCATACCTCCCAACTTTTTGAGATTGAGGGACACCTATCAGCAAAAGTATGCAGGCATAGGACACACCCCTTGCCACGCCCCCTTAAAGGAGAATTGTACAAAAAAACAAGATTGGTTAAACCCACAAGTGCTTTTTTTTACCATTACTCTTTCTTTATATTGGCTTTTGGCATTTAAAAATGCAGCCATTTAGAAATCAGATGAGAGGTTTAGCGCTGGAAAACACTTTTTGATAGATAAAAAGTGCATTTTATATACATCTATATAGATCAGACCAAAATGAGGGACAAATGAGGAGAAATGAGGGACAGAGGGGACATTGCTCTAAATCAGGAACAGTCCCCCGAAGTCAGGGACAGTTGGGAGCTATGACATAGTCTTACATAGTAGGTGAGGTTGAAAAAAGACACAAGTCCATCAAGTCCAACCTATATGTGTGATTATGTGTCAGTATTACATTATATATCCCTGTATGTTGCGGTCATTCAGGTGCTTATCTAATAGTTTCTTGAAGCTATCAATGCTCCCCGCTGAGACCAACGCCTGTGGAAGGGAATTCCACATCCTTGCCGCTCTTACAGTAAAGAACCCTCTACATAGTTTAAGGTTAAACCTCTTTTCTTCTAATTTTAATGAGTGGCCACAAGTCTTGTTAAACTCTCTTCTGCGAAAAAGTTTTATCCCTATTGTGGGGTCACCAGTACAGTATTTGTATATTGAAATCATATCCCCTCTCAAGCGTCTCTTCTCCAGAGAGAATAAGTTCAGTGCTCGCAACCTTTCCTCATAACTAGGATCCTCCAGACCCTTTATTAGCTTTGTTGCCCTTCTTTGTACTCGCTCCATTTCCAGTACATCCTTCCTGAGGACTGGTGCCCAGAACTGGACAGCATACTCCAGGTGCGGCCGGACCAGAGTCTTGTAGAGTGGGAGAATTATCGTTTTATCTCTGGAGTTGATCCCCTTTTTAATGCATGCCAATCATCTACTAGGACCCCCAGGTCCTTTTCCATCCTAGATTCCCCCAGAGGTTCTCCCCCCAGTGTATAGATTGTATTCATATTTTTGCCACCCAAATGCATTATTTTACATTTTTCTACATTGAACCTCATTTGCCATGTAGTTGCCCACCCCATTAATTTGTTCAGATCTTTTTGCAAGGTTTCCACATCCTGCGGAGAAGTTATTGCCCTGCTTAGCTTAGTATCGTCTGCAAATACAGAGATTGAACTGTTTATCCCATCCTCCAGGTCGTTTATGAACAAATTAAATAGGATTGGTCCCAGCACAGAACCCTGGGGAACCCCACTACCCACCCCTGACCATTCTGAGTACTCCCCATTTATCACCATCCTCTGAACTCGCCCTTGTAGCCAGTTTTCAATCCATGTACTCACCCTATGGTCCATGCCAACGGACCTTATTTTGTACAGTAAACGTTTATGGGGAACTGTGTCAAATGCTTTCGCAAAATCCAGATACACCACGTCTACAGGCCTTCCTTTATCTAGATCGCAACTCACCTCCTCATAGAAGGTTAATAGATTGGTTTGGCAAGAACGATTCTTCATGAATCCATGCTGATTACTGCTAATGATACCGTTCTTATTACTAAAATCTTGTATATAGTCCCTTATCATCCCCTCCAAGAGTTTACATACTATTGATGTTAGGCTAACTTGTCTGTAATTCCCAGGGATGTATTTTGGGCACTTTTTAAATATTGGTGCTACATTGGCTTTTCTCCAATCAGCTGGTACCATTCCAGTCAGTAGACTATCTGTAAAAATTAGGAACAACGGCAATCTGGCAATCACTTGACTGAGTTCCCTAAGTACCCTTGGATGCAAGCCATCTGGTCCCGGTGATTTATTAATGTTAAGTTTCTCAAGTCTAATTTTATTTCTGTCCTCTGTTAACCATGAAGGTGCTTCCTGTGTTGTGTCATGAGGATAAACACTGCAGTTTTGGTTACTGAAGCCCCCCGATTCACTCGTGAAGACTGAGGAGAAGAATAAATTCAATACCTTCGCCATCTTCACATCCTTTGTAACCAGAAAAGGACCAATATGGTCTGTCCTCCCTTTTTTACTGTTTACATACTTAAAGAATTTCTTGGGATTTTTTTTGCTCTCCTCCGCTATGTGTCTTTCATGTTCTATCTTAGCTGTCCTAATTGCACCCTTACATTTCTTGTTGCATTCTTTATAAAGTCTGAATGCTGAGGATGATCCCTCAACCTTGTATTTTTTGAAGGCCTTCACCTTTGCTTTTATATGCATTTTTACATTGGAGTTAAGCCATCCAGGACTTTTGTTCGCTCTTTTAAATTTATTACCCAATGGGATACATTGGCTAATGCCCTTATTTAATATGCTCTTAAAGCAAACCCATCTGTCCTCCGTATTCTTTGTTCCTAATATTTTATCCCAATTTATGCCTTTTAGCAAGGTTTGTAGTTTAGGGAAGTTGGCTCTTTTGAAATTCAGTGTCTTTGTATTCCCTTTATGTTTCCTTTTTGTGTGATTTATACTGAAACTAATTGACCTGTGATCGCTGTTACCTAAATTGCCCCGTATTTCCACATCCGTGATCAGGTCCGTATTGTTGGTAATCAGTAGATCCAGTAATGTTTCATTTCTAGTTGGTGCGTCTACCATCTGACCCATAAAATTGTCCTGGAACTGGCGAGCCTTAAATGAATGTGCGGTTCCCTCCGCCCAGTCTATGTCTGGATAATTAAAATCCCCCATTATGATAACACTTCCCATCCTTGCTGCTAATCCAAATTGTGATAGGAGATCTGTCTCCACTTCCTCCCTCAGGTTAGGGGGCCTATAGCATACTCCTAGTATTATTTTCCCCTTAGCTTCATCCCTTTGGAGCTCTACCCATAAGGATTCCACCTCCTCTCTAGCTCCCTCAGTGATGTCATCTCTCACATTCACTTGTACATTATTCTTGATATATAGGCATACCCCACCCCCATTTTTACCCTCTCTATCCTTGCGGTATAGGGTATACCCTTGAATGTTTGCCAGCCAATCATGAGAGCTGTTGAACCAGGTCTCTGAAATTCCCACAAAATCCAAATCCTCCTCGTACAACTGTATCTCTAGTTCACCCATCTTGTCCGCCATGCTTCTGGCATTGGTGAACATGCCACATAGTTTAGACCTGTCGCATATTGTCCTCGTATTGGGTGTTTCGAGATTGCAACTAGGACTTGCTACTATATTCACCTTGTGTTTTTGTGCTTTGGTTAAACTACCACTAATGCCCCCAATACTACCCTCTGGAATATCTTCCGCGCTGGCTATCTCTGCCTCTGCCCCCCCCCCCATCGCCTAGTTTAAAAACCCCTCTAACTTTTTGGCCATCTTCATTCCCAGCAGATCTGCACCCTCCTCATTTAGGTGCAGTCCGTCCCTTCTATAGTACCGGTTACCGACTGAGAAGTCGGCCCAGTCCTCCAGGAACCCAAACCCCTCCTTACTACACCAGCTCTTCAGCCACTTGTTAAATTCCCTAATCTCCCTCTGCCTTTCTGGTGTGGCTCGATGTACCGGTAGTATTCCTGAGAATACTACCTTGGAGGTCCTTTTCCTCAATTTAGCTCCTAAGTCTCTAAAATCGTTCTTTAGGACACTCCATCTGCCTCTGACTTTGTCATTGGTGCCAACGTGCACCATGACAGCCGGGTCTTCCCCAGCCACTCCCAGTAATCTGTCCACCAGATCCATGATGTGCCGAACCCGAGCGCCCGGTAGACAACATACTGTTCGGCGCTTCAGGTCTTAGTTACAGATTGCCCTCTCTGTCCTTCTAATAATTGAGTCCCCTACCACCAGAATCTGTCTTTCCTTTCCCTTTGCTGCCCCCCCCCACTCTCACTGGAGGAGTTCTTCCTCCGGCAGCTAGGAGAGTCCCTCAGCTCCAGCAGTGCTGGTCCCTGACTGGTTTCACCAATGTCACTCAATGGAGCGTACTTATTGGGATGCTCCAGTTCTGGATCGGCCTCCCTGGCACTTCCCCCTCTACCCTTCCTGACTGTCACCCATCTACTCTTTGCTAGTGCCTGCACCTCTTTGTCTCCACCCGCCTCTGTGCTGGCCCCTGCCGTGTACATTCCTGGCTCTCCTTTAGTATAGAGGGACTTCTCAGTGCTGACAGTTGCTTCCCCAGATTCAGAACCTGGGCTTCCAGGGAAACAATGTGCTTACATTTTGCACAGCAGTATTCGCCTTCGATCGGATGATCAAGGAACGCATACATGCAGCAAGATGTACAAAGATTCGCCTCTCCACACCCGCCGGCCATCGTACCTATTAAATTTAGTGAGGATTGGGGATTTTACCCTGTCCAAATTACCTAACAGCTAGCTTCCTGGCACTAATACTCATGACAATACACAGGTACACAACAAGACAATACACAGGTATTCAAAGACCTACGTGCAATCGCAGAAAAGTCACAGACCTGCGTGCACTCGCAATACTCAAGTATACAGTACACAATACACAAGTACTAACGATCCACACACACTACTCAGACAACACTCAGGTACTCAAACTACACAGGTACTATGACCCCTGTTATAACCTCCTGTTTTAAACTCTGGTTTTAGCTCACCACTTAGACCAGTTCCACTAACTCTGGTTTTAACTCACCACTTAGACCAGTTCCACTAACTCTGGTTTTAACTCACCACTTAGACCAGTTCCACTTGGACTGAGTTCCAACAGCCTCTCAATGAGCAGACTCAGGATGAGTCCTACACAAAGTTATATAGGCCTCAAGCACCTATGAGCAATTAACCTGAAGGGACCAAAGAAGAAAAAAAAAAAAAAAAAAAGCTATTTAAAAAGTGACAGAAAAATGTGATTGAAAAACTGAAAGGAAAAGCCCCAAAAATGCAACCCAGCAAACAAAAAGCAAGACTTGTTCACTCTCCCTCTGGTTTTAACTCACCACTTAGACCAGTTCCACTTGGACTGAGTTCCAACAGGCTCACAATGAGCAGACAATGACAGTGCAGAAGAATGCTATTTTTTTCTGCTTTACACCACACCACACCGCATATCACACCAGCATTGTAGTGTGAACGGGGCTATTATTTTCTATGTGTCTTAGCAATGACCTGCATTTATCTAGAGCAGAAATACACAGGTCACTGCAGATGGTGTGATCAAGCTTTAACTACTGAGGCTAGGCAAATAGGCTGTTTACTTTGCAAAGGAATTTTCCCTTAGCTTAGTGAAGGAGGTGAAGCTGTATGGAATTGCATCATCCAATCATGTGAAAGCAAAAAGGCAAAAAAGTTTTTTTTCTTCCTTGCACATGAGTGAGTATTCTTTGCAGTTTGAATTTGCACTTCAGTCACTAAACTAATGCCATGTACACACGGGCGAATCCGTCGGACAATCCGACCGTGTGTGGGCTTCATCGGACCTGCAGCTGACTTTTTCGGTCGAACATCTGAAGGACTTTAGATTTGGAACATGTTTCAAATCTTTCCACCGGAACTCCACCGGACCCAGTTCCTATCGAGAAATCCGCTTGTCTGTATGCTAGTCCGACGGACGAAAACCAACGCTAGGGCAGCTATTGGCTACTGGCTATGAACTTCCTTATTTTAGTCCGGTCGTACGTCATCACGTACGAATCCGCCGGACTTTGGTGTGATCATGTGTGGGCAAGTCCGTTCGTTCGAAAGTCCGTCGGAAGTCCGTCGAAAGTCTATCGTAAAGACCGTTGGACCTTTGATGCCGAAAAGTCCGCCCTTGTGTACACGGCATAAGAGAACACTTCCTTGCAAAGTGAACAGCCTTTTTGACTTAAGTAAATCAGCTCCTCTATGCTTGCCTAGGGAAGATATGCAAGGCCAATCCCTTCCCAGTGATTACATATAATGCAGAAAGTAAGTGCATTGACACCTTTAGATAGTTATACACTGTATATGTTGTGTTAACCACCTACAGTGACCAGGGAGATGCAGGAAAATATTGCTCACCTTCTGGCAGCACTCTAATCTATGTCCATAATGAGTACTCCTGACAACACGGGAGGAATAGCCGGCTGACTCACGGATAAAAATAGCTGCGCATGATTCTTAATGAAACAAATTGTATGTCCTGGAGTGAGCTGTTTGGGATCTAGGACAATCCCTGGCTTTATGATGATATACACAGCATGGTTCAATAGGTAGCCTGATAATATGGTAACAGTGATATTTCCTTCTCAGTAATCATTATTGCTTGCTGGGTTTGAAATAAGTTCAGAGAAATGGATTGCTTTAAACACTAAGACAATTTATAGTCTTTTTTTTTAAACAATATTTTATTTGGAAAAATGATGTCTCTAGTCGCCTTGATGGCGTTTCTGTTTTATCATATAAAATCTATTGTGCTGTCACTGAAGAGGAAATTGTGCTCTGTAAGCCAGCATCAGGCATTCCTAGACCTCCTTCTATCCTGCTAGCCAGCACCCCCTCCTTACCATTTGCTGCAGAGCCATGTGGAAAATGCTTGGCAACAGCACAGGGGGCCATGTCAAAGGACTTCTATTATTTCTACAGGGAAATAAACAGTTGTTTCTAGATTTGTCTGGTGCTCCAGCTGTGGGGAAGTCATTATCAGTTAGCAGCCCTGATCACCAGACTTTTTTCCTTGCTTTTACAAGCTAGCAATTGAGAGTATGTACTGTTAAACCATTTTAGGATTTAACATAATAACAGTGTAAACATTAAAGTTAAACTCAAGGCAAATAGCTAAATACACATATTAAATACAAATATATAGCTCCCAACTGTCTCTAATTTTGAGGGACTGTCCCTGATTTGGAACAAAGTGCCACTGTCCCTCTTTTCTCCCCATTTGTGCCTCATTTTGGTCTGATTTATATAGTTGTATATAAAATGCACTATTTATCTTTCAAAAAGTGTTTCCCAGTGCTAAACCTTTCATCCAATTTCTAAATTGATGCTTTGGTAAGTTTAGGGGGGTTGTAAATGCAGAAGGTTTTTTATCTTAATGCATTCTATGCATTAAGATAAAAAGCCTTCTGTGTGCAGCAGCCCCCTTCAGCCCCCCTTACACTTACCTGAGTTCCAACTCTGTCCAGCGATGTCCACGAGTGTCTCAGCCATCTGAGATTCTCCTTCCTGACTGGCTGAGACACAGCAGCGGCGCCATTGGCTCCCACTGCTGTCAATCAAAGTCAGCTAGCCAATCAGGGGAGAGAGGGGGCAGGGCCAGGTCAGGGCTCCATGTGTAAATGGACACACAGAGCTGTGACTCGGCTTGGGTGCCCCATAGCAAGCTGCTTGCTGTGGGGGCACTGAACAGGAGGGAGGGGCCAGTATCACAGAAGAGGGACCCGAGAAGAGGAGGATCTGTGCTGCTCTGTGCAAATCCACTGCAACAGAGCAGGTAAGTATAACATGTTTTTTATTTTTACAGGAAAAAAGTGAGACTTTACAATCACTTTAAAAAGCCAGTATAAAGGAATAGTAGTGGTAAAAAAAAAAACAACTTTTTTTTTAATTTGTTTGTATAATTCTCTTTTAAGGGGGCAATGCAGGGGGGGTGTCCTATGCCTACGTACTTGCTAATAAGTGTCACTCGTTCCCATCTGAGAAAGTTGGGAGGTATGCAACTATTACCTGTCAAAAGATTTCAATCTAAAGGAATTCAATCCTAGGATTTACACAGCTCTGCTCCACAACACAGCCCTCTTTAGCAGGAAGGGAACCTTATCTTTCTCTACTGCAGTTTCACTTTCATTTACTGGTCATTTGGTGGGAAGGGAACTGGTGGCTCCAGGCATTTTATTTGTTGGCATGGTATCTGGTCTAAGGCTAGGTTGACCCTGTAGTGGGTGGTGCAGCACCCAACGTTTGCATTGGCCCAGCAGCCCATTCATTTGAATTAGCTGCAGTGCCTACATTTCTGGCAGGGGAAAAAAATCCATCCTCCTTTTTTGAAAACGCAGCTGCATGGAACAACATGGTGCTTTGGCACCATGTGGTTTAAAGGACCCAAAGACACGCCATGTTTTCCAATGCAGGGGGAGGGGCAATCAGGAACTAATGGCATCCCCAGACATCTGCTAAAAAGCAGCACAGATTGGCTGCGGGTTCCAGTAGGTGCAGTAATGCATGCTATGTACATGCATTCATGCACCTGTAATAGTGTGAACTTAGCTTAATAGGTAGCAAGAAGGACCCATCTAATCTGTTTCTAGTTCTAAGACAAATGTCTCAGCTGTATATATGTGTACATAAAGGTGAAAGCTACACACTGCATCAGGGTGCCTTGTCATTGTGCGGTCCCACTCTAATCTATGAAAGTGTCAACAATGGAAGATACAATATATTATAGTATTAATCCATTCCTTCTTCTAGTTTATAGACATGAAGATCCAGGCTTGCAAAAAGGCAAATGAAGCCTTCAGGTAAGCCTGATGTCACTTTATCTAATGCTATAGTATGTTCTCCACTGCTGGTTCTCACTTTGAATAAAGCGGGTCTGCATAATAAATTGCTGTTTGATTAGACATATAGAGGTAGATTTACTAAAATTGGAGAATGCAAAATCTGGTGCTGAGTGCACCAGTTTTAGTCAATCTCCCCCATAGCGTCCATATATAGTTATCTATTCATGCAATGATACATGTTTAGTAAACTTAAGTGCCTGGGAATTGAGCGCTGTATTGTACACTTCAGTTTTTACATATTTCATTGTGTACCACCATGTTTTAAATTGACCGAGCATCTGTCATGTTTGCTGTTTCTTTTTAATTGTTTGGATTTGTATGCTTATGCATCACAAGGAGCGACTAGGTAATGCTGCCCTCTCATTTTCAGTTCCATAATACAGTGCCTTGAAAAAGCATTCATACCCCTTGAAACTTTCCACATTTTGTCATGCTACAACCAAAAACGTAAATGCATATTATTGGGATTTTATGTGATAGACCAACACAAAGAGGTACATAATTGTGAAGTGGAAAGAAAATTATAAATGGTTTTCCACATTGTTTACAAATAAATATTTGAAAAGTGTGGCATGCATTTATATTCAGCTCCCTTTATTCTGATACCCCTAACTAAAATCCAGTGAAACCAATTGCCTTCAGAAGTCACCTAATTAGTAAATAGAGTCCACCTGTGTGTTATTTAATCTCAGTATAAATACAGCTGTTCTGTGAAGTCCCCAGAGGTTTCTTAGAGGACCTTAGTGATCAAACAGCATCATGAAGGCCAAGGAACACACCAGACAGGCCAGAGATAAAGTTGTGGAGAAGTTTAAAGCAGGGTTAGGTTATAAAAAAATATCCCAAGCTTTGAACATCTCACGGAGCACTGTTCAATCCATCATCAGAAAATGGAAAGAGTATGGCACAACTGCAAACCTACCAAGACATGGCTATCAACCCAAACTGACAGGCCGGGCAAGGAGAGCATTCATCAGAGAAGCAGCCAAGAAGCCCATGGTAACTCAGGAGGATCTGCAGAGATCCACAGCTCAGGTAGGAGAAGCTGTCCACAGGGCAACTATTAGTTGTGGACTCCACAAATCTGGCCTTTATGGAAGAGTGGCAAGAAAAAAGCCATTGTTGAAAGAAAGCCATAAGAAGTCCAGTTTGCAGTTTGCGAGAAGCCATGTGGGGGACACGGCAAACATTTGGAAGAAGGTGCTCTGGTCAGATGAGGCCAAACTTTAACTTTCTGGCCTAAAAGCAAATGTGGAAATCTAAGACTGCACATCACCCTGAACACACCATCCCCACCGTGAAATATGGAGGTGGCAGCATCATCTTGCAAGCATGCTCGGAATAAATAAGGAGATGAAAGCTATTGGCCACTGCCCCGTTTATAGTCCCGACATACGTGTTTTACGTCACCGCGTTTAGAACGATCGGATTTTCCGACAACTTTGTGTGACCGTGCGTATGCAAGACAAGTTTGAGCCAACATCCGTCTGAAAAAATCCTAGGATTTTGTTGTCGGAATGTCCGAACAAAGTCCGACCGTGTGTACGGGGCATTAGAATGGCCCAGTCAAAGTCCAGACCTAAATCCAATTGAGAATCTGTGGCAAGACTTGAAAATAGCCATTCACAGACGCTCTCCATCCAATCTGACAGAGCTTGGGCTATTTTGCAAAGAAGAAAGAGCAAAAATGTCACTCTCTAGATGTGCAAAGCTGGTAGAGACTTACTCAAAAAGACTTACAGCTGTATTTGTAGATAAAGGCGGTTCTACAAAGGTTTGACTTAGGAGGGCTGAATACAAATGCATGCCACACTTTTCACATATTTATTTGTAAAAAATGTTGAAAACCATTTATCATTTTTTTCCCACTTTACAATTATGTGCCACTTTGTGTTGGTCTATCACATAAAATCTCAATAAAATACATTTACGTTTTTTGGTTGTAACATGACAAAATGTGGAAAATTTCATGGGATATGAATACTTTTTCAAGGCACTTGAAAAAGTATGTCTCAATGTTGGTGCAATATGCATTGTATAAATTCCTTATTATGCATATTACACCATTGTTAAGTCAGCTATAAGATATATAGAGAGACATATCTCTATATTATAATGACATAGTAAGTGACTTCCAGATATTTTAACAAATATTTCAAGCTGAGACTTCTGTTGAAGAACAGATTCAATAGGTGCTCTTTGCTGCCTAATAAGGCTGGGTGCCTGGGAATGTTGTCGTATATTGTTAAAATGTATTTATTTCTCAGACTAAAACTAGAAATAGATATCAGGGGCTTCCTTGCGTTAAAAAGATTGTTGAGTGTTAGGCTGACCATAGATGAACAGATGTATTCCTAAGGACTGTAGGCAAGGAGACTTGTTTATCTTTAAAGTATATGTGAACTTATTATATTGTAGAAAAAAGAAAAAAATGTGTGCTCCAGGCTGCACACATCTCTCATATCCCAGCTCTGGGAGCAGGTTCTCTGTGGTTGTGTGCATTACAACAATTCAACCAAAGAGAAGGGGAGAACCATTTCCCATAAAAGCCAGTTTTTGTTTATTGAAACAAACCGATGTGCCGACAATCTGACTGATATAAAAACAACCCCACTGCATTTCGCTCCTCACAGGAGCCTACATATAGATTTAAAATTAGGCTCCTGTGATGAGTGAAATGCGTTGGAGCTGTTTTCATATCAGATGGATTATCGGTGCAACCGTTTGTTTCAATATACAAAAACTGGCTTTTATGGTAAGCAGTTCTCCCCTTCTCTCTGTTTGGATTATCATAATCACATGTGAACCAATTAGTTAAAAAAATATTCAGGGTGTGCTGTAGGCACTGTTTAGATAAACTATAAAAAAGGTCTTAAATAAATGAATTTAGCAATTTTTTCAAAATTCATGTTACCACTACAATTCTTCTTTGTTAGGTTGTGCACACCAGGGCTGAGTGTGGGGTCAAAGTTATTGCAAGTGACATCACTGTTGACCTCAGGACTACATGATGGGAACACTGCAGTGTAGGCCTGGAGGCATGGCTATATGTGATCTCACAGGCAGATTACTGGTACTTGAATGTACATTGTGCAATGGCACAGGGAGGATAACAATGCTATTACAGCATTAGAAGGTTGTGGTGAACACTGTCACTTGTTCACAGGAAGGGAAAACAGGTTACTGGATCAAAAGGTATTTAGTTTAATTTTTTTCTCGGTGTTCTCAGTGTCCAGACATGAAGACAAGAGCATCGGTGAAGGGAACATCCCACAACTGTCTTTCAACCAGCCTGGAATGCAGCTTCTCACCAGCAGAAACTGTGGTGTGGCACTGTAACTCAGAGTCAGCTTATCTAAGTCCTTAGTAACTTCTAATCTGTTATGCAACCAGACCTTCAACTATCTAATGGCCATCAGATGCCTTACCTGGCTCTAGCCTATGCTGGTTATTGAGCCCTGAGCTTCAAAGTAGTTATAGAATCCAGCAGGGACAAGGTTAACTAAAACAACAAGAACTGAATAGAAACTCTATTGCAATAAACAGATTCACCTACTGATACACTGAAAGGTGACCACTACACACATACAGTAGCACAGACCTAGCCATCTGGCATTGCGCATGATAACAATAGGACAGAGATACGTCTGTCAGAAGGATTCAGATACACACTCAAGAAGCTATGGGCAGCTGCAGTTAAACTATTAGAACATAGAAAGCGGACCTTCAGTCATTTTTTAAATGTTCCATCTATTAAATCTTCTTCCCTTGTTTTAACTTTGGATAGTAAAACATTTTTTCCTGCCAATAAATACCTTATACGGCCCACTTCCTGTTTCTTGTCTGGTAAAAAGCCTAGGCTTATGACATCATGCCCAGCTCTCTTTCTCTCACTCTCCTGAGAGTTTGCCAAGAAGGGGGGGGGGAGTCATAAGAGGGCCAATGAGAGCTGCAGGGCTGCAGAGCTGGAGGTATGCCTCTGTGTGTCTGTGTAAATCCAGGAAGTGAATAGACAACAGCTTCAGCTGCCCACAGTTAAAATGGTTGCAGCCAGACTCAGTGGAAGGAGATGTTTGCAGCATATTTGGCAAGTACCGAATCACAGTATATTTAAAATAATACACAAAGTAGTTGGAGGGAAGCCTCAGAATGGCAAAGATGTTTTTTATTACCAATTATGAAGAAGACTGCAGTTCCTCTTTAATATTCTCTGCTTCTTGTCTGGGGAAAATACAGCAGAAGCAGCTACTCTGTGTGTAAGGTTGTGTGACTCAATTCCTCTCTCTCAGTCTCTACTTCCTTCTTCTAGGGTTTCTGACCCAGTTAGCAGGGACAGGAAGTACCTGTCTAAAATCAACTAATCTGTGGTAATAAACAAACAACAGCTTTTTACAAATACAGACAGTAGATGATAGCAGATCCCTACACTTATAAATAATGTTCTTATTATTTTGTATAAGTGCCATATCCTCCATATAATTCTGATTTAATTGCTGATTATCCAATAGTTTCCAATGTTTTGTATACAAGCCCCACAATATTACCTACACTGGTTTCCATTTTGTCGAACAGCAATTAGATTAAAGTGTGTGTAAACCCATAAAATTACCTTCTCTTATTTGCTCAATTTTGCTCTGTTTAATACTTAATTGGAAGTATTTGTTTGATAAGCGTAAAAAAGCATTTGATATTGTCAGAAATTCAGAGCTGTCTTGTGTCTTCTGTACACTTCTTGTGTTATCTCAAAGAGCCCTCCTAGTTCTTAGACAGGATAATTAGCCTTTATGTTGTGGAGATGTGGGAGTAAAGCCTTGTACACGCGGGCCCAAAATCAGTCTGTTCTACAAAAGCCACTCTCTCTCTGTTGAATGGGCATGCTTGAAAACCAGCATCTGCTCAGCGCTGGCAGCCAATGGCTGCCAGCCCTATTCAGTGTGTTCTGGTGGAGGGTCACAATATAATAGAACAGCAGGGGAGATCCCCGCAGCAACATCACTTGTGTGAACAGCAATCTCTCAGCCCCCTGGGTTGAACAAACAAAAACTTCTAGTGTGTACCCAGTGGTTGAGTAGCTTAGCAAAAAGCACTGGGCAGGGCTGACAACACTGAGATCACAAAAAGTTGTTTGTTGTCAACCCACAAGATAAACTTATTGGCAAATTTAGAAGGAATTTTAAAATGATACTAAAGTCTCAGTTTTTTTCATTAAAAAAAAAAAAAAAAAAACAGACATGTTATACTTACCTGATCTGTGCAGTGGTTTTGCACAGAGCAACCCAGATCCTCTTCTTCTCGGGCCCCTCACCAGTGATCCTGGCCCCTTCCTCCTGCCGAGTGCCCCCACAGCAAGCAGCCTGCTATAGGGGCACCCAAACTGAGCACAAGGTTTCTAACATCCACCGTGATGTCGTCATGGAGGAGTGGAAGAGGACTCCAGTGGCAACCTGTGAAGCTCCGGTGAACTCCTTGCCCAAGAGGGTTAAGGCAGTGCTGGAAATAATGGTTGGCACACAAAATATTGACACTTTGGGCCCAATTTGGACGTTTTCACTTAGGGGTGTACTCACTTTTGTTGCCAGCGGTTTAGACATTAATGGCTGTGTGTTGAGTTATTTTTAGGGGACAGCAAATTTACACTGTTATACAAGCTGTACACTCATTACTTTACATTGTAGCAAAGTGTCATTTCTTCAGTGTTGTCACATGAAAAGATATAATAAAATATTTACAAAAATGTGAGGCGTGTACTCACTTTTGGGAGATACTGTATATATAGATATAGATACACTATATTACCAAAAGTATTGGGACACCTGCCTTTACACGCACATGAACTTTAATGGCATCCCAGTCTTAGTCTGTAGGTTTCGATATGGAGTTGGCCCACCATTTGCAGCTATAACAGCTTCAACTCTCCTGTGAAGGCTGTCCACAAGGTTCAGGAGTGTGTCTATGGGAATTTTTGACCATTCTTCCAGAAGCGCATTTGTGAGGTCAGACACTGATGTTGGAGAAAAGGCTTGGCTCTCAGTCGGCACTCTAATTCATCCCAAAGGTGTTCTATCGGGTTGTGGTCAGGACTCTGTGCAGGCCAGTCAAGTTCCTTCACCCCAAACTCGCTCATCCATGTCTTTATGGACCTTGCTTTGTACACTGGTGTCATGTTGGAACAGAAAGGGGCCACCCCCAAACTGTTCCCACAAATTTGGGAGCATGAAATTGTCCAAAATGTCTTGGTATACTGACACCTTAAGAGTTACTTTCACTGAAACTAAGGAACCAGGTCCAACCCCTAAAAAGCGACCCACACCATAATCCCTCCTCCACAAAATGATTTGGACCAGTGCAAAGGGTGGGCCAACTCAATATTGAACCCTATAGACTAAGACTGAGATGCCATTAAAGTTCATGTGCGTGTAAAGGCAGTTGTCCCAATACTTTTGGTAATATAGTGTATATATATATATATATATATATATATATATATATATATATATATATATATATATATATATATATATATTGTTTGTGTGTACTAGTAATTTTCTAGCAAAAAATACTGATTTAAACTTGTGTAGCACTAACTCTCGGTGGAGCTGCTGGTTTATTGCGGGCTGATAGTTGAATCTTTGCCCGCCTGGATAGGTTTCTCTCACTAACCTAGCAGCCAGTATGCAGTACGAACAAAAGTCTCTGCAACAGACTTGATCGGAACAATACCCGTACGATCCTCTGCCACAGGATGTAATGGTTTAAGATGAACAGCAAACACAGCACTAGAACCTTTAAGCCGACCTGGCAGTACTTTGCGGTAGGGTTACTTTAAGATGCGTCCTCCAACTGAGTCACCAGGCCCCTCTCCAGACCAGCACTCTGCATCATCCTTCCATGATGGGTCCTCCCCTGGGATCTCCTCAGCTGTCCAGCTTCTTCCCTCTAGGACAGACAGCCCAGGACCATTCCTCTGCCGCTGTGGTAGGCCCCAGACAGGCTTCTGGGCCCACCCACACGCTGCAGCTACGTGGGCCTCCCGGACGGAGGACCACAAGGTAGTACTTCTAGCACATACCTGTTGGCCAGGAGGGCCAGCAGGTGGAACAAAACGAACCCTAAAACATGGCGTCTGTCCCATAAATACCCTCCCCCAGAATGCAACTCGGAGGACCACCTCCACCGAGTTATCTCCGGGACAGAGGAGTACTCATACGCTTCAGCGTGTTGCCTTTCCAACACCGACCCACGGCGACAACGACACCCACAGGCACAGTGTGAAACTACATGCAACTCGGCCAAGCTGGAACAGAGGCAAATCTGACTATGTATGAACAGGTAACCCACTAAATTTACCTACAAGCAGTAGATTGAAAATCTACCAGCGCTACGTACTCCCCCCACTACAATAGATGTTGTCCTCAACGTCTGTCAAAATAACTCCCAAGCCTGAGAGTAGGTATTTGAACTTAAAACTTGGATAAGGGCAAGGAAAAAGAAAAGACAGTATAGAGATAATACAGTTTCAACATTTATAAAACAACATGTTCACATCCACAAACAAAATCACATTATGACTGTCACAACCCCACTGTCTATCTAGCTGAAAAGCCTAACAGCTTGATAAGAGATCCAATTGTTCCTGAAAAAAAACAAAGTTAGACACTCACTAAATATATACAGTATCCTTACTAAATAGTTTAGGAGCAAAGTCTCATTCCAAAAGAAGAATGACACTCTCTTCCCGTATATTTTTCCCTTTTAATAAAACAAACTAAAGTAACTTGAGAAGTCCATCCCTATTTTTAATTAAATCACATCCTTTCAATGGAGAAAATCCAGCTATCAAAGAGTCTTTGGATTTTAGAAACACTGAGATGAACATTATCTCTTGATCGCGAAGATCTCTAAACACTGACACTTTCTAACTATACACCCCAGAGTTCTTTGTTCATAATCACCAAAAAAAACGAGGATCTGGCAATGTCAGTTTCTTTCCCATTTTATCCACTGTGGTGATAAAGTACACAATGTCATCTTTTCCGGGTCTGCAAATGACCACTTTGTCAGCATAGATGTGCCGACCATAGTTCCAGTGTAAGAAACATCCACTGAAGCGTTCGTCCATGGCAACAGAACATCCAGTCTTCCGGAAAGGCTTTGGCACAGACAAATAGTCCCAAACATGTCCCCCTTTGATCTCTCACCCATTCCTGACGTGGACTTCTCCAGATATATGCATTTCTCCAGCTCCGGTTCGGGTAGTCTCTGGGGTAGGCCTCGACCACGGCCGCGGGAAGCCTTTACATATCCCACCTTCCTCTGGACAGGTGCAACAGGGATAGGTGTAGTGGACGTGGAAATGAAAGTGATGTCCGCTGATGAAGTAGTGACAGCGGTATCTCCCTCAGGAACACTCTCGGTGGCAACAGGCGAAATCACAGTCTGCTGTTCTCCAACAGCAGCGGCAGCAGCTTCCACTGTAGCAATACCTGTAGCCCAGTCCATCCGACAAGCACAAGGCGACATAGCAGGCTGCTCCACTATGAACAAATACTCTCCGCAGCGCAAACAACGAACAAATGGACGGAGATGTATGGCCAGTCCTTCACACTTATGGCAAAGCATGCCCAGCCCTTCAATATCTCCAACCGTGTAGAGAACAAACCTCCCCTGCAGTTTCAGACGAATGCTGGTATCTGTCAGCAAGGTTCCAGTCAGCATAGCACCCGCAGCGGTACTCGTAGGGAACATCCTAGGTCCCATAGTTGGCGGTACCAACGAAAAAGAAGACATGGCCGCACTCCGGTCCTCTCAGCACAATCACGAGGCCTCTCTTCTCCTCTGGCGCCAAACACACACACGCGTCCCAAGCGGCAACAAGTAGGTTAGGCTTCTCCCACTTGTTCTTCTGATCACGTAGCTCCCGGGCTTTTACTTCTCACCCACAGCCTACGCAGTCAGAAATAAAGTCCTGCACTTTAACCCCTTCCTCTCTCCAAAAATTGACAAAGTCCAGAAATTTGTTCCAACATAAACTCCCGGTGAAATACTTCTCAGGGCTGCGGGAGGTTGACGGCTAACAATCCCGGACGACGCCCCCACATGTAGCACTAACTCTCAGTGGAGCTGCTGGTTTATTGCGGGCTGTTACCATCACCTTCGCTACCTCTATTTCACCAGAGCCGGGTCTAGAGTCCTTTTGTTTGGAGCAATATGAGTTACTCACTTATATTATACCTTTTTTGTTTTTAAAACATAGTAGTCCCACTTTCCTGAGTTACCATCCTAGCACACCATGCACATTACACATTGCCTTTTGTCCTTATAGCTGGAGGGCTACCAAGTGTCCTTTCAAGCATAGACCATTTGAAGGTTTATGTTGTAGCCATATCATTATTAAAAAAAAAAATACTTTACAAATGTGTTTTGTTCTCCTCTGGCTTCCAGAATCCAAAACTGATGGAGGGCAATAAAAGTAAATTAGCAGGGAGAGAAAAAAAAATATGGGAGGAGATGCTGGCCATGTGACCTGTCAAAGTCACATGATTGTCTCAATCATGCAATCTACTGGTAACAGAATTCCAGGTAAGGCAATATTTTACACAGTTACATTGGCCCAGCTTGGACCAATGTATTTATGCCATACTGGTACTACAGTGCTGCACTTTTGCATTGGGAAAACCATAGGTCACTTTCTCAGCACAGGCACCATTCAGGGCGCACTTTCCATTACGCAGTATTTTCAAAGTCTTTTTTGATTAGACAAGGTTGTGAAAGGATTGGTAACACAAAAATCTCCACCTCATCCAATCAGAGAACACTTTGCATACCTTGAGAGAATAGAAAGTGTTCTCTGAGTGGCACCCGTGCTGACCAGATGACCTTCTGTGTCCAGTAAGCAGAAGTTCAGACACTTGGCGCAGGATCTGGAAGCTAGTGTAGATCACTGGAGTAGTGGTGCCCACTACAGTAGTTATCAGTTTCCACACGCATCCCACAGATATAGCGCATACATACTTACATTGGTCCAAGTTGTACTAATGTAACTGCTGTATGTAAAAATAGCCATACCTGAAATTCAGATTTAAGAAAAAAGAAGTTTGAGGGGCAACTCAGGCTTTGCACCCTATTTTATAGACCAGCCTTTTTCAATCAGGGTGCCTTGTGATTTCTTCAGGGGTGCCCCAGCAAAATACCTACAAATTTCCCAAAAATTGTATACAAGGCAGTGGATGGATGAAGCCTGCCTTTTAGTTACACAAAGCCACAAGTTTTCATTGTGCACCATTACAACCTTCTAGCTGCCAACCTGCTAATGACCAATGAGATCATCAGTTGATAAGGATGATGTCAGTCACCTGCATGGCATGCTTCTTTGACCCTCCCCTGCCACTCTCCATCAGTTTTAGGGTCACATAAGCTGAGTGATGGAGAAAAACTGAGGAAGAAGAGAAACACTGCAATACTAGTCAATACCAACTTGTACCTCTAACGTTGGATGCCCTATGTGTGGATGTTGCTGCAATATATAAAACTATTAGAATAGTTTTTACATTTTAGAATGACTGCCCATAATTTTAGAGCGTGCCTCGGGACTGTCCATAATTTGGGAGGGTGCCTCTAAATTGTCCATAATTTTAAAGGGTGCCTTAACTGAAAAAAGGTTGAGAAACACTGTTATAGACTGTGAATTACAGGACATGGTTTGTGTAGCCCGGTGAAAAATAACAAACAGAGGATATTGATATCCAAACTCTGCTAAAAATGAATCCCATAAGGATATTTCTGCAGAAAATTTATTTTCTAAAAAAAAAAAGTTCATTATTTAATCATTACTTAAATTACTGATCGCTTTCATTTTTAGTATATGAAGATTCAATCAGTATCATTTTTGCAGATTTTGAAAAAAAGCACGGACACCCAGTGAAGCAAAATAATTTAAGTGACCTAAATCTGTTTATTCTGTTAATAAAATATTACATAACTGCTGCTATAAGGGTTGCTAGGTTTCAACACGTCTGTGCATAGCGTTAAATATTAACATCTCCCACGGTTCATGAGTAGATGTTCAAATTCAAGAGCATGGATACTGTTTAGCCAATCACAGACGAGTCCTGTTCCCATGGCAGCAGTATCAGTGATTCATTCACAGTGAAACCCACAAGGCTTTTACAAAATACTAAATTCTAAAATTATCCTTTTAAGCGGAAGCAGTGCAATTTGCCAGCTATAGTTTGTTCAGCATTATATTGGTACAAATTTAATTTATGGTGCTTTAAATGAATTACTCATGTTTTATTCATGTATCATGTACCAGAGCGAAAGAAAGCTTCTTGATTAAAATTGAAATCGGTCTAAAAACAGTTTTGCATTGCTATCAGTCAAAAAAGTATTTTAATTTTACTTTCAGTTTGCCAAGCAGAACCAGGATTGATTATTGGCTGAACAACATCCAAGTAAATGAACTTTTCAACTTTCATAGAATAAAAAAATCTGAATGAAAATCTAATGTCATAATTACATTTATTTTTTCATTTAAAAAATGTAAACCCAGTCACTAAAATATCCTATAAGCTCCAACATGCTAACATAAATTTTAAAGTTGATTTAACCCTTTCATGACTAAGCCTATTTTTGAAATTTGGTGTTTACAAGTTAAAATCCGTATTTTTTGCTAGAGTTCCCAAACATTATATATATTTTTTTAGCAGAGAATCTAGAGAATAAAATGGCGATTGTTGCAATATTTTTTATCACACGGTATTTGTGCAGCGGTGTTTTAAACGCAAATTTTTGGAAAAGGGACACTTTCATGAATTTTAAAAAATCCAAACAGTAAAGTTACCCCAATTTTTTTGTATAATGTGAAAGATGATGTTACGCCGAGTAAATAGATACCAAACATGTCACCCTTTATAATTGCACGCACTCGTGGAATGGCGACAAACTACGGTACCTATGAATTTCCATAGGCGACGCTTTAAATTTTTTTTACGGTTACCAGGTTTAAGTTACAGAGGAGTTCTAGGGCTAGAATTATTGCTCTCGCTCTGACGATCGCGGCGATACCTCACATGTGTGATTCGAACACCGTTTACATATGCAGGCGCGACTTCCTATGGGTTTTCTTCGCTGCGCGAGCTCGCGGGGACAGGGGCACTTTAAAAAAAAAATTTATTTTTTTTTTATTTATTTTATTTATTTTTTTACTTTATAAATTGTGTTTTAAAAAAAAATTTTTTTTTTTTACTTTTATTGCTGTCACAAGGAATGTAAACATCCCTTGTGACAGTGATAGGTGGTGACAGGTACTCTTTATGGAGGGATGGGGGGTCTAAAAGACCCCCCATCCCTCCTTTACACTTCAAAGTATTCAGATCACTGAAAACGGCGATTCTGAATACTGTGTACTTTTTTAAATTCTGCGCCATTGGCAGCCGAGTAAACGAGAAGTGACGTCATGACGTCGCTTTCGCGTTTACAACGAGAAGGCTGGAACGAAGCCGCCCACAGCTTCGTTCCAGCCCGCCCCCAGCCGCCGAAGGCACAGGATCAGACACTGGGCCTCCCGATCGCACGGGAGGCCCGGTAACAGCAGCGGGAGGCGGGGATGTCCCCTCCCGCTCCTCCGGTATAACAACCGAGCGGCTTTTAGCCGCATCGGTTGTTATACTCAGGTAGCCGATCGCCCGCTGTAAACAACGGTACCGGGATGATGCCTGCAGCTGCGGGCATCATCCCGGTATAACCCCGGAAAGCCGAGTATGCATATCTGCGTACAGTCGGCGGGAAGGGGTTAATACTCAGCCAAAATAATATCTGGTTCACATGCCATGTTAATGTAATATAACACTCCCTGTTATGGCTGAAAGAGGCTGGAGAGGATCAGCATCACTAAGATGCAAATAAAGATGAAAAAGTGAAAACAGTCTGGGGAATTCAATAAAGCATTTACATCACTGGTGTAAAATGACCTACGCCATATTAAAAAATGTCTGCCCCCCCCCCCCCTTTTTGGTAGCTTTACCGAGACATATGGCAGGTTCGGACAGCTCCTAATAGCACAGCTTTATTCTCAACATTATATAGAAAATGTATGACATAAAACGATATGTGTATTAATCACTGTATGTTTTGTAGGGTTAAATGTTATCTTTTGTTACTTTGCTTGCAGTTGATAACTCTTTTACATGTCGTTTTTTTTTATTTACATATATTTCTTCTAAAATATATAACCTGAAATGTATCAGTTTTTTTTTTTTTTGTTAATCCATGGAATAGCAATATAGCAATCTCTAGATGTTTGCTTTCTCCCTTGGTTTATCTTTTCAGTGCATTCAGCGGGGTATCCTCAAAACCCTTATGCACTGTTATGCAAATATTGACCACGGTGGTCAGTTGCTGCTCCCCTACCTACCTAACCTCCTACCCCTGAACCTGTTTATTAGTTACTAAATGCAGCTGGTGGTCTCACTGCCAATAGGCACACAAGAGTGCCTGGAGGCAGGCCAAGAGGAGGCTACTGTAGCTATCATCAATACTTGAATAGGGTGGCTGGAATTTTTTGAATACTTGAGTGCTCTAAAGTGAAATCAAGGATCCAAGCAGGTACCAAATACCAAAAACATCAGCAGTCAAATAAATATTCAGTGAGATTCTATAATGGAAGATGACAATGTAGAGTCTTTTCATAGATTAATGTAATATTGACCTTTTATAAATTGGAATTACAGTATCACTGGCTCAGCTTTTTATTTCAAGTCTCGTTATTTGCATGTCAATATGGGATTTACATTTTTTTATACATTTTTTAAAATACAAATACATGTAGGGTGTTTGCAGGTGGGCTATCATCATTCTTTGAATATCAACTCCAGTGACAGTTTGTAGAGCACATTTCCAATTACATTTTGTGGATAGAATTTTGAAACCTTAATTTGCACTCTATGGAAATGTACCATGAGTGTTCTGAATATATCTTCAGGAGCTCTGTACATATTTTCCATATTACATTGAAGGTTATATATATATTTTTTCTCTTAGCTGTTTCCATGGATACAATCATTTTCACACAACAGGGAACTTAATCCACTTCTGCCTTTAAGTAGAGTACACCTAATATATAATGTTCTTGAAGGCTTAGAACAGATATTTTCGTGGGTATCATTTTACTAATTTATAGTTCATTCATAGCCTTATAATCTTTAATGTTTTTTTTTTTTTTTACAAATTAAAGTATTGTTTCCTGAAATTTTGATGGACATATGTCACCAACACAACCTGTGCAGTGTCCTTTACAGTGTACATTACAGGTACCTCCTACATTGGGAAATGTTATCATGTGTACCATCCTCTGTCTACACGGCCACACCACAGCACTGGTGCTGCATATTATTGCTGGGCACATCCCAAAAGTGCCCCTCATATGTAATCTACAATCTTCACTATCAGAAAGTCAGTCTCCAGTTTGTATAACACCCTCTTAAATTGGTCCTGATTTATTTTGTTGGTTATTGTCACAGGTAGCAGAGGATTGGGCAGGATTGAGAATGGGGGCAATCTAGGGGTTAACTGTGTTCCCTGGGGGGTGATTCTAACTGAAGAGGGAGGGGACTGACTAGAGGAAGTGACTGATCGTGGTTCCTAGCTAATAGGAACACACGATCTGTCACTCATGTCAGAACAGAACAGGGAAGTGTGTGTTTACACACACTCGTCCCTATTCTGTGTCTCGTGCTCACAATCGCTCGTGGCCGGTGGTCATCGTGTCCGTTGGCCACGAGCATCGGCACCCCTGCTGTGCAGCGAGCGCGCGCATGCCTGCTATCCCGACCGTGCAAGCCACCGTATAGCTGCGACGGCTCGCGCAGGGGAGCCAACCTGCCTCAGTATAACTGCGGTGGCTGGTCGGGAAGCGGTTAAAGAAATCCCTCATCTCCCCTTCTACATTTATATGTGATGTGCTATACAAGCTTTTATAATAATTTTGAAATTCATTCACTATTTCTGGGACTGCCCTAGTAATTCTCCCTCCCTCAATCCTAATGGCTGGTATAGTGGAAGATGGTTTGTTTGCCCTGGCTATAAAAAGCCAGTATTCTCCCTACTCACTCCCCCTCCCCAAAAAAACTCTGTTTTTGGAGTAGCCTCCTATTCTCTGCTTTTGTCAAGATCTGCTTCCTATATTCTTCCTTTCTCTCCAACCACTCCCCGTACCTAGCAGGCGTTGGATCAGCCACGTATCGCCTTTCCGCATCTCTAGCATTCCCCCCTGCAATAGTCTCTTTTAATTTTGTTTGTTTCTTAACCAGGGAAATTTTCTGGATTAATACCCCCCGAAGAAATGCCATCAGGGTGTCCCAGATTACCCCCACCGAGGCTGACCATGCGTTTAGTTACATAGTTACATAGTAGGTGAGGTTGAAAAAAGACACAAGTCCATCAAGTCCAACCTATGTGTGTGATTATGTGTCAGTATTACATTGTATATCCCTGTATGTTGCGGTCATTCAGGTGATTATCTAATAGTTTCTTGAAGCTATCAATGCATTATTTTACATTTTTCTACATTGAACCTCATTTGCCATGTAGTCACCCACCCCATTAATTTGTTCAGGTCTTTTTGCAAGGTTTCCACATCCTGTGGAGAAGTTATTGCCCTGCTTAGCTTAGTATCGTCTGCAAATACATAGATTGAACTGTTTATCCCATCCTCCAGGTCGTTTATGAACAAATTAAATAGGATTGGTCCCAGCACAGAACCCTGGGGAACCCCACTACCCACCCCTGACCATTCTGAGTACTCCCCATTTATCACCACCCTCTGAACTCGCCCTTGTAGCCAGTTTTCAATCCATGTACTCACCCTATGGTGACGGACCTTATTTTGTACAGTAAACGTTTATGGGGAACTGTGTCAAATGCTTTTGCAAAATCCAGATACACCACGTCTACGGGCCTTCCTTTATCTAGATGGCAACTCACCTCCTCATAGAAGGTTAATAGATTGGTTTGGCAAGAACGATTCTTCATGAATCCATGCTGATTACTGCTAATGATACCGTTCTTATTACTAAAATCTTGTATATAGTCCCTTATCATCCCCTCCAAGAGTTTACATACTATTGATGTTAGGCTAACTGGTCTGTAATTCACAGTGATGTATTTTGGGCCCTTTTTAAATATTGGTGCTACATTGGCTTTTCTCCAATCAGCTGGTACCATTCCAGTCAGTAGACTATCTGTAAAAATTAGGAATAACGGTCTGGCAATCACTTGACTGAGTTCCCTACGTACCCTCGGATGCAAGCCATCTGATCCCGGTGATTTATTAATGTTAAGTTTCTCAAGTCTAATTTTAATTCTGTCCTCTGTTAACCATGGAGGTGCTTCCTTTGTTGTGTCATGAAGATTAACACTGCAGTTTTGGTTACTGAAGCCCCCCGATTCACTCGTGAAGACTGAGGAGAAGAATAAACTCAATACCTTCGCCATCTCCCCATCCTTTGTAACCAGATGTCCTTCCTCATTCTTTATGGGGCCAATATGGTCTGTCCTCCCTTTTTTACTGTTTACATACTTAAAGAATTTCTTGGGATTTTTTTTGGTCTCCTCCGCTATGTGTCTTTCATGTTCTATCTTAGCCGTCCTAATTGCACCCTTACATTTCTTGTTGCATTCTTTATAAAGTCTGAATGCTGATGATGATCCCTCAACCTTGTATTTTTTGAAAGCCTTCTCCTTTGCTTTTATATGCATTTTTACATTGGAGTTAAGCCATCCAGGATTTTTGTTCGCTCTTTTAAATTTATTACCCAATGGGATACATTGGCTAATGCCCTTATTTAATATGGTCTTAAAGCAAACCCATCTCTCCTCCGTATTCTTTGTTCCTAATATTTTATCCCAATTTATGCCTTTTAGCAAGGTTTGTAGTTTAGGGAAGTTGGCTCTTTTGAAATTCAGTGTCTTTGCATTCCCTTTATGTTTCCTATTTGTGTGATTTATACTGAAACTAATTGACCTGTGATTGCTGTTACCTAAATTGCCCCGTATTTCCACATCCGTGATCAGGTCTGTATTGATGGTAATCAGTAGATCCAGTAATGTTTTATTTCTAGTTGGTGCGTCTACCATCTGACCCATAAAATTGTCCTGCAAGACATTAAGGAACTGGCGAGCCTTAAATGAATGCGCGGTTCCCTCCGCCCAGTCTATGTCTGGATAATTAAAATCCCCCATTATGATAACACTTCCCATCCTTGCTGCTAATCCAATTTGTGATAGGAGATCCATCTCCATTTCCTCCCTCAGGTTAGGGGGCCTATCGCATACTCCCAGTATTATTTTCCCCTTAGTTTCATCCCTTTGGAGCTCTACCCATAAGGATTCCACCTCCTCTCTAGCTCCCTCAGTGATGTCATCTCTCACATTCACTTGTACATTATTCTTGATATATAGGCATACCCCTCCCCCTTTTTTACCCTCTCTATCCTTGCGGTATAGGGTATAACCTTGAATGTTTGCCAGCCAATCATGAGAGCTGTTGAACCAGGTCTCTGAAATTCCCACAAATTCCAAATCCTCCTTGTACAACAGTATCTCTAGTTCACCCATCTTGTCCGCCATGCTCCTGACATTGGTGAACATGCCACATAGTTTCGCATATGAGTCGCATATTGTCCTCATATTGGGTGTTTCGAGATTGCAACTAGGACTTGCTACTATACTCACCTTGTGTTTTTGTGCTTTGGTTAACCTACCATTAATGCCCCCAATACTACCCTCTGGAATATTTTCTGCACTGGCTGTCTCTGGACACTCCCCCCATCACCTAGTTTAAAAACCCCTCTAACTTTTTGGCCATCTTCATTCCCAGCAGATCTGCACCCTCCTCATTTAGGTGCAGTCCGTCCCTTCTATAGTACTGGTTACCGACTGAGAAGTCAGCCTAGTCCTCCAGGAACCCAAACCCCTCCTTACTACACCAGCTCTTCAGCCACTTGTTTACTTCCCTAATCTCCCTCTGCCTTTCTGGTTTGGCTCGATGTACCGGTAGTATTCCTGAGAATACTACCTTGGAGGTCCTTTTCGTCAATTTAGCTCCTAAGTCCCTAAAATAGTTCTTTAGGACACTCCATCTGCCTCTGACTTTGTCATTGGTGCCAACGTGCACCATGACAGCCGGATCTTCCCCAGCCCCTCCCAGTAATCTGTCCACCAGATCCGTGATGTGCCGAACCCGAGCGCCCGGTAGACAACATACTGTTCGGCACTTCAGGTCTTGGTTACAGATTGCCCTCTCTGTCCTTCTAAGAATTGAGTCCCCTACCACCAGAATCTGTCTTTCCTTTCCCTTTGCTGCCCCCCCTCTCTCACTGGAGGAGTTCTTCCCCCGGCAGCTAGGAGAGTCCCTCAGCTCTAGCAGTGCTGGTCCCTGACTGGTTTCACCAATGTCACTCAATGGAGAGTACTTATTGGGATGCTCCAGTCCTGGATCGGCCTCCCTGGCACTTCTCCCTCTACACCTCCTGACTGTCACCCATCTACTCTTTGCTAGTGCCTGCACCTCTTTGTCTCCACCCGCCTCTGTGCTGGCCCCTGCTGGCACCTGCCGTGTACGTTCCTGGCTCTCCTTTAGTATGGAGGGACTTCTCAGTGCTGACAGTTGCTTCCCCAGATTCAGAACCTGGGCTTCCAGGGAAACAATGTGCTTACATTTTGCACAGCAGTATTGGCCCTCGATTGGATGATCAAGGAATGCATACATGCCGCAAGATGTACAAAGAGTCGCCTCTCCACACCCGCCGGGCATCCTACCTATTAAATTTAGTGAGGATTGGGGATTATACCCTGTCCAAATTACCTAACAGCTAGCTTCCTGGCACTAATGCTCAAGACAATACACAGGTACACAACAAGACAATACACAGGTACTCACAGACCTACGTGCAATCGCAGAACAGTCGCAGATCTACGTGCACTCGCATGTATACAGTACATAATACACAAGTACTAACGATCCACACACACTACTCAGAAAACACTCAAGTACTCACACTACACAGGTACTATGACCCCTGTTATAACCTCTGTTTTAAACTCTGGTTTTAGCTCACCACTTAGACCAGTTCCACTTGGACTAAGTTCCACAGCCTCACACTGAGCAGGCTCAGAATGAGTCCTACACACAGTTATATAGGCACCTGTGAGCAATTAACCACCCCCCTTAATTGATAGCCTGAAGGAACCAGAAAAAAAAAAAAAGCTATTTAAAAAGTGACAGAAAAGGTGATTGAAAAACTAAAAGGAAACAGGGGCAGAAAAGTTGGGCCTTGGGTGGTGGTGGTGGTGCCACAACACTGTAACCCCTCACAGATACTCTTGTTGGGTGCAGGAATGGGCCCTGCTGTGAAATATTATATCAAAAATTGTAATTACATGCCCCAGTTAAACAGGAGCAGAAAAATTGGGCCTTGGGTGGTGGTGCCACAACACTGTGAGCCTTCACAGATACTCTTGTTGGGCACAGGAACGGGCCCTGCTGTGAAATATTATATCAAAAATTGTAATTACATGCCCCTGTTAAACAGGGGCAGAAAAATTGGGCCTTGGGTGGTGGTGCCCTAGATTGAGGAGGAATAGGATAGTCAGCATAGGCAGTCTAATTACATGCCCCTGTTAAACAGGGTTAGAAAAATTGGGCCTTTGGTTTTGGTGGCACCATAACACTGTAAGCCCTCACAGTTACTCTTATTGGGTGCAGTAACGGGCCCTGCTGTGAAATATTATATCAAAAACTGTAATTACATGCCCCTGTTAACTAGGGGCAGAAACATTGGGCCTTGGGTGGTGGTGGTGGTGCCACAACACTGTAACCCCCACAGATACTCTTGTTGGGTGCAGGAATGGGCCCTGCTCGAAATATTATATCAAAAATTGTAATTACATACCCCAGTTAAACAGGAGCAGAAAAATTGGGCCTTGGGTGGTGGTGCCACAATACTGTGAGCCTTCACAGATACTCTTGTTGGGCACAGGAACGGGCCCTGCTGTGAAATATTATATCAAAAATTGTAATTACATGCCCCTGTTAAACAGGGGCAGAAAAATTGGGCCTTGGGTGGTGGTGCCCTAGATTGAGGAGGAATAGGATAGTCAGCATAGGCAGTCTTCAAGGGATCCCAGATCCATAGCAAATTCAATCAGTTGCAAAAGCATCAGGTGCTCGATAGCTGCTGATCCAAGACTGATTCGTTTTTATAAATGTGAGCCTATCAACAGAGCCTGTGGACAGGCACACTCTTTGATCCATTAGAAACCCTCCAGCAGCACTGAATGTGCGTTCAGAAAGCACGCTGGATGCAGGACAGGCCAGTAGCTCAACTGCATATTGAGCAAGTTCCGACCAGTGGTCCATCTTCAAGACCCAGTAACCCAGTTGATGCTCTGTTGGAAAGGTCTCCAAGTTTTCTCTTGCCCCTAGATATTCCTGCACCATATAATGCAGATGCTGGTATGGTTGCTTGAACAGATCAGACCTTGGTGCTAAGGACTGAAAAATTTGGTAAAAGGCATTGGTCAGCCAGCCACCTTCTCCATCGCTCTTCCTCTGATTAAATGAAGACTCAACAACACGTTGTCCAGCACCAGGAAATGGTAACCTCCCAGGGCTTGGAAATACATTACACAAACCTTTCTTCAAGGCCTCCTGAAGTTGTTTCATCCTCTGCTCCCTCTGCGAAGGCAGGATGAGTTCTGCAACTTTACCCTTGTAACGTGGATCAAGAAGGGTTGCCAGCCAGTAATGATCCCTCTCCTTGATACTACGAATCCTAGGGTCCTTTCACAGGCTTTGCAGAATCAGGGAGGCCATGCAGCGTAAGTTTGCAGAGGCATTCGATTCTGAGTCCTCTGGGTCACTAACGATCACATTATACGTAACTACCTCCTCCCAGCCACGTACAACTCCTTGGGTTTCTGGGGACTGAAAAACATCCTTTGAAGACTGCTGCTGAGTGCTATCCTCTACATCCATGCTGACACAATCCTCCTCCTCCTCCTCTTCTCCCTGTGTTTGGCGGGCCAGCAGGAATGCTATCTGGATAATGGGGGCCTTGAGAGGAAAGGAAGTCCTCCTCTTCCTCCCGCTGTTCTGCCTCAAATGCCCTGTCCATGATTCCACGAAGTTTGAGCTCCAGCAGGAAGACTAGAGGGACAGTGTCACTGATGCATGTATTGTTGCTGCTCACCATCATTGTGGCCTCCTCAAATGGTGACAGGACAGTGCATGCATCCTTGATCAGTAGCCACTGGCGTGGCAAAAAGAAGCCAAGCTCCCCTGACCCTGTCCTGGTGCCATGCTCACACAGGTACTCATTGATGGCCCTCTGCTGTGTGTGCAGCCGCTTCAGCAATGCCAACATTGAGTTCCACCTGGTGGGCATGTCACAAATGAGGCGGTTGGTGGGCAGGTTGCATTCCCTTTGAATGTCAGCCAGCTGAGCACTGGCATTGTACCACTGGTGGAAATGACCACAGACTTTTCTGGCCTGCCTCAGGAGATTTTGTAAGCCTGGGTACCTGCTCAAGAACTGCTGCACCACCAAATTCAGGACGTGTGCCAAATATGGAACATGAGTCAAGTGTCCCTGTCGAAGGGCAGAGAGACGGTTGGTGCCATACCTGGCTGAAACTGGCATGGCGTCAACCACCTCTGAGCCTGCCCCTGCAGAGCTGACAGAATCTCTGGCCAAGTGTGGCTCCTGTCCCCTAGGCAGACCAACTCAAGCACCGCTTGGCATCTTTTAGCCTGACTGCTTGCGTAGCCCCTTGAACGCTAACTGAGCACCGCTGGTTCAGAGGACAAATCTGCAGAAGAGGCCATAGAGGAAGAAGAAGAGGAGGTGTGGAGGAGAGAGCTGTTGCAGAATCACCACTAACATTTTGGAGGCGTGGTGGCGGAAAAAGCTCCAACTCTGAATCCTGTCCTGCATCCTTCCCAGCTGCCAGAAGAGTTATCCAGTGCGTAATAAAGGAAAGCTTACGTCCTGCCCATGCCTGCTGGACCACGAGTCAGCGGTAATATGAACCTTACTGCTGACCGCCCTGTCCAATGAGTCCAAAACATTGCCTTCCACATGCCGGAATGGCCTTCCGTGAAAAGAAATGGCATGTTGGAACCTGCCATTGAGGTACAGCACAGTCCATAAATTCATGAAAGGGGGCAGAGTCTACCAGCTGAAAAGGCAGCAGTTGCATTGCTAGCAATTTGGCCAAGCTAGCATTTTAGATGCTGAGCATGTGGATGGCTGGGACTGAATGTCTTTTTACGGTTCAGCAACTGGGGTAGGGAAATTTGCCTGCTAAAATCAATTGATGGTGTACTGCTAGCAGATTGTCTGAAAGTACTTGGGACACCTATTGCTATACCTCCATTCCTCTCAGTGCAGGTTTTTGAGAGGACTGGAGGTATAATAGGGTTGGAGATCCCAGATGAGAAGCAAGGAGAAGTCTGCCTTTTTCTTTGATGTGGGTCTTTCAAGTGCTGTTGCCAACAGACTGCATGGCAGGTCGTCATACTGTATGTCTGGTCAAGCATGTGGTGCCCAAGCGGCTGCTGTTCTGGCCACGCTTGATCCGCTTCAGACATAGGTTGCAAACAGCAACGGTGCGATCTGCTGCACACATGTCAAAAAAGGCCCACACCAAGGAACTTTTAAAAGTCAGCGGGGAGTCAGCAGCGCCCTGCCCTTAGACTGCCCCCTAGAGGACATCCTGTCTCATTGGAGTTGTGCCTTCTCCTCCTCCTCCTCTTTTCTCTCAGGCACCGAAGTACAGTCAGAGACCTCATCATCCCCTCCCTCCTCATCACTGGAGCAAACTTGGCAGTATGCTGCAGCTGGGGGGGAACATGACTGTCAGTTTCTTGCCCTTCTGTTACACCCCCTCTCTCTAGGCTCATGTTACTCCCTTTCTCAACCTGGAAACCAACATTGGAGCCTTCAAATCACTGCGCATCCTCCAGCAGCATGTACCCAACACTGAGGTCGAATAATTCTGATGACTCCTCCATGCATGATGGTGGGGCTATGGAAGGATTGACTGTGGACAAGGAGCCGGGGGAATAGGCCACTTTGGCAGCTGCGTTGGAAGGCAAACTACTCTGAGCCTGGGTGACAGAGGATGAGGACGGCTTCATTATCCACTCCACCAACTCTTCTGCATGTTCTGGCTCAATAACACGGCTAGCAGCAAAAAAAAAAAGGACAATCGTGCCCCATGGCCACTTGCAGAGGATGCAGCATGTCCATGAGCACCACTGTTGACTGTAGACACAGAGGCTGCTTGCCCTCTTTTAGTGGCCTGAGAGTGTCTGCCTCTCCTTGGTGGCCTTCCAGACATGTATATTTTGTTTTGCAACACTACATTACACTGTATTAGATACTGTGTACACCGCCTGAAGTGTATTAGAAACTGTACATACTGTATTAGATGCTGTCTACACCACTAGAAAAGAAGTATAAACTGTACACACTGTATTAAATAATGTGTACACCACCAGAAAAGTAGTAGAAACTGTACACACTGTATTAGATACTGTGTAAACCGCCTGCATTGTATTAGAAACTGTACAACGGCTGCACTGTATTGTATACTGTGTACACCTCCAGAAGTGTGGTAGCAACTCTACACACTATATTAGATACTGTGTACACCGCCTGCACTGTATTAGAAACTGAACTACGGCTGCACTGCATTGTATACTATGTACACCACCAAAAGTGTAGTAGAAACTGTACACACTGTTTTAGATACTGTGTACAATGCCTGAAGTGTATTAGAAACTGTACACACTGTATTAGATACTGTGTACACCACTAGAAAAGTATGGGAAACACTACACACTATATTAGATACTGTGTACACCACCTGAAGTGTAGTAGAAACTTTACACATGGTATTAGATACTGTGTACACCGCCAGAAAAGTAGTAGAAACTGTACACACTATATTATATACTGTTTACCACGCCTGAAGTGTATTAGAAACTGTACACACTGTATTAGATACTGTGTACACCGCCTGCACTGTATTAGAAACTGTACTACAGCTGCACTGTATTGTATACTGTGAAAAACACCAAAAGTGTAGTAGGAACTGTACACACTGTATTAGCTACTGAGTACACCACCTGCACTGTAATAGAAACTGTACTACTGGTGCACTGTATTGTGTACTGTGTGCACCACCAGAAGTGTATTAGAAACTGTACACACTGTATTCCATACTGTGTACACCACCTGAAGTGTATTAGAAACTATACACACTATACTAGATACTGTGTATACCACCTGATGTGTGTTAGAAACTGTACACACTGTATTAGATACTGTGTACACCAGCAAAAAAGTAGTAGAAACTGTACACACTGTATTAGATACTGTGTACACCGCCTGCACTATATTAGAAACTGTACAATGGCTGCAGTGTATTGTATACTGTGTACACCACCAAAAGTGTAGTAGAAACTGTACACACTGTATTAAATACTGTGTACACCAGCTGCACTGTATTAGAAACTGTACTACGGCTGCAGTGTATTGTATACTGTGTACACCACCAGAAGTGTAATAGAAACTGTACACACTGTTTTAGATACTGTGTACAATGACTGAAGTGTATTAGAATCTGTACACACTGTATTAGATACTGTGTACACCACCAGAAAAGTATGGGAAACACTACACACTATATTAGATACTGTGTACACCACCTGAAGTGTAGTAGAAACTTTACACATGGTATTAGATACTGTGTACACCGCCAGAAAAGTAGTAGAAACTGTACACACTATATTATATACTGTTTACCACGCCTGAAGTGTATTAGAAACTGTACACACTGTATTAGATACTGTGTACACCAGCAGAAAAGTAGTAGATACTGTACACACTGCATTAGATACTGTGTATACCGCCTGTACTGTATTAGAAACTGTACAAAGGCTGCACTGTATTGTATACTGTGTACACCACCAGAAGTGTAGTAGAAACTGTACACACTGTATTAGATACTGTGTACACCGCTTGCACTGTATTAGCAACTGTACAATGGCTGCACTGTATTGTATACTGTGTACACCAACAGAAGTGTAGTAGAAACTGTACACACTGTATTAGATACTGTGTACACTGCTTCCAATGTATTAGAAACTGTACTACGGCTGCACTGTATTGTATACTGTGTACACCACCAGAAGTGTAGTAGAAACTGTACACACTTTATTAGATACTGTGTACACCGCCTGCACTGTATTAGAAACTGTACAATGGCTGCACTGTAAGAATCCATACTAAAGGAGAGCCAGGAACGTACATGGCAGGTGCCGGCAGAGGGCAGCACAGAGGCAGGTGGAGACAAAGAGGTGCAGGCACTAGCAAAGAGTAGATGGGTGACAGTCAGGAAGGGTAGAGGGGGAAGTGTCAGGGAGGCCGCTCCAGGGCTGGAGCATTTCAAAAAGTACACTCCATTGAGTGACTTTGAAGAAACCAGTCAGGAACCAGCACTGCTGGAGCTGAGGGACTTTCCTAGCTGCCAGGAGAAGAACTCCTCCAGTGAGAGTGGGGGGGAAGTGAAGGGAAAGGAAAGAGAGATTCTGGTGGTAGGGGACTCAATTCTTAGAAGGACAGAGAGGGCAATCTGTAACAAAGACCTGAAGCTCCGAACAGTATGTTGTCTAACGGACGCTCAGGTTCGGCACATCATGGATCTGGTGGACAGATTACTGGGAGGCGCTGGGGAAGACCCAGCTGTCATGGTGCACGTTGGCACCAATGACAAAATCAGAGGCAGATGGAGTGTCCTAAAGAACGATTTTAGGGACTTAGGAGCTAAATTGAGGAAAAGGACCTCCAAGGTAGTATTCTCAGGAATACTACCAGTACATCGAGCCACACCAGAAAGGCAGAGGGAGATTAGGGAAGTAAACAAGTGGCTGAAGAGCTGGTGTAGTAAGGAGGGGTTTGGGTTCCTGGAGGACTGGGCTGACTTCTCAGTCAATAACCAGTACTATAGAAGGGACGGACTGCACCTAAATGAGGAGGGTGCAGATCAGCTGGGAATGAAGATGGCCAAAAAGTTAGAGGGGTTTTTAAACTAGGTGATGGGGGGAGGGTCCAGAGGTAGAGATAGTCAGCGCGGAACATATTCCAGAGGGCAGTATTGGGGGGCATTAATGGTAGGTTGACCAAAGCACAAAAACCCAAGGTAAGTATATTAGCAAGTCCTAGTTGCAATCTCGGAACACCCAATACGAGGATAATATGCAACCGGTCTAAACTACGTGGCATGTTCACCAATGCCAGGAGCCTGGCGGACAAGATGGGTGAACTAGAAATACTGTTGTACGAGGAGGATTTGGATTTTGTGGGACCTGGTTCAACAGCTCTCCTGATTGGTTGGCAAACAATTAAAGGGTATACCGTTTATCGCAAGGATAGAGAGGGTAAAAAAGGGGGAGGGGTATGCCTATATATCAAGAATAATGTACAAGTGAATGTGAGAGATGATATCAATAAGGGACCTAGGGAGGAGGTGGAATCCCTATGGGTAGAGCTCCAAAGGGATGAAGCTAAGGGGAAAATAATACTGTGAGTATGCTATAGGCCCCCTAACCTGAGGGAGGAAGTGGAGACAGATCTCCTATCACAATTTGGATTAGCAGCAAGGATGGGAAGTGTTATCATAATGGGGATTTTAATTATCCAGACATAGACTGGGCGGAGGGAACCGCGCATTCATCAAAGGCTCGCCAGTTCCTTAATGTCTTGCAGGACAATTTTATGGGTCAGATGGTAGATGTGCTAACTAGAAATAAAGCACTGGATCTATTTATTACCAACAATCACGGATGTGGAAATACAGGGCAATTTAGGTAACAGCAATCACAGGTCAATTAGTTTCAGTATAAAATCACACAAATAGGAAACATAAAGGGAATACAAAGACAGTGAATTTCAAAAGAGCCAACTTCCCTAAACTACGAGCCTTGCTAGAAGGAATAAATTGGGATAAAATCTTAGGAACAAAGAACACGGAGGAGAGATGGGTTTGCTTTAAGAGCATATTAAATAAGGGCATTAGCCAATGCATCCCATTGGGTAATAAATTTAAAAGAGCGAACAAAAGTCCTGGATGGCTTAACTCCAATGTAAAGATGCATATAAAAGCAAAGGAGAAGGTCTTCAAAAAATGCAAGGTTGAGGGATCATCATCAGCATTCAGACTTTATAAAGAATGCAACAAAAAATGTAAGGGTGCAATAAGGACGGCTAAGATAGAACATGAAAGACACATAGCGGAGGAGAGCAAAAAAAATCCCAAGAAATTCTTTAAGTATGTAAACGGTAAAAAAGGGAGGACAGACCATATTGGCCCCATAAAGAATGAAGAAGGACATCTGGTTACAAAGGATGGGGAGATGGCGAAGGTATTGAATTTATTCTTCTCCTCATTCTTCACGAGGGAATCGGGGGGCTTCAGTAACCAAAACTACAGTGTTTATCCTCATGACACATCACAGGAAGCACCTCCATGGTTAACAGAGGACAGAATTAAAATTAGACTTGAGAAACTTAACATTAATAAATCACCGGGACCAGATGGCTTGCACCTGAGGGTACTTAGGGAACTCAGTCAAGTGATTTCAGACCATTGTTCCTCATTTTTACAGACAGTCTACTGACTGGAATGGTACCAGCTGATTGGAGAAAAGCCAATGTAGCACCAATATTTAAAAAGGGCCCAAAATACATCCCTGGGAATTGCAGACCAGTTAGCCTAACATCAATAGTATGTAAACTCTTGGAGGGGATGATAAGGGACTATATACAAAATTTTAGTAATGAGAACGGTATCATTAGCAGTAATCAGCATGGATTCATGAAGAATCGCTCTTGCCAAACCAATCTACTAACCTTCTATGAGGTGGTGAGTTGCCAGCTAGATAAAGGAAGGCCTGTAGACGTGGTGTATCTGGATTTTGCAAAAGCATTTGACACAGTTCCCCATAAACGTTTACTGTACAAAATAAAGTCTGTTGGCATGGACCATAGGGTGAGTACATGGATTGAAAACTGGCTACAAGGGCGAGTTCAGAGGGTGGTGATAAATGGAGAGTACTCGGAATGGTCAGAGGTGGGTAGTGGGGTCCCCCAGGGTTCTGTGCTGGGACCAATCCTGTTTAATTTGTTCATAAACGACCTGGAGGATGGGGTAAACAGTTAAATCTCTGTATTTGCAGACGATACTAAGCTAAGCAGGGCAATAGCTTCTCCGCAGGATATGGAAACCTTGCAAAAAGATCTGAACAAATTAATGGGGTGGGCAACTACATGGCAAATGAGGTTCAATGTAGAAAAATGTAAAATAATGCATTTGGGTGGCAAAAATATGAATGCAATCTATACACTGGGGGGAGAACCTCTGGGGGAATCTAGGATGGAAAAGGACCTGGGAGTCCTAGTAGATGATAGGCTCAGCAATGGCATGCAATGCCAAGCTGCTGCTAACAAAACAAACAGAATATTGGCATTCATTAAAAAGAGGATCAACTCCAGAGATAAAACAATAATTCTCCCGCTCTACAAGACTCTGGTCCGGCCGCACCTAGAATATGCTATCCAGTTCTGGGCACCAGTCCTCAGGAAGGATGTACTGGAATTGGAGTGAGTACAAAGAAGGGCAACAAAGCTAATAAAGGGTCTGGAGTATATTAGTTATGAGGAAAGGTTGTGAGCACTGAACTTATTCTCTTTGGAGAAGAGATGCTTGAAAGGAGATATGATTTCAATATACAAATACCGTACTGGTGACCCTACAATATGAATAAAACTTTTTCGCAGAAGAGAGTTTAACAAGACTCGTGGCCACTCATTAAAATTAGAAGAAAAGAGGTTTAACCTTAAACTACGTAGAGGGTTCTTTACTGTAAGAGCGGCAAGGATGTGGAATTCCCTTCCACAGGCTCAGCGGGGGGCATCGATAGTTTCAAGAAACTATCAGATAAGCACTTGAATGACCACAACATACAGGGGTATACAATGTAATACTGACATATAATCACACACATTGGTGATCTTGATGGACTTGTGTCTTTTTTCAACCTCGCCTACTATGTAACTATTGTATACTGTGTACACCACCAGAAGTGTAGTAGAAACTGTACACACTGTATTAGGTACTGTGTACACCACCTGAAGTGTATTAGAGACATTACACCACCGAATGCACAGTAGATATAGGCTACACTGGATGCAGAGTATATATATATATATATATATATATATATATATATATATATATATATATTGTTTAATGACAATTTACAACACAGCTCCTATATTTGCTAATCATCTGCTAAACAATTGTCTACCATCAATACATTCTAGAAACAATCTGTTGTTGAATTACAGAACACGATAGATACTTTAGGTAAATTTCACTACAGCTTTCCCAACTGGGCCAAGTTTGCATAAAGCCAGCTGTGTGTGAGATTACACAGATTACTGGCAGAAATGCATTAAACATTGTTCAGTTTACTAAATGTACCTTGACATTTTAGTGTCAATATCTTAAACAAGTTATATATATTTAATATTTAACAGATTTTAGTGTTATCTGTTTAAATTCATGTTTTCAAAATGTTTAGGTCTTACTGTTTCATTGTACTAAAAGTAATTAGAATATATCTGGTGTGACAATAATTATTCAAATATGGGTGGAAGTTGGAACAGATGTTTGCGCTACGGGGAATGACTCTGAAAAGCTGCCAAGAAAACTTTCCAGTAAGTGACTTTTTCTTTCTCAATAATTTTGCAATGTTGAAAACGGAAATGTAAACATCTGAGAATGTAGAATTAAAACTATATCTGTGGAGTAGTTTGAAATTAATGTAATCATTTCAGTTCCTATACCAATATAACCGTTATGAAACAAAACAATTTTTGCATGTTACTGTTGCATTTGGAAAGAAATGTAAAATAATTAGGCTAATGATGATCCATTTTAGGGTACAAGAGCAGGTGTAGGAGAATCAATGGGAGCTTCCATAACCCCCCAGTATCTAATTAAAGCTCACTATACCATTACCAAAAATACAACTAAACCCACATCTCAAAAAAACTATTAATAAATTGTGTTATATATGCTGTTCATACTCTGAGATTTGTTTTCTGCATTCTGCAAAAAAACTGGTTGATCCTGATGTTCTCTATCTCTCCATTCTGTTCATGCCCTCAATACAGTTGGGGATTTTGCAGCAGTAGTGACAACTTTGCACATGCTCAGTTTTCAGTGAGTTTTTATGCTGAGCATTTCCTCCCTATCACATATTAGCAGCCCATGTTACTATACAGTCACACATGTGGCTCTATACACAGTGGTAAATTACAACCCACTCCCTCCCTCCCTCCTCCTCCATTCCCACTAAACATCTAAAGACAATGGGGGCAGGATGTTACATATAGATTAATGGAGGCTTCACCTCCCTTTTATTCTAAGACACAGGCTTGGGGGGGGGGGTGCTGGGGGGTGGGCATGAGACAGCTTGTGACTGGCAGAAATCCTCCCACACTATATTATTGCCAAAAAAAATAAAGATTTTATTTCAAATACATATTTGTGTGACAATTGAAAACAGTTTGTTGATATTATTTATTTATTTATTTATTTATTTTTTTTTTACTCTGTATTCCAAAGGCTGTTTTTTTTATATTTTGAACATGTGACCAGCAGCAGAGAACTAGAAGCTCCTCCTGCTTATGTTTCCCTGCAGACAGGCTGGGAAAGAGCTGGACTGTTACAGCTGTATATCGATTAGGTTTTTTTAATTCAAATAATTACAGTGTCATCATTCACATACAGAAATAGAAGGGACAATGTAAATTAAACAGTGCGTGTTTAGTATCACTTTAAAGTATTACACATTTTACCCATATTTAGGGTGTAGTATGTAACATGTTCAGAACTGCAAAGGTAACTTTATTATAATTCTTGGACTTGGGCTTAACTATAACTAATGCATAAAAATAAAATATTTCTGCATATTTCTTCTTTGAACAAGAATATGCAAACAGTTTGATCATACAGCTGTTCCTGGATTCTGGGAGATTAGTGTACACAAAAAGATAATTAGGTTTTGCATAAATAGCATTTCCTACCACTTGTTCATTATAACCTCTTTATGTATCCTCAGTAATGTGTAATGCATGTCTGTTAGATTCATTCAAACAAACTCTTCTCTCTAGTCAGGATTTCTCATTAATGGTAATTTACATATATGTTAGTCAGCCTTTTAATATGTAGATGAGCCTTTAAATATGTCCTCAAGCCTTAACTGCGTACAGTTTTTCCTGATGTATGTGGCATCTTCATTCTGCTATGACAGTAGGATGTGAGAGCAGGCAGTGAAGATCACAGGATGTATCTTACTACACATATTTATGTTACACATGTTGAGATTCTAGCAATTTTGCATTAAAGACCAGCTCTGGGCAACATTTTTTAAAAAAAATGTAAGGCACAACATTTTGTATAGATATTAAAAAAAACATTATAAATACTTTTTTTTACCTTTTATTTTTTTATTTTTATAAATGATCACATTCTCTCTGTTTTCAGCTGTATAAGAGCTGGGGAGAGGTGAAGCAGCAGCACACTGAGCTTGCCAGTTAATGGCTGTGCAACGGTAGCATGTCAGGACATTGGAGGAGAGCATACTGAGTTTTCAACAAAGCTAGAGAACTGACCATGCTGTGCTTTCCTGCCTAGTATGGTCCATTTTTAATAGGAAAGCAAGGGGACTAGCAGGGATTTCACATAAAGGAAGCAATACAAAGAGAACAAGAGACTTTCTCATACAAGTGCATGGTACAGCAGTCACATATCAGAAATATGAAGTGTTGGGGTAACAAATACTTTGAAGCCCATCTTTAAGTTTTAGGTTACTGGTTAGTTTATTGTTAAATATAATGCTATATGTATTGATTAACCTCAGATAGAGGCAGAGAAAAAAACAAGTCCAAAAATTTTGTGAAACAGCAGTGTCAGTGATTGTTGATTTTTGGAAACAATTAAAGTCCCATTCACACACATGCATTGTGGCAGTGCATGCTAAAGTGTACGTGTTAACACATGTTGCCACAACACATGCCAATGTATCTGCTCTATATGGTTGCATTACAGTGCCATTCATTGTTATTGAATGCAATGCATGACACAGCCCGCCACAATGAGCATATTGGGCATTGTGGCGCTATGTGTTTTGGAAAAAAGGTCATGCACTTTTTTGACTGTTGTGGTGCTTTGACAGCACATTCATAATGAATAGGCTGCCTTAACACAACACACTTTAACATGTGCAAAACAACACGTTACCTGCATGCGTTAGCACACCACAAAGGATCGCTTTAGTGTGATGGGGCCCTCACGGGTTTGGTTTCATTAATAACATGGAGATAGACATGTAAAATAATAGTCCTGACAGAGGCCATCATTTCTCCTATAAATAACCATTCATTTTAATGCTGCATCTCCTTAAAAAAATGCTTTAACTATATGTTTGGGCTCATGAACATCACATAGGGAGTGTTATATGTCCATTGTGTGTCAGTGTGTAACACAATCTGACAGGATAATAAGGTTATTTCAGGTTCCACTGTCTCTAAGGGTCATAAGCCTTCTGCTATGAATATTAATCCTTTTTAGTAATCTTTAGAGTAGCTGTGTAAGTAGGCCAATCGCTTTAGTGTTACCTTTCCATTTACAGCTCAGGCAGAGGAATCAAATTAATTGATTTTAGATACGGAACCAGAAAAATCTGGGCACATTATTTTGCTACATTCCAGTTTGAAAAAAAGTGAAAATTCTGCAAAGATCCTAGTAACTGTATTTGCTTTTCACTTTAGCCTTTAAGGCTGATTAAAACGGTATCTGTTTAAATTTTAGGCAAGGAAATTAGAACAAATGGGTAATTTTTGCTTGCAGTATTCAATCAGAATGTCAACATCAATTTTTCATTAAGTGAAGAGTTAACCCTGATCGGTTGCTTTTCTGAACTGTAGTGTTCTGTTGCAGGTTTTTCTCTTCTTAGCATCTGGAGACAATTGGAAAACACAGGAAACATGCTTGCTGTCTTACTTGCCATTCAACATCTTATAAGAATAAGTAATGTGACTCTAAACTTGCCCCTACCCAACAAATCCCAACATTGAGGCTGGGTTCACACTGCCATGCAGAGCGGCTCACAGCAGGGGGCCAGCGCATCCCTGTTCACTGTTTCAGGTCCGATTTTGGTCCAAATTTTTGGATGAATTCAAACCTGAAATGGACCAGAAGACTAACAGGACTCCTGTGCAATTTACTCCGCAGCCTTTCCAGAGCTGTGTGAACCTGTGTGAGAGTTGGTCACACTCTCCTGACATGCGCATTGGAAGCGGGGAAACCTGTATCTAATTCGCAATAGTGTGAACCCAGCCTAAAGGAAACCTTTCTGAAAGAAACATGAAGAAATCATCAGCTTGCTTCTCATTCTCCAAATATTAGTTGTTTAGCTTTAAAGCTGTACTCCAGGCAGCTGTAAAATACACAAATGTATTTTTAAATATGGTAAGCACCAAATTTAATTTGGTACAGCCTCTTGCACTTTCCTGTACGGCAACATTTAGAATGAAAGACTGATGGGCAGGGTTTACTTTCTCTTTAACTGCTTCAAAGCTAAGCACAGGTATTTTTCAAGCTCTCGCAATTGTCAACTTGGTTACAGTAAAAAGATGCAGAGCCAGTTGGCACTCAGGACGCCACAGTTCTGAGTTTGGTTTACAAAGGAGAGCCTCGTAGGGATCTCTTTTTAGGTTAGTGTGAAACATGTTACGAAGAAGGGTATAAACCCACAATCTGCACACCTTAGGACATGTCCACAAAATGTGAGCCATAGTTCCTTCCTTCGTACAGCACGGAAGCAAAGAGGAGAATTAGATGGAATGAATCGGGCCAATCTAGCTGGAGTATAATACCATCTATATAACACCTTCCATCCAATATGAGAACATATTTGGAGCTTTTTCGAGAGAGCTATTTTCATTACCTGCCAGTCCTTTCTATCTTCCCAAATCTTTCTCCCAATGTACTAAAAGGAAATTTCAGACATTACTTACAGGCTTGAAGACTCCTGTTAGAATCTCCTGTTTTAAACACACCAATTAGTCAAATTTCCACTTTGTCTAAGTTCCAGCAAGCAAAAAATGTGGGCAAGCTCAAGGATGAGCAGGCTCTAAGTGAATACTATAGAAAGCTATATAGTACTTGTAGCACCTGTGATCAGGATTGTGTTCCCTAGATCTGGTAGCAAATAGACTCCCATAAAGATTGCATACTTATCCCTTATTTGGAAAGCAGTTCTGTTTATGGGGAATTGGTATTGCACTTTGTATCTATGCTTCTGCTGTGTTATATCTAGCATATGAGTATATTGTCAAGAACTATGATGCGAAGATAAATGTTGGAAACTATGGGGGAGATTTACTAAAACTGCTGCACTCAGAATCTGGCGCACCTGTGCATGGTAGCCAATCAGCCTGTAAACTCAGCTTGTTCAATTAAGCTTTGGCAATAAAATATGGAAGCTGATTGGTTGCTGTGCAGAAGTGCACCTGATTTTGCACTCTCCAGCTTTAGTAAATAAACCCCCTCATGTATCAGATGTATTATAATGATGTAATGGTAAACGAGGAATTTTCAATAAAGCATTTTTCTGTAAAAATATATATAAAAAAAACATTATGGTAATAACAGCCCTGCAAACAATCCTCAGTATTCGTTTTGACTTCTTGCGCCAATATGCAGAGACTGGCTCCTAACAGGGGTGTCTTGGTCATATTTTTATAGAGAACATCTTTGATTACTGATTTTTATCTGTAATTTTACAGATTTTTATAACCTTTTCATAACCCTATGGTTAACGATCAGAAACATAAAACGGAAAAGGCACTCTTATTTTCAAACTTTATTTCATAGGGGATAAAAGAGAACCTTGAAATAAAATAACCTGCAAGGGCTTCAGCTCTTAGTCTTAAAATATACTTTTATGTTATTGATTTTCATTTAAGTCCCCAGAGTGTGTGAGCACAGTAGGCCATATAACAATCAGACAAAATTCTACTTTGTGAACAGAATTTTATCTCACTGCACATTCTCAGCGGACAATGTATCAAGATGAGCTGCTAAGAATTTCATGTTTTCTTCTATCTAAATTGAACCAAGAGAACATTTTGCAATGGGAATGCCATAGTCATTAGTGATGCTGTCTGCATTGCATTTAGAACCTGCTTGGAATTAAAGGAAAACTTCATGTTCCCTAAAAAAAAATTGATGTAATGTATAATTACTGTGCAAGTCATTTAGCAATTTCATGTTATATAAAAGTACATTTTTTTGCTTCAAGCCCAAACATGAATTTCTACAAATCAAGACAAACAAAAGTCTAGCCTAATGCAATAACCTTCTTGCCCATTCACTTTGCTAAGTGAACAGCTTCTACTCCCAGGTTTATATTTATTCATTAATTACAGGTACTTTTATAACGCCATCAATTTATGCAACGCTTTACATATATATTGTACATTTACATTAGTCCCTGCCCTCAATGAGCTTACAATCTAAGGTCCCTTACTCACATTCATACATACACACACTAGGGCCAATTTAGACAGGATATATGTTGGGTTTCCTGGAATTATCATCCTCCTTTTCCTATAAGTTGCTAAATACTTCTCCTAGGAGGCATTTCACTAGCTTTAGGTCACATGTATGCAGTCCTGCACTAACAGTGTCCTATTCGGTAATATATTTTAAAATTGTGAATACCCTACATCCCTGCACTGTATATAACTCATGTAGAGGGATTTTAGATTTTAAGTTTAACTAAAGGCTCCTGTGTGACAGTGTAAAAAAGTACCAAATTCAGTTACTGTGTGATGTACAAGCCTCATAAAGTAAACCAAAAACATCCTTTCCCTTCCATGACGGAGCCAAATTTTTGTTTGTTTGTATCTCACATGCTTCCCCTTCCAGACGCTGCAGCTCGATGTGGAAGCAGTGCTATCATTCAAGAAAGCAATGGGTAGCGCTAGGTGTGGCAAGGTGCAACTTTTTTTTTTTATCCCACTATAGTGCAAAAAGGGACAGCCTGCATCCTAGTATTAACATTGTTGCCACATTATCACGAAAAGATGCATTAGGTGGACTGCACTCTGCACTGGTAGACTCCAGAAATATTTTTGGCACTTTGCAGGCTGAATACTAATGGAAAATTGTAAGTGCAGATTGGTAGATACAACTGCAGATTGACTTTCTCCAAGGATTGTATGGTGTCTGGAAAACTGTCAGAAAGGACACTGCAGATAGCAGTGTAGCGATTCCCCCGAAGGAGCTGCTTTTGTTTGTTCAGTCCGTTACTCTGCCTCTTGTAATGGAAATTTGTAAGTTCTGTATATAATTGTATTGTATTTTGTATGTATTGCACATTGCCCTCACTGTGCACACAGCACTAATAATGTTTTCAGTAAATGTTTACATTCTTTCGAGTCCTGATTAGAATAAGCCTGCCTATGTAACGCCCCTTGTTACCATAAATGTACAATTGTAATATTAATGTGATACCTACGTAATCATGTGCATAAAAACCTTCAATTGCGTCATAATAAAGCAGAACAGTTATTTGGAAAGATGCTGAGCGTATCTTTTGTGTCTGTTCCCTACTGCAGTAGTTATTATTAATTTGGAACCACTAATCAATATGAGGATAGGGGTTGCTTATCATCAATTTAACCGAGTCAGCATGGCGAGCTTTGCCTTAGGAGGGGATTCCAGGTGACCCTGAGTATCCGAAACGAGGAGCTTGAGACGATCCGGGAATTTCTGATAATCAGCCGGCTGAGGTAAGCCTTTTGCTTACATTTGAGTTATCAGACTTCCTTGATCGGTAAGGCATTTTCGGGACAAAGGGTACCTATTTTACTCCCCTTAATCGAACTGTATTGATTGGTGGTTAGATGTTATGTTGTCCCTGTCTATTGTCCATCGGAGTGTTATAGATAAGAAAGGGAAGAATAGTGCTGTTCACAGGTATATGTAGTAAATCTGCTAGATAAAGTAGTTTAGAGGCAAGAGGGTATAGGCACATGTAGAGAAGAGAGAAGACTGGCCAGTCATTATGGGCATTGAATTAATTAAGGGAATGAAGGGTAAGAGACCCTCAAAAATGCCCAGCGCAAGAGGAGCGCTATTTATGAACCAAAGGTGCGGTTCCGCCTATACTGAGCCCCTAGATTAATGGTTAGAGTGGACATGGATCCACAATGGGTAACTGGGTTACCAAGGTCCACAGGGATTAAGAATCATGCAGAGTAAACAGCTAGAGAAACAGCTATCTATGTGAGCAGGATGGATCAAGAGTGACATTAACACTAGACAGAAAGGGACATTTTCATGTTAAGTTGTGGGATGAATTTGGGGTCAGGCACTACAACTAGTAAAAGTCAGAAACAGAGAAATGAGAATTAAAACAGAATACTTTATATGTTGTCAGAGAGGGAAGATGGGATGAGCACTCTGGCTGCCCATCTGATCATAGAAGCTAGATATAAAAGATATCTGAACAAAATAAGGAATGCAGAATTTATGCAGGGAAATATTAAAGAGTTAAAATAAAGTGAGAGAATGATATGCATGTGTTGTGTACAAATGGGAAAATGTAAGCGATTTTAGAGAGATATTGGTGTATGTGTGTGCGAATGCTGGGACCTTTAGTTCTATTGCTTGTGTGTGTCATGTATGCAGATGTGACCCCCTCCTTTGTGCTCTCCTGAAAGAATGTCCCTGAGAGGTCAGTGATAAGCTGGAAGGACACCATGCCAATTCCAGTTTTTTAGACAAAACATGTGCCGGGTTAACGAATCTAATGGTAAACAATGTGATCACAATTATTTTGAATCTGTTTTCCAAACATGGTAAAATGAAGGTTACATTTAACCGTGTATTGCACACATTGAATATCCTTTGATAGTGGAAACACTGCATGTAAAAAAGGGAAATTAAGTAAAATTAAGTAATAATGAGTATTCATTTCTAATATGAGTTTAACAATTTTATTAATAATATAGATATATTGAAACTGGTTTAGACAACCTTTGGTTGGAAATGAAATTCAGGTTAATGGGGAAATTTGTAATGAATGAGATTAGTTTAGATTAAGATAAGAATTTTGTAATTTTACATTTATACAATAAGCCCTTATTGAGAGAAAAAAAGATTAAGAGGAGGTTGTTATTTGGAATAAAGCTGCCATAATATTTAACAAAGCCAAGATGGATGGAATACATAAGAAGTTCTTCTACAAAAATGAAATTTTAAGGTTCTTGATAATAACTTGATGTGCGGTCCATGATGTAAGAGTAATAATAAATAAAATTTAAATATAACCGACCCATCACATCAAGTCCACACACCCTGTTAGGATAGATGCCACCTGCAGCCAGTTGTTTTATAGTTTTTGATGCTTTCTGGTCCATCATACAGATTGTTGATCCTTTTGTTTTATTTATTTTTATTTTTGAAATCCAAAGCAGAATGTGTGGATTGTGAAATGGTGTGCCCCTTTTTCTTGTAAGTACAGTGGTATAAGCAGAAGAATATTTTGGATTTATGGGCATCTCTGCATGACCGCAGGGTATTGTTATCATTTATTATAATATTGCCAGGAAAAAGTTGTGTTTTGAAACATGAAACTGGAGTTCTTACACAAACAGCGTGATAGAAAACAAGCTATTGTAATATATTTATGCAAGCTGGACCCAGTAATGAAGGGTTCACCCCGATATATCAGAGCTGCAGCTTTTATGCAAAGGTGCTATTAGACAAAGTTAGATATTGTTTTGGTCAAACATTTAATTTTTAATGGTCCGACATTCTGCGCAACAAATATACAGCTAACTAAATGTCTGTCTAATGAAAGGTTTAAAATATGAGTTTGTTTATGTACAAATCTAACAATGAAAAATGCGTACATTTATTCAAAAGAAAGGAAAAGACACATGTGTTAAATTGATGTGGGAATCAGCTGCTGTGAGCCCAGTGCAGGACACACTCCCTGAAGACCCAGATATTACATTTTTTGTAGATTTGAGTATGCAGTTTACCACCCAGAAGGATACTCTGTATTCAAAGTCATTGGATCCTTTTTGCCCAGCTCAAGAAGCAGAGCGCCATGTTTTAGCAAAGCCTGAGAGCTATAAAAAGAGTGTATATTTATATAGATAGTCGAGATATAGAGAGCTTTTGGTTCCATTTAAAGGGACAGAAGTTTGTTTTTACTTCGGCAGGTAAACCAACCAAGCATGCCAAGTTAATTTGATCGGCTGTTTTCAGCCTTCCAGGTTCTTGCTGAGGTAGCCATATTAACTTTCACACATGGAATCAGACCAGGTGACTAAGGATGCTGCATTTACAGCCCCGGACACTTGATGGGTCTGTGCAACTCACAGATTCCACCCTAGTTCTGGCCCAGTATAGCTGGGATTAATAATTCAACTTTAAGGACCCCAGAACGAGAAGAACAAGTGGTCCACAGGGGGCAACTTCTTATGAAACAGGACTTTGGAAAAGGTGATCATTTATGTCTGCCAGCCACTCTTTTCCCTCCAGCTCGACACATGGACCGTGTCATCAGTCACAAGCAGTTATGGCTGCCTTAGTAAATGAGCATGGGATAGAGCCAGGGTTCTCCACAGTTGTTTTTATAACATACCACTTCTTGTTTTACCTGATACCAAAGGTGTTACCAAAAGCTGAACATCCCTTCCAGATATTACAAAAAGATATATCCAGATGCCCAAGTTAGGATCTTACGAGTATGCATTTTGTCTGTATGGACATGTTTTTTGGATGTCCAGTGGCAAATGCTACTGCAAAGGCCACAGTAAAACGTGTTATCAGAAGTAGTTTGTAAGTACAGAGTGCCAGAAGGTACAGAGAGCAACAGAGGAAATCATTTTTTATAGGAGAGTCCTTAATAGAAGTTTTGAGGTTTTATTTTTACACCCCTCACTGTCTACAATGTAGCGGACAAAGTAGAGTAAGAAACTAGAAAACTTTTGCCTGAATGTTTTCTTATATTTTATCAAGCCCCTAAGGGGGATGTTGGACTCTCTCCCTATGGGATTTGGTTTGGGAGTGTGTTACTCACTTGCTTATATTTTGTCTCAGCAGCTGAAGTCCTTCATTCGGATCTCACAGAGAATGTTGCTGATCTTTTAAGGTTTTTTGACAAACTGATTTATGTGTTTTCTCCCCAATTCCAGATCCTAAAAGTTTGGAAGGATCTAAAACTAAAGCCAGGTGACTTGTGGATTGTTAACAGACATTTATATATATAAGGAAATGTTTGGAGACTCAATACAGCATCTATTTCATGTACAGTTTTTGCAAAACTTGAAGGAAAAGTCACCTGGATCCACACCAGACACTGCAAAAATGACTATATTAAAGAAATCTCTGTGTTTGATTTATTTCCCTCTTGTGATCACAGTCTAGGGTACTTTTTGATTCAATTACTTTAATTGTAAGGGATATATATATATATATATATATTTGAAAAGTAGTTCAGCCATGTTGAAGTCATATTTGTCTTTTGTACTGTCTTCCATTTTATGTAGAATTGTCTGTGTTTACATATGCTGATAAGTCAGCATGCCAACAATTCAGCTAGAAGGCCATTCTGGCCACAGGAGTGTACAGCTAGTACTCTGTAAATATGTCTAATCAATCATTTGTTTTTTCACAATGAAAAGTCATTTGGTAATGAAAAAGTTGCTCAGCTATTATTTTCTCCACAATGGAGTTTTTTGCCTCTTTGGCCAGGACTACCTCTACCTAAGCGTGTGGAGCTTCCAGGTTAAAGGTGATAGCAGGTATGGTTAGTGATCAAAATATTGATCAAAAGAGGGGAGACTGTAATGGAAATTTGAAAGTTCTGTATATAATTGTATTGTATTTTGTATGTATTGCACATTGCCCTCACTGTGCACACAGCACTAATAATGTTTTCAGTAAATGTTTACATTCTTTCGAGTCCTGATTAGAATAAGCCTGCCTATGTAACGCCCCTTGTTACCATAAACGTACAATTGTAATATTAATGTGATACCTACGTAATCATGTGCATAAAAACCTTCAACTGCGTCATAATAAAGCAGAACAGTTATTTGGAAAGATGCTGAGCGTATCTTTTGTCTCTGTTCCCTACTGCAGTAGTTATTATTAATTTGGAACCACTAATCAATATGAGGATAGGGGTTGCCTATCATCAATTTAACCGAGTCACTCTCAACCCCAAAGAACTGCCCCAGCCCCTCCGTCGCTCCTAGCAATGTGATTAATGTAATAACACAGTAATACACAGACACAGTTCTGCTCTCTCAAGTTTACTTGGACCAGAGAAAGGTTTAAAGTGATGTTAGTCAGCCAAGTCCTGTATAACTAACCAGGACTTGGTTGAAACAATGTCTGTTAAAGCAATAAATGGCAATTAGCAACAACAAAAGTAACACCAGTGAGTACAGTGTTAAACAGTAATAAGCAAATCTTTAAGCAAGCTAAGGCTAGTTGTAGATATTAATATCACTAAAGGGGAACCCCAGGCCAACCTATAATACCTCAAAGTCTATTGGGAATAATACACTATAGGTAACAGGGGCATGTCCCCTTTAAGCGCAGTAATTAATTGTAGATATTAATATCACTAAAAGGGGAACCCCAGGCCAACCTATAATACCTCAAAGTCTATTGGGAATAATACACTATAGGTAACAGTGGCGTGCCCCCTTTCAGCGCAGTAAATAAAAGTGTCCTAAGAGTGAGGCCTCACACTATCTTCACTGGCACGTTGGAGCTCTAAGAACGAGGGTCCTTTGATGTAACAGAGTGGGAAGGAACAGGGTAATATATATTGTGATATAACACTCTCCTACACAATCTGGGTAACAGATGTCTGTGCACAGTGTTCAAATGTGTAATTTACAAAAGGCAAGAGCCCCCTCACCAATCCTGTACACGTTCAGTGATCCACTGAAGAGCGATCAAACGATTCTCCTAATCGCAGATGTGTTGCAATGGAGTTCAGTCTGCTGACCTGGTGAATCGGCCGATTCTGTGGCATACAGCATTGCTGCAGAGTGTGCTTCTGAAAGCAGATGGTTTCCTAACCCTCTGGAATGGAGCTGTAGGCTGTGTGCGCCTTGGTAGGCCGCAATCCCTTCACACAGCAACAGGATGGTGTTCTCACAATGGGATCCAGGAAGCAACCACACTTGGGCCTTGTCTGCAGATCATTTTTATAGTCTCTCCCATCATCCTCTGCTTTTCATGCAATACAGGCTGGGTTTTGTAGTTCTTTGCCTTTAAAAATCAGTGAGCAGGTTTGTGCTGGGACTTCACATTCCACACTATTTTTCAGCTGCTGCTTGGTAAAGCCCCATTGATTGGTTCCTCTGTAAGTGCTCTTACAATTGGCTTCCTTCCTCCTGCCAAAAGGAACACAGGGAAGGAACAGACTAGCCTCTGTGTGTGTGGGTGAGTGGGGGGGGGGGGGTGAAAAGCCTATGCAGCTGCTAGCAGGCAGCTCTCTCCTTCATGGATTCAATTAGCTTGGAGAGGTACCTGCTACAGCAAAATAAGGGGAGAGCAGACAGGATCAGTACCAAGTGTTAGGAACTAAGGCAGGTACACATTATATGATGATATGCTTTGTTCATTTTTCCTTTCAGAGGTTTCTAACTACTTTACGTGGTGAAGCACAATTTTTTTAATGGGAGGCCATAGTTCTACTTTAACCACCTCCCACCCGGCCACTGCACATATACGGCTGAGTGGGCACTTCCTCCTTCTGAGTGGACGTTCAGGAACGTCCCTCAGAAGGAGGGGGATCACACGCACGTGCCTGCGCAGTGGCGCAATCCCGATGTGCTCGTGTCACCCGGACACGGTGCATCTCCATACGGCAGGAGGGCTCTGTGATTGGCCCTCCTGATCGCAAGACGGCTGTGTCCAATCATAGCCATCATGTGATGTAAATATAGAGCCGGTTGCTAGGCAATCGGCTCTCCTCTCCTCACACGAAAGTTGTCAGTGAGGAATGGAGAGCGGATCGCTGAAGCCAGCCGATGATCAGTGAGTATGAGCTGATTTTACAAATTTTTACACACTGATCCTCGGCCCAGTGTCCCCACACATGTCCCCACATAATGTAAAATCACAATGGTGTCACAAAATAGTCAATAGTTTTGTGACACAATAGTGTCACAAAATCGTGTCCCCAAAACACTGTCCCCACCCACATGTTTCCACACATGTCCCCACACAGTAACAACACCTGTCCCCCACATACGTAACAGTAAAACTATATGTTCCAATGATCATCTGCACACATATGTCCGTGATCATCTGCATACATATGTCCGTGATCACACAAACCAATAATTATACACTTAACGGGATTTTTTTTACCAAAGATATGTAGCAGAATACATTTTGGCTTAAATTTATGACACAATTAGATTTTTTTTTGGATTTCTTTTAAAACAGAAAGTAGAAAAAATTGTTTTTTTTTTTTTTTAAATTCCTCTCTTTTTTTGCTTATATTGCAAAAAATAAAAAACTGATTTGTGAATAAATACCACCAAAAGAAAGCTCTATTTGTGTGAACAAAATGATACAAATTTCATTTAGGTACAGTGTTGCATGACCGCGCAATTCTTATTGAAAGTGCAAGAGCGCTGAAAGCTGAAAATTGGCCTGGGAGGAAAAGGGGCGAAAGTGCCCAGTATTGAAGTGGTTAAGAAATAAAATCTCTATCTGACCATCAGTGTAATTTCCTTTGTTATTAAACAGAAAGTCTTTTAACTGGGAACAATTTATGTGGAAATCAGTTATTCTATAAATAGGTTTTTGGACTGTGCCAAGAAACTAGAGCATGCAGAAGAAATACACAGAGGGAGTACAAAAACTCCATGCAAATGGTGACCATGGTGGAAGTCAAACCAAAAACCACATTGCTGCAGAATGGTGCCAGGTGCTTTGTTCCAGAGTCCTAAATTATTATATGTGCAATGTATAGATATTTTAAAAGGTTTGACAGAAATCTATAAAAGTTATTGTAAGTGTTTAGAATATAGACACTCCATGTTTCCATGAATTAACATTGACCTAGAATTTATTTTATTACACACTTTTGAACATGATGTCATGTTACCAATTTCTGTACCCCTAAACTAATTTTAATCATCATCTTCTGATCAATTCTAATCAACATTAACCACTTGCCGACCGCTGCACGCCGATAAACGTCGGCACAATGGCAGTGGTGGGCAAATGGGCGTACCTATACGTTCCCTTTAAGAAGCGGGGACCCGCCACGTACAGCGTGACCATGCCTGTGGGACTGGCGGTCTCCCAGCGATCATGTCACGGAGCCTCAGAATGGGGAAGTGTAAACAAGGCATTTCCCCATTCTGGCTTGTGTCATGACAGAGATCACTGCTCCCTGTCATCGGGATCAGTGATTGCTGTCATGTGACTGAAAGCCCATCCCCCCACAGTTGGAATCAATACCTAGGACACACTTAACCCCTTCGTCGCCCCCTAGTGGTTAACCCCTTCACTGCCAGTGTCATTTACACAGTAATCAGTGCGTTTTTTTTAGCACTGATCGCTGTATAAATGACAATGGTCCCAAAATAGTGTCAAAATTGTCCGATGTGTCCGCCATAATGTCGTAGTCCCGATAAAAATTGCACATCACTACCATTACTAATAAAAATGCATTAAAACTATCCCCTATTTTGTAGACGCTATAACTTTTGCGCAAACCAGTCAATATACGCTTATTGTGATTTTTTTTTACCAAAAATATGTAGAAGAATACATATCGGCCTAAACTGAGAAATATGATAAAAATATCAGGTATTTTGGTTTAAAAAAGTTTTATTTGGAGCACCTTAAAAGTCTGTTTTATTTTTTCTGTTTCAATATTCGTATTGGAAATTTCTATAAAAAAAGGCACAGACCATAACAGGCACAATGGCATTGGTCAAACATGAAAACAGATGATAGTCCGCAACTCAGGCGGAGTGTGCTACTGACAAACAAATAAGAAGAACAAAAATTGTGTAGTCGCAATTTTACATAATCCAACACAGTGGCAGCGGGGGGGAGAGGAGGTGGCAAGTGGACCTGACTACGGACCCCCTGTCGCTCTAGCCCGCACCACGCACCATACCCACACCCCCTGGTTGCCAGCTTACTCACCCTGTGCTGCCCCCGGACCGACATGTGGAAACGGTGTGCGACGGCTTCCCCCCTCAGTCTCCTCCATGTCCTGGCTCCATCGGTCGGGCTTACTATGTGTTTCCTCATCACAGCGGCCGCACATCTCCTTCCTCCACCTCCTCCTTCCTCCTATTAGGCCAATAGGATGGCTTCTCCTTTCGGCCAACCGGGAAACTACCTGCTTCCTGATTGGCTGGGAGGAGAATCAGTGTGACAATAGTGAATATTCATTCGCTATTGTCACACAACTGGGTGGGCCAAGGCGTAGTGCTCTGTGCACCCCAAGCCCACCCTTTTTTGAAGCCTATTGGAGCCTCTGGCTCTAATCACATGCTTAAAAAAAAAAAAAATAATTAGAATCCATGCGTCTGGTGCCCCGCATGTAGATTAGGGGGCCGGACGCATGGATGCGGGGGGGCGGCGCCTCTGCGCCCCTAATGCATGGGCCGCCACTGATCCAACAAATGAATTCAGAACAGCGCCTGCCTAACATATAATAAAGAAAAGTGAAACATAATTTGCAAGTGTACTCCAGTAGAGGGGAACAAGTCCCAAGCAGAAATAAGAAAAACCCAAGTGCCCATTAAGGCTCGGAAAGCATGAATAATCTGTTAACCACCAGTTAGAAGATATGTATAAAAAGCAACTGAAAGGAAAGTAAAAGGAAAGAGAAGAAAAGAAGAAGGGGGGAGGAAAGAGGGGAAGAGAGCTATAGCCCACCCAGCCACTGCTCCCAGTCGCCACCACAACAACCGCCCTTAAAGTGGTTTTAAAGGCAGACCTTTTTCTTTATATTAATGCATTCTGTACATTAAGATAAAAAACCTTCTGTGTGCAGCAGCCCCCCTCAGCCCCCCATACTTACCTGAGCTGTCTGGGACTCTCCCTCCTGATTGGCTGAGACACAGCAGTGGGCACCATTTGCGCCCGCTGCTGTCAATCAAAGTCAGTGAGCCAATAAGGAGAGAATAGGGGCAGGGCCGAGCCACGGATTCTTGTCTGAATGGACACACAGAGCAGCGTCTCGGCTCGAGTGCCCCCATAGCAAGCTGCTTGTTGTGGGGGCACTCGGCAGGAGGGAGGGGACAGGAGTTTCGGCGAGGGACCCGAGAAGAGGAGGATCTGGGCTGCTCTGTGCAAAAGCACTGCACAGAGCAGGTAAGTATGACATGTTTATTATTTTTACCCCCCAAAAAACAAGACTTTAACCACTTCCGGACCAGCCACCGCAGTTTTGCTGCGGCAGGTTGGCTCGGCTGGGCAAATCGATGTTACTTTGCGTCACTTTTCCTTTTGGCCACTAGGAGCTTGCACGCCCGCAGCGTGTGCCCAGAGCCGATGCGAGTGCCCTGCGGGCGCGATGACCGCCGGGCACCAGCGATTGCACGTGACAGAGTGAGAACCGTAATCTGTGTGCATAAACACACAAATCCCGGTTCTTTCAGGGGAGTAGAGACAGATTGTGTGTTCATACTAAGTTTGAACACCGATCTCTCTCTCCTCCTAGACAGTCCCATCCCCCCTACAGTTAGAACACACCTAGAGAACACAGTTAACCCCTTGATCCCCCCTAGTGTTAACCCCTTCCCTGCCAGTGACATTTACACAGTTTTGTACGCCGCAATATTGCAGTCCTGATAAAAATCACAGATCTCCACCATTACTAGTAAAAAAAAAATGCCATAAATCTATCGCCTATTTTATAGATGCTAAAACTTTTGTGCAAACTAATCAGTATATGCTTATTGCAATTTTTTTTACCAAAAATATGTAGAAGAATATATATCTGTTTAAACTGAGGAAAAAATTAGTTTCTTTGAAAAAAAATGTGGGATATTTATTATAGCAAAAAGTAAAAGATGTGTTTTTTTCAAACTTGTCGCTCTTCTTTTGTTTATAGCGCAAAAAATAAAAACTGCAGAGGTGATCAAATACCACCAAAAGAAAGCTCTATTTGTGGGGGAAAAAAACCCACCAATTTTGTTTGGGTATAGCGTCGCACGACCGCGCAATTGTCAGTTGAAGCGACGCAGTGCCGTATCGCAAAAAATGGCCTGGTCAATAAGCAGCCAAAACTTCTGGGGTGAAGTGGTTAATATCACTTTAAGGGGATTAAAGATACCATATCCATGGATTCCAAACTCTTTTGAATTGCGGGGAGGTATCTTGTAGGATGCTAACCAACTTTACAGTGGTCATGATCCAGGTAAGCTTATGCCTCATCATCGCGGAGTTAATTGTGGGTTTGTTCCGAAGACTGTTTTTTTAAAACTTTTACTGTTCATTTAAGATATTTCTTGGTGTCTGTTGCTAGGATTCACATTCAGCTAATATTTATTGTTTGCTGTACATGAGATCACACAACAGTGCAAGCTTCATAAATTGCTTTTGTCTCTCTCCTCTCTCTCCTAGCAGTGCTTTTGGTAATTAATGTTTTGTAGTGATGATTAGGGATGAGCCGAACACCCCCCTGTTCGGTTCGCACCAGAACATGTGAACACCGTTAAAGTCTATGGGACACGAACATGAATAATCAAAAGTGCTAATTTTAAAGGCTTTTATGCAAGTTATTGTCATAAAAAGTGTTTGGGGACCTGGGTCTTGCCCCAGGGGACATGGATCAATGCAAAAAAAAGTTTTAAAAACTGCCATTTTTTCAGGAGCAGTGATTTTAATAATTCTTAAAGTCAAACAATAAAAGTGTAATAACCCTTTAAATTTCGTAGCTGGGGGGTGTCTATAGTATGCCTGTAAAGGGGCGCATGTTTCCCATGTTTAGAACAGTCTGACAGCAAAATGACATTTCAAAGGAAAAAAGTCATTTAAAACTACTCGCGGCTATTGCATTGCCGGTCCGACAATACACATAAAAGTTAATTGATAAAAACGGCATGGGAATTCCCCACAGGGGAACCCCATGCCCTTCAGGTCTGGTATGGATATTAAGGGGAACCCCGGCCAAAAAAAAAAAAAAAAAAATGACGTGGGGGTCCCCCTAAATTCCATACCAGACCCTTCAGGTCTGGTATGGATTTTAAGGGGAACCCCGTGCCAAAATAAAAAAAAAACGGCGTGGGGTCCCCCCAAAAATCCATACCAGACCCTTACCCGAGCACACAACCTGGCAGGCCACAGGAAAAGAGGGGGGGACCAGAGAGCGCCCCCCCTCCTGAACCGTACCAGGCCACATGTCCTCAACATTGGGAGGGTGCTTTGGGGTAGCCCCCAAAACACCTTGTCCCCATGTTGATTAGGACAAGGGCCTCATCCCCACAACCCTGGCCGGTGGTTGTGGGGGTCTGCGGGCGGGGGGCTTATTGGAATCTGGAAGCCCCCTTTAACAAGGGGACCCCCAGATCCCGGCCCCCCTTGTGTGAAATGGTAAGGGTATCCCTACCATTTCACTAAAAAACTGTCAAAAATGTTAAAAATTACAAGAGACAGTTTTTGACAATTCCTTTATTTAAATGCTTCTTCTTTCTTCTTTCTTCTATCTTCCTTCATCTTCTTCTTCTTCTTCTGGTTCTTCTGGCTCTTCTGGTTCTTCCTCCGGTGTTCTCATCCAGCATCTCCTCTGCGACATCTTCTATCTTCTTCTCCACGGGCCGCTCCGCACCCATGGTATGGGGGGAGGCTCCTGCTCTTCTCTTCATCTTGTTCTCTTTTTCATCTTCTTCTCTTCTTCTCTTCTTCATCTTCTTCTCCGGGCCGCTCCGCATCCATGCTGGCATGGAGGGATGCTCCCGCTGTGTGATTCGTCTCCTCTTTTGACGGTTCTTAAATAACGGGGGGGGGGCACCCGGTGACCCCGCCCCCCTCTGACGCATGGTGACTTGACGGGACTTCCCTGTGACGTCACGGGGAATGCCACAGGGAAGTCACTGATGATCATCAAACAGCATTTAACATATTACTATTTGCACAGAGTTTTGAACTATTCAATTCAACTATGGCATATGTGAACTAGATTTATAGAAAAACTCTTTGTTCTCACTTTTCTTCTATTTTATCCTGTCATAGTCCCCTGTCCACACATATATGGAGGATACTCTTTGGCATACATATTTTAATATATTTGGGTACAAATGCATTAGTGATCCCGCAGCTAGATATCAATCTGTTGTGGGATCATTTGCATTATTGTTACTATGCATCATCAATTTGATGTCTATATTTATTATGTTCTGATCATTATTTCCTAGACTGTTTGGGTTGGACTTGGGTTGCGTGCACTTGCGGTCTTTCCACCATCGGCCACATGGTGTCACTGTTACTTTTGGGTTCCCGTGTGGCTCTTTATCCACTTCTACAGTGGGTCACCCTCATGCTGTGGTCCCAGGTTTGCGGGGAGTTGATCTACTGCCCGGCACGTGGGAGGCCCCTGGAGTTAGGCCGCTATATTGGCCACAACCGGGGAACCTTCAGTTCGCATTTTTATGTAAGGGTTGGCTCCCTTCCTGTTTGCATCTCAGCTTGAGGTGCGGACGTCTGGGATGCACATGCGCCAGTGGCATCACGATGCAGGATGCCGCTCCGCCCCCTGGGGCGGACGGGCCGGCGCCGCTTTGTCTGGGAGTATCTGAACACACAGCCACGTCTATTGCATGATTCGGCGTGTGTGTTATCTGGCCCCAGCTGACTTTGATTGCTTGATAGCAACTGAGGTCAGCTGTACTTACCTGTTTCTATATAACCTGTTCGCTCGGCGTGGACGGTCATTCGGATCGTGCCATGCTGTTGCAGTGATATTACTCATTCAAACCATTTCAGGTATGTTACTAACACTTGTGTACTTCTTCATGAGTCTGGATCTGTCGGTCTCAACATGGGACATTGACTGATCTAGCTATTTATTACTGGACCATATTTGAGAAATTGTGTTATATCCAGCGCTAAATACTGCACTTATATTACTCTGGCGCTCTTTTGTGCTTATATTCACAGACATATACCAGTCCAATTGCGCTATATACTCTATAGTGGCCGGTCAGCCATTGCTGATTCATTCATCACTGGCTGGGTGCTCCTCACTCTCCCACTTCCAGTTTTATGCATCTTTGAGTGGTTTACGTGCCCCCTTTTTTCCATCCTTGAGTGGCCCTGATTGCCCGCGGACCCCAGAGGGGTACAGACGTTAATTCCATCTTTTCTCTCATGTGTCCGGTGCTGGCTGATCTGCTTGTGTAAGTACATTCAACCCATTGTCCTGTTTCCATGAGTTTTGGTTCAGCATGTAAACCATTGTTTAAAGTGTAACTCTAATGGGCAACTTTTTCTTTTTTCTTATTATGCTATTATTGTACTAATTTCTATTATATTTATATTGTGGAAAGATTAAACAATTGTTATAAGTCACATTAAGCCTCTGTAGAAGGACGTCCTCATCCGAAACATGTCAGGCGTCATTTCCAGCATTTGATCTCTGCTAGCCTAGAACTTCTGTATAGGGCAGCTAAGTTTCATTTTTACTATGTCTCTAATGTTTACAATTTTATGACTAACTTTTTTGATACTTGTATGTTATTTGAACTATATATCATATTGTGAATAATAAATATATTTTTTACTATACATTTGGTCCATCATTTAAAATCCTGAAGGTTTATACCGTGCCTTGTGCACTAGGTTGTTTCTTTGCAGATATATTGGATCGGACCAACCAAATGTTTATGCACACACTGCCAATCCCTGTCATATTGAACCAACTTTACAGTGGTCATGATCCAGGTAAGCTTATGCCTCATCATCGCTGAGTCAATTGTGGGTTTTTTCCGAAGTCTGTTTTTTTTAAAACTTTTACTGTTCACTTAAGATATTTCTTGGTGTCTGTTGCTAGGATTCACATTCAGCTATTCAATTCAACTATTCAAACTATTCATTCAACTATTTAATCACATGAGCAAAAGCTATGCATGCTCTTAGAATTCATAGTGCTTCAGGTCCATAAGGGATCTGTTACAAAAATGGAAGGTTCGCCATATCTCCCTTCTGTGGAGGGTGGCCTCTGTTAAAATGACCATCCTTCCCAAACTTCTTTACCTCTTCCAAACGCTCCCCATCCCAATTCCACATGCAGACTTGAGTAAACTTCAGGCAGATTTAGTGCGCTTTGTTTGGAATTATGGGAGGCATAGAATATCTCATTCAGTCTTAACGGCGGCGCGCTCAGAAGGTGGGTTGGCATTTCCTGACCTAAACAAATATTACCAAGCTGCCCAACTACGTGCACTGGCCTCCTGGTTTCCCCAGCGGTCTTACCATAGATGGACAGAAATTGAAAAAATATGGATGGCACCCACACATCCGAATAGCATGCTCTGGAATGCAAATGTGGAGGTGGACTCGGCCCGACTTCTGGGCCCCATTCTCCATCTTAGATCACTCTGGAGTAGATTATCCTGAGTACATAAGCTGGGCTCGGAGAGGTCACTCCTCCCGTCATTTCTTTACAATCCAAGAATGCCTACAGGCCTTACATATCAGATGTCTTTCCCATGGGCGACAAGGAATTTATTCCACTTTGGTCATCTGGTGCATCCATGTACACGTAGAATGCTCTCATTTCTAGAACTTCAAAAGAAATTTGACTTACCCTGCCAGGTATTCTATGGGTACCTGCAGATTAGACATTATGCCCAATCTTTCGCCCCGAACCTACAATTCTCAGCGCCAACTCCATTTGAGAGCTTGATGTTAGCGGGTTTGGCATGCCGAGGCTTAATTTCAGACATATACCGGGTGCTAAATTCCTACTGCTTTACCGCCCAGGGTAAGCATGCATATATGCTTCTCTGGGAGAGGGTATTGGGAGAGGAAATCCCAGAAACGACATGGCGGACGATTTGGTCTCAGGCAGCTAAGAGTTCCTTTTGTACACTCTACAAGGAGAACGCCTACAAAATTCTCTTTTTTTGGTATCTGACGCCTGACGTTCTCCATGCCATTTACCCTTCTAGTTCGGATAGATGCTGGCGTTGTCAGGAAGACAGAGGGAGCTTGTACCATATTTATTGGATTTGTTCTAAGATAGTGCCTTTCTGAATGGAGACGAAGGTTTACTAACTCGCCTTTTAGGTGTGCAGGTTCCCAGAACCCCGAAATCATTGCTCCTTGGAGTTTCTGTTTTACAGATACCTAAACATTCTAAAAAACTGCTTAGACATGTCCTGACGGCCGCGAGATGCCTTATTGCCCTTTATTGGAAACAACGGGACCCGCCTACTCAAACTGACTTATACACAAGAATAAAAGACATAGAGCTGATGGAAAAAATGACAGCTAGATTGCAAGATAGATTGGAAGTACATGATAAGGTCTGGGAAGAATGGCATAGATGAGAAGACCCGCCCTAAACCAATGGCTGAGCCTCCCCCTCCCTTCCCCCCCCTTCCCCTCCCTTTCCACCTTATTCTCTCTTTCTTTTCTCTACTGTACTCTTTTGTCTTTTTTCTCTTTAGATTTTGCTAAGCTCCATGTTGAAACTTACTTGTTAGCTACTGAATGTTACATGGAACTTGATACGAATCTTTTATATTTGGTTTATTATTTACTGATGTTTGATATCTGTCAGCTTTACTGCTGGACTGTTGAAATTTGTACAACGCAGTATCAATGTCCAATGTATCAATTTATTCACCTGCGTATATGTTTAATAAAAAACGTTATTTGAAAAAAAAAAAAAAAAAGAATTCATAGTGCTTCAGTGCTGTCTGTTTCATTTGGGGACAGATTATGGCTTTATGTAAGTTAGTTCAAATTCTGCGGAGCTTACTTTAAGTCAACCAAAACTGAAACCAGAACATTAAAAGGGAATTTCCAAGAAAAAAGAAAATTCAGTTTGCCATAGACCACACTCCTGAGGAATGCTCAACTCATACAATACCTGTATGTGACAGACACCATAAAAATATTATTTATGATATATTTCTGCACTGTAATACCTTTTTCCGGTGGGATCTCATGTATTATTATTATTATACAGGATTTATATTGCGTCAACAGTTTGCGCAGCGCTTTACAACATGAGGACAGGCAGTGACATTACAATACAATTCAAAACAGGAGAAATCAGAGGGCACTGCTTGTTAGAGCCTACAATCTAGGAGGGAGGGTCAAGTGATACAAAAGATAATTACTGTGGAGGATGATCCAATAGAGAAAATAAAAGTACAGTTGTTAGGTAGGGGCAGAATAGATTTCTCTGAAGAGAAGGGTTTTCAGGGATTGTCTAAAAGCAAACAGAGTAGGAGATAGTTGGACAGATTGGGGTAGGGAGTTCCATAGGATAGGAGAGGCTCAGGAAAAATCCTGGAGGTGAGCATGGGAGGAGGTGATGAGGGAGCTAGAGAGCAGGAGTTCTTGGGAGGAACGAAGAGAACAAATAGGTTGGTATTTTGAGACTAGGTTACTGATGTAGCTGGGGGCCGAGTTGTAGATGGCTTTGTAAGTTGTTAGTATTTTGAATTGAATTTGTTGGCTGAGTGGAAGCCAGTTGAGGGATTGACTGAGAGGAGTAGCAGACACTGAACTGTTGGTAAGGTGGATGATCCTGGCAGCAGCATTCATGATGGATTGAAGAGGCATAGCCTATGTAAAGGTAATCCCATGAGGAGGAAGATTAAATAGTCAAGGTGGGAGATGACCAGGGAGTGAAGTAGGAGCTTTGTGGTGTCTTTGGTTTGGAAGGGGCATATTTTTGAGATGTTGCCGAGGTTGAGGCTGCAAAATTTGGACAGTGATTGGACATGGGGCTGAAAGGATAGTTCAGAGTCAAGGATTACACCTAGAACCTTGGCATGTGGGGGCGGGCTGATAGCAGTGCCTTTATAGCCTTGGCAAACAGAGTAATTTCCAGATTTCTGTAAATTCAATTTCAAAGGGAATCTAACACAGTGCCTGTTACCAAAGAAAGTCCCCAGTTGTGATTAATGGAGAGAATGCACAATATGGGTCAGATCACCCTTGTCAACCCACCCATATTCAGCATCATTGGCAGTGAAGTTCTTGGCCAGGGACTAGCCTTTCTGTTTTGAGAAATTTTCATTAAGTAGTAATCTGTAGTTGTAGACAGTATAATTAATTATTGAATCTGGAAATATTTACTGTAAGAATTGGCAATTATGTCAGGTATGTGCCGGTGTGTTCATTAGATACTCAACATACTAAAATGTTTTGTTGTTGAAAGCAAACATTTTGTGAATTTTGTTAAAGTGTAGCAGAATTCTATAAGTACTGGAAACCTGTTTCGCATTGGTTGTAAGAGTTGTGGATCCAGCCAAGACCACATAAATACTCTACTAATAGCATCACACTGTACGGCAGAGTAAACATGTTCAAAAAGCTTTCAAACTTAAAGTGCATATTTCTTATTTCACGTATTTCAGCATTTCATTTTCCACATTTACCAATTTGGTTTTTGATTTTCCTCTCTGCCTATAAGTTGTTGTCTTTATCTTGTATCACTGCAATTTCTATTTTCTGTTGCTAAAGGTATTCTTTCTATTCCAATATACCTTTTCACTATAGTGACTCAATGAAAGATAATATCCGAACATACATTTCAGGAGAAAAATGAATGGCCCATTAAAAGGATGAAATGGAAAAAACAGCTTTTGCTGATTCAGCTTCAATCTGGGAATTTCCTCCACATTGCTTTTTTCTGTCATTAGATGACCTCAGTCTGAGGATCAGCATTATTCAACCCACTTTCTCTGAGCCCAGGTCATTCTGCACCTGCCTAAACCTGTGTCTGGCCAGTAAAAGGATTTGCTGCACAGTGATGACGTCATCTCTCTGTCATTCTGCTTTCGTCCTCCTATCAGCATGCTTTTTTGAACTTTTTTTAACAGTTTTTTTCACTCTAATGCCCCGTACACACGGTCGGATTTTCCGACAGAAAATGTGTGATAGGAACTTGTTGTCGGAAATTCCGACCGTGTGTAGGCTCCATCACACATTATCCATCGGATTTTCCGACACAAAAAGTTTGAGAGCAGGCTAAAAAATTTTCCGACAACAAAATCCGTTGTCGGAATTTCCGATCGTGTGTACACAAATCCGACGCACAAAGTGCCACGCATGCTCAGAGTAATTTAAGAGATGAAAGCTATTGGCTACTGCCCCGTTTATAGTCTCGACGTACGTGTTTTACGTCACTGCGTTCAGAATGATCGGATTTTCCGACAACTTTGTGTGACCGTGTGTATGCAAGACAAGTTTGAGCCAACATCCGTCGGAAAAAATCCTAGGATTTTGTTGTCGGAATGTCCGATCAATGTCCGACCGTGTGTACAGGGCATAATCTCCAGCTCTGTTGTAAAGGGACTGCAGGAGGGCAATACCAGGTCAAATTCAGGCACCTACACTGCTTGCATATAAATATAGATTTAATGATGTACAGCATTTATAAATACATAGCTGCCTTAATAGTGGACCGTTCTATTTGCCTAGGGTTCAACTTTAAAGCGGGGGTCCACCTATCTATCGTTTTTTTTTTTTTTTTTTTGAGTTCATTCACAAACTTTTCTTCTCAGCATTACATACTCACATATTGTGTGTAATATGTCCGCCTGTGTCAGATTTCGTCGGAAAGAATAACTTATATTATTCACTGCAGGCGGTTTCCATCTTCATTGTGGGCATCTGAAGCCCACAAGCATTTATTTCCTGGATGCGGTGAATGCTGTGCTCCCAGCATTCACCGCTCGTTCCCGCACATGCTCAGTGGCATACTGGGAAGCCTGAGACTAGCTCCCAGGAGACGGGAGTGCGGAGTCTGGGAGAGGCTAGAAACACGCCTACTCCCACAGGAGGAGAACCAGGAAGTGCAAAGAAGAATAGAAAAATAAAAGGTAATTACTGCGATTTAAATTTTTTTAAATGGCATGTCAGCATCTAGGCAAGGAAGAGAATACATACAGATATTGTTTAAAATTTGGGTGTAACCCCGCTTTAAAGACATCCAAGAGTTAGTTAGCCAGCAGGACTGATGCATTGGATATAAAGTTCCAGAGATCTTGTCTGCTACAGTTGTGTGGAATCAGATAATAGGTCAGATGTGTTTATTTCTGAAAATACACAGATATTGTTTTCATGTCTATTTGCTTTCAGTATAGACATTGGGGGTTCGTTTCTGCAGCTAAGGCCGGATTCACACTGGTAAGCAGTTTATGTACATTTTCATGCGTTTTTAGCCACAGTCCTATTGACTTCTATTGACTCTAGATCATGTGTTTTTGCTGCGTTTTATGACCACGCACCAAAAGTCCTGCATGCCGCATCTTAAATTTGATTTCAGAAAACACAGCAAAAACATGCAACCTAAAGAAAGGCAATGGGAGCGCAGCTAAAAATTCATGTAAAATGCACATAAACCACATAAACTCCCACGCTGCATCCAAAATGTAGCGCAGCAGTGTAAACCTAGCCTAAAACTGACCATACACCAGAAAAATACATTTTCGCCGGTTTGGCAGGGACCAGCTGAATTCTGAGTGTGTGGCCTTCCCTATTTGACGGAAGTAATTTGTTTGATCAATTTCATTCACATTGGTATGTTGAAAACTTTTGCTAGATCAGCATCAGCAATAGAAGTTTGGTGAGGGACGATTTGCGCTTTTCAGCCTCGTGCTTTTCCAATCGTTACTGCTCTTCAGTTTGTGCTTGTGGGTTTGTATCTGGTTTTCAGTGCTTGCCCCCCCAAAGCGCGCGCGAGGTACGTATAAAATATATGGAGTACTTTGCGGGTAGGGGGGCCGTTGATATGCCAGAAAATGTTTAATAAACATTTTAAAAATACATTTTTTTATTTAAACTGAAATAATATTTCCTTTGATTCACTGCTTGTGTTTCTTTTAGCTGTCTCCTAGGTTCTTAGGGCTTTTTTTGGACATTTTCTTCAATAGTGCAAATGTAATTTATTTGATACATGACGTGACAATCTCTTCTTCAGCAAACTATTATTATGTTGTGGGTCTGCTACACACACACACCTTGTTTTTGTTGTTAATGTACAGTGGGGACGGAAAGTATTCAGACCCCCTTAAATTTTTCACTCTTTGTTATATTGCAGCCATTTGCTAAAATCATTTAAATTCATTTTTTTCCTCATTAATGTACACACAGCACCCCATATTGACAGAAATACATCATTTTGCAGATGTATTAAAAAATAAAAAATAAAATATCACATGGTCCTAAGTATTCAGACCCTTTGCTCAAGAAGCACCCTTTTGATCTAATACAGCCACGAGTCTTTTTGGGAAGTTTTTCACACCTGGATTTGGGGATCCTTTGCCATTCCTCCTCGCAGATCCTCTCCAGTTCTGTCAGGTTGGATGGTAAAAGTTGGTGGACAGCCATTTTTAGGTCTCGCCAGAGATGCTCAATTGGGTTAATGTCAGGGCTCTGGCTGGGCCATTCAAGAACAGTCACAGAGTTGTTGTGAAGCCACTCCTTCGTTATTTTAGCTGTGTGCTTAGGGTCATTGTCTTGTTGGAAGGTAAACCTTTGGCCCAGTCTGAGGTCCTAAGCACTCTGGAGAAGGTTTTCATCCAGGATATCCCTGTACTTGGCCGCATTCATCTTTCCCTCAATTGCAACCAGTCGTCCTGTCCCTGCAGTTGAAAAACACCCCCACACCATGATGCTACCACCACCATGCTTCACTGTCGGGACTGTATTGGACAGGTGATGAGCAGTGCCTGGTTTTCTCCTCACATACCATTTAGAATTAAGGCCAAAAAGTTCTATCTTGGTCTCATCAGACCAGAGAATCTTATTTCTCACCAACTTAGAGTCCTTCAGGTGTTTTTTAGCAAACTCCATGCAGGCTTTCATGTGTCTTGCACTGAGGAGAGGCTTCCGTCGGGCCACTCTGCCATAAAGCCCCGACTGGTGGAGGGCTGCATTGATGGTTGACTTTCTACAACTTTCTCCCATCTCCCGACTGCATCTCTGGAGCTCAGCCACAGTGATCTTTGGGTTCTTCTTTACCTCTCTCCCAAGGCTCTTCTCCCCCGATAGCTCAGTTTGGCTGGACGGCCAGCTCTAGGAAGGGTTCTGGTCGTCCCAAACGTCTTCCATTTAAGGATTATGGAGGCCACTGTGCTCTTAAGTGCAGCAGAATTTTTTTTGTAACCTTGGCCAGATCTGTGCCTTGCCACAATTCTGTCTCTGAGCTCTTCAGGCAGTTGCTTTGACCTCATGATTCTCATTTGCTCTGACATGCACTGTGAGCTGTAAGGTCTTATTTAGACAGCTGTGTGGCTTTCCTAATCAAGTCCAATTAGTATAATCAAACACAGCTGGACTCAAATGAAGGTGTAGTACCATCTCAAGGATGATCAGAGGAAATGGGCAGCACCTGAGTTAATATATGAGTGTCACAGCAAAGGGTGTGAATACTTAGGACCATGTAATATTTCAGTTTTTCTTTTTTAATAAATCTGCAAAAATGTCAACAATTCTGTGTTTTTCTGTCAATATGGGGTGCTGTGTGTACATTAATGAGGAAAAAAATGAACTTAAATGATTTTAGCAAATGGCTGCAATATAAGAAAAAGTGAAAAATTTAAGGGGTTCTGAATACTTTCTGTCCTCACTGTATATAATACATTACAGTTAAAAATATACATCATTTTTAGCACCATGAATGAATTTTGGTGAGTCACGAAAATGGCATGATTGTGGCAAATTATAAAGCACTGTGGGAGTTATTTACTAAAGGAAATCCACTTTGCACTCCACGTGCACTTCAAAAGTGCACTTGAAACTGCATTGAAAGTGCACTTGTAGTGCAAAGTGCATTTGCCTTTACTAAATAACCCCCATTTCAGTGTAAACACCATCTTAGTCCAAAAAATGATATTGAGCATTGAAAGAAGAGGCCACACATTATTGAATAGAAAACGTCTTACTCTGTGCAAATTCACATGTGCGTTAGAAAATGGTTTTTGAACAAACCAACATATTTTAGTAATAACATTTTTGTTTTTGACAGTACAAATAGCCTTTTTTGTGTTAAAACAGTCATGTTTCAAACCATTAAACAATACACAACTCAGGAACTTATAAAGTTCTACTTTGACAAAGTGAAGGCAATATCAGACATTAGTATGTCCAAACTGTGTTGATCTTGCCTTCATCAGATAGGTTGATGTCACCCCTGTGAAAGCCAAATTTTGAAGATGCACACAAATCGACAGTCAAAATGGGGATTTCCCTCCTGATCCCATGCCTAATGTCAACATGTGCTAGCTCCCATCATGGGGGATCAATGGACGTGTTTCGGGGGTGCAACCCCTTCCTCCCATCTACTTTAGTTGCGAGAAAGGGGTTGCACCCCCAAAACAAGTACATTGATATCCCATGATGGCAGATGGCACTTGTTGACACACTGTGTTCATCTTCAAATTTTGGCTTTCTACATTTTTGAGAAAAGTTAGAAAAATAGAAAGAATTTGATACATGTTGGTGTGTTTTTGATTCTGCCTAAAACATCAATGATGTTTTTGAGTCTTTTTTCAACATCATTGATGTCTTCCTTGATTTTCTATAAATCCCGATTGCACACCATGATCTCCCCGATGGGAACTTGTGCACTTGTGAAATGTGTTTCTTCTTCAGCAACATCCACATCACCTAAAAAAAAAAAACACACCATGTATTAGAAATACGCAGGCATCCATCTATTACCTGAAGCTGTGGTCTCAGACACTCACCTGTTGTGGTCACTATTTCACCCACTTCATAAACCTCTCCTTCCTCCACATCCTCTGGTTGTTGTTTTTGGATTTCCCCATCTTTAGGAGGTTGGGGGTCCCTGGTGACTTCAGACGTCCCGAGTCTTTTCTCCCCTATGTGAATAAAATAAAGGTATACTTAGCACACAGATATTTGAGGCAAGAAATAGGAATATGAAACATTGCTCGGAAGTGTTGTACAATTGTCTGTTTTGGCAGAGTTCAAAGCTGAAGACATGATTTTTTCCCTTTACAAAGCTGGAATACTTACTATTTTTGTTAAAGTATCACACATGTAGAGACCCCTAGTATCCACTGGAGCACCTGTGTTGGACACCCTAAAAAGTTTGTTCTGGTGTCCCACACTAGTGCTCCTGCGTCCAGATGTGTAAACAGCTGCTGAGTGTCCTCTCCTTACACTGAATCAAGTTTGCATTTCATTCTAGTTACAAACCCATCTAGACAACAATGTACTAAACGTCTTTTAAGACAAATAGGCAAAAAACATCCTATTAGTGGGCGAACGAATGATGTTTACTACGAACGATTACTGTGCCCACGAACCTGAAACTTGCCATTTTAAACTGTACAACAATAAAGAAAAGCACATGGAGCAGCATGAACGTAAGAATAAGAATAGGAACACACAACAAAATACTTACTTTTTTGCAGCACTCTCTTGATTCTTCTGTACTAATCCTGCTCACTCAATTTGAGGTCTGACCAGTGTTTCCTCAGTTGATCCTTGGATCACCGTACCCCAAAATTCTTCTGCAGACTTTTTACAACTTTAGTCACGATCTTGGCCTTTCTCACATTTGGGTTTGGGTATGGTCCATGCTTCCCATCATAGTCAGCCCTCTTGAAGATGTCCACAGTCTCCACCATCTCTATAAAGGCCATATTTGAGGCCTTAAATATCCTCCTTAAACATCCTTTGTGGCTCCGGGCTTTCCTCATCATTGCTGCTACTCTCAGTAGCACCAGTAGCACCTGCTCTGTCTCTGCCATGTGCTCTCCCACTGCGCCGAAAGACAAGGGGCGGGGAATATACTAGAAAGAACATCTGGGGTGGGCGAAGTGTCACACATGCGCAGTGTATATAAAGTGTAACACGCATGTGTCGTACGTACAATCTGTGAGTGGAAGAAGGAGCAGTGGAAGTGCCGACCGTTCTAATGAAGGTACAATTTTAACTTGGTGCATCAGTGGCCTATACTACTTCTAGATTGAGGCCTATATTGGGACAAGATTAAAAGAGTTTAGCCTGGCATTAGGGTTTGTCTTGTGTTGTGTCTTGCAGAGAAAATGGATCTATTCAATGATGAGGACTTTATCCCCATATTCATTGATATATACAGGGAGCTGCCCTGTCTGTGGCAGGTAAACCACCCCTTTTATAACAATAAACCAAAGAGGAAGGCAGTGCTGGATCAATTGCTGGAATTTGTGAAGCCGGTGATCCCCACGGCAGACATCCCCTATTTGAAGGCCCTAATTGGTGCCATGAGGAGCACTTATAATAGGGAGCGCAAGAAGGTCCAGGATTCCCAGAGATCAGGAGCTGCAGCAGATGACATTTATGTACCCAGGTTATGGTACTATGACAGACTGCATTTTCTGGCAGGCCAGACTGAACCCAGACCAGCACTCTCCAATCTTCCTTCAAGGCTTCCTTCCACCTCAGCTGAGGCTTCTGACATCCAACCTGGGCCTTCCAGCCAGGAAGAAGTGGATGAGCCCAGCTTGAGCCAGGTATAGCATTGTTCAACATATTTCTAGTCAAAAAATTAATGATGTTAACTAGATGTTATTATTGATCAGTAATTTCTGATTTTACAAAGTGTTTTACATATCAATAGACAGTAGTAGCCACAAATGATTGGGACAAGAAGGAAACATGCTGGGGTCAGAATGATAGTCTTTTCTATTTATTAACATTCAATTTGCAACAGTCATGAGCTGAAAATTGTGTGTGATTGATGAACCAAAAACTGAAACTATGTCCCTTTTTCATACACAGGAAAGTCTCAGCCAGGAGGAGGCCATAGAAAGTGGCAGCCAGGAGGTGGTGGGGGTAAGTGGCAGCCAGGAGGTGGCCGGGCCCAGTAGCCTGCCCGAATCCCAGGTCCCTCCCCTCCGCCTTCCACAAAAAAGTCCCAGGAAGAGGAGTAACCTGGAAGAGGCATCACTTGGCCTATTTCGGAAGCCTATTGTGGCCCTCAGAACCCCTCCCAATAATCAAGAGGACTATGCCTACATGGCAGCCTGCAAAATGCAGGAAATGGAGAAGGGCCAACGCCTCTTATGTGAGGAAGTTATGTTACAAGCCCTAAATAAGGGGTTGAGGGGTGAACTTACAAGCCAAAGCCATGTTTGTGAGTTCAACCATGGTCCTCCTCCTTCTCCTCCACCTCCTGCCACAACTACAACACCAGAGCCACAGTGTGGAAGCATGCATGGAAGGAAGACAAGAGAGTGATGGCCTGGGTTTGGTGTGGTCTGACAAAAGACGCAGGCTGTTGTAAGATCACAGCCCGGGGGACATATATGTCATCTGCTGCTGTTCCTGATCTCTTGTAGTCCTGGACCGGATTGTGCTCACTATTATAAGGACTCCTCAGGCCACCAATTTTGACTGTAAAATAATTGACGTGTGCTCTGGGGTACAAAGGCTTTGCAAATTTCACCAGTTTCTCCAGCGTTGCCTTCCTCTTTATTTTGTTATGACCCAAAATAAATGTCTATTTTTTATCACAAATACTTGGCTATGTGTTTAACTTCAAAAAGGCCAGTTTGTTTGTGAGTAGGCAGGTACATTTAAAAAATACAATGTGAAATTAACAAGGGACACCAACACCAACCTCCTTGAGGATAAAAAATACAAGATAATAATGGTGTTGTGGTAACTTGACACAAAACGAAAGAAAAAATTATGGAGAGCACTATATAAAAAAAATTCTAAACATTATTATGGAGATCTGACAAAAAAAAGCAATTATTCATGAGATCACGAGAAATAATAAAGAAATCAGGTTGTTAGAACTCTGTGTGAATATGAGCAGCAAAACAACTTCATTATTCTAGCACTCTAAAGAAGAAGACTATGCACTGCATTAAAAGATTTCAAAATCTGCAGCATGACGAATGTGCTATCTCCATTATGAATTCTAGTTTTACCAGACCGAGCCCTTTCCGTCTCGTACTTGATTCTGAGCATGCGTGGAACTTTGTGCATTGGAATTATGTACACGATTGGAATTTACGAGAACGGATTTTGTTGTTGGAAAATTTGAGAGCCAGATCTCAAATTTTGTGTGTCGGAAATTCCGATGGAAAATGTCCGATGGAGCCTACACACGGTCAGAATTTCTGAAAAAAAGCTCCCATCGAACATTTTTGGTCGGAAAATCCGACCATGTGTACGGGGCATTAGTGTTGTTTCTAAGTGTTTTTGCAGAGTGCTTTGGATAACAGAGCTGCTTTTTTTCCCCAGTACAGCATTGCATTCACTCTTTTGGAACTGACCGGTATTCATTAGCATTAGGATATATTCCAACGATAAACTTTTCCTTCAAAGGAGATCAAGTTAACAGAATTGCTATAGCAACACTTTTTTTGGGGAGGAACTAAGTCCTGCTTACAAAACACAGAAATTACTGTAAAATACAACTGTTTATATTGCATGCTGTGATGTGACATACAATCCTAGAAACAGGCAACCAACAGAACCACAAAGCATAAAAATGTGTAGTCTTACTTCTTCCCAGAAGAACATGAAAACAATTACTGTACATTTCAGACATTAAAGGCGGCTGAGATGAAGAGCACGAGCTTTGAATAAATTATCTCCGGCACACATGGCAACCACATGATTTCCACTACAGATGTAAAGCAAATTGTTCCTGCAAACAAATTACAAACAAGTGAACACACAGAACACTTGGCACAAACGTAGTAAAAATTTAATATGCTATGATGTTATTACCGAGACAGTCACGTGCTTGGCTGAATGCTGCACTAGAGACAATTGTTATAAAGTCATACAGAAACAAGTCATATATTTCCAGGACAAAGTAAAGCTTTGTTTTTACATTTCTTAGTACCGGTAATTAATGCCATAGATTTGCTGCTTTCATATGTTAACAGAACAGAAATGTTTATGTGACTTTTTTTTCTGTTGGTGTATTTATTTTAATACAGTATAAATTGTTTAGCATTTTGGTTGTGTTTATTCATAACTAATAGAGTTTGCACTAAATTTTTTTTGACAAGCAATACCCTGAAAATGTTACCTTTGTCTTGAATTCCTCCATAAAAATAGTAGTGCACTTCCTGTGCCATTATACCTTCAGCATGCAACCTAAGGCTTTTGAAGAGCTTTTGATTCATTTCAATGGAGAGGGGCGTTTTTCTTTATCATACATCACTGGACACAGAGCCATAGTAATCGCTATGTGGGTTATAGGCCACCTTTAGGTGATGGACACTGGCACACCCTAAGACAAGAAGTCCACGCATTATATAACCCCACCCATTACTGGGAGTACCTCAGTTTTTTCGCCAGTGTCTTAGGTGTTGGTCACGAGTAAAGATGTGCTATGCTGAGCTCCACTGGAATATTCCTAGCTGGGGCAGGCTATGCAACCGGATCTATTAAAAGTGTCTTTTTAGGCCAAATTGAATGGTACCCGGGCCTCGTGGCGGAAGAAACGAGGTTTAGCCCGTAATGCTTCTCTTTTTAGAGAGCTGGACCCCGGGATCCAGTGCTTTGGTTTTTTCAGCCATAAAATTTTCCTGGCAGGGTGCTTTACGGGTCCAGGGGTGTGGATCTCCCGATAAAAAGGGGCCCCGCTCCCTGAAGGTTTTTTAATGGAGGCCACCGTGAGGGGTGAAAGTTGAGTCTGTTGGTTTTACCACAGAATCCCTGCGGCGGGATAAGGTAAGTGGAGATTCCTAAGGAATTTAAATTTTCTTATGGATTGTCTCCTTTAAGAAGTGAATGTTGCCATGCCTAAAGTCACCACTGGGGGCTGTATAGAGCATTATCTGGTTGATGCTTTCCTTAGATTGCCACTCTGTGTCAGTCAGCAGAAGCTGCAGACTTTCCTCAGGCCTCCGGTAAGATGTTGAAGGGATTTCTTTCTAAAAACAACCCCCACCCGGGCAGATGCTCCCCCTCTCCCTGGATAGAAGGGGGAAGCCAGAACAATCGGCGAATGCCGCTCTGTTCTCCACCGCCTCTGCACGCCAGTTTGTCACCAGCCCTCCTCATCGCCGCTCCACCCCCCCCACACACACACACACGCCGATCCCGTCGGATCGGAAACCCATGCTTTTTGAAAAGAGGAGGGGGCACGGTGGGAAGATGAAGGGGGCATGGCTTGGCGTAGCGTTAGCGTGCGGCAACGGCCCAGTGCAGGAGTACATTTTTAAAAGCTCCATTTTGCTGACAGCAGCTGACGAAGGGACACAAGAGCAGAAGGGGGCATGTAAGTGGTGACACAGAACACAAATGGAGAGGCGCTTCTGGGTGCAGTAGTTTGAACAGCCGGCTTTAATCACATAAAAAATATACACTCACATATTAGGCATTAGTGGTGGGCATGGTATACAAATGTCGAGATGACGCTCCCAGTGCTGTGCCGTGGACATCTAGGCTGCTGGTAACAGCGGGCAGTGGCTCTTCCAACAGATGGATTCGTCAGCTCCGGAAGGCGGCCTCAGAACGAGGCTTGAAGCGCGCAATGCAGCTGGCTCAGAGGGGTGTCGTCATCAAACAGGGACGTGTTTTGCGAGCATGCGCACTTGGATGTAATTACAAGTCGCGCTCCTTTCTCAACCGACATCTGCACATGCTCGCGAAACCCGTCCCCGTTTGATGACGACACCCCTCTGAGCCAGCTGCATCGCGCGCTTCAAGCCTCGTTCTGAGGCTGCCTTCCGGAGCCGACGAATCCATCTGTCGGAAGAGCCACTGCCCGCTGTTACCAGCAGCCTAGATGTCCATGGCACAGCACTGGGAGCGTCATCTCAACATTTGTATACCATGCCTACCACTTTCTTCTAATATGTGAGTGTATATTTTTTATGTGATTAAAGCTGTTTGTTCAAACTACTGCACCCAGAGGCGCCTCTCCATTTGTGTTCTCTCCTCAGCCCCAGGAATATGGTTTCTGCTCCATTGATGGCAGGCCTGCTTGCACCTATTGGACGGCTTCTTCACTCCCTTTAGCGTCATCACTTAGACTGCTGACAGTATATATCAGCTCTATCATATAACCATTATTAAACATTTATTTTACAAGACTTGCATTGGGAAATATACGAATGCTGAGTTGTTGCGCCTACACTTTTTATTAAGTGGTGACACAGGCATTCCCTTGGCACAACACTGCAGCCCCGTCTATATTACTGAAGAGGTTTTATTCCTCAGCCATGATAGGATTGGAGGAAAGGTTAGAGGCTTTAATGTCATCTTCCCAGAGTGGGATAAAATGCGACAGGTCCCCTTCCACTACCCGGGACCCTCAAACAGAGGAACTGGGGGTGGGAGAATACGAATTTCCCACAGGTTACCATGAAGAGGCTGATGACTCCTCTTCTGAGGGGTCAAATGCGGAAGGACCTCCAATAGCTACACAATCTGAAAGATTGATGATGCAATCTCTTACTGAGTTGGTCCGCTCCACTTTTATGCTACCCTTAACTGAATTGGTTGATAAGCCCACTTCTTGTTTGGGTTCACTAAAGCTTTCTCAAGCCATGCAGGCCTTTCCTTTTCATTCATTGCCAAAACAGGTTATGTATTCTAAATGGGATCACCCAGATAAGCATTTTTTTTCCTTCCAAAAGTTTTCAACACTTTATCCTATGGAGGAGAAATTCACAAAAAAATGGGAGATATCAGCAATTGACGCTGCTATATCCTCTGTGAATAAAAGTTTGACTTGTCCGGTAGACAATGCTCAAATGCTCAGGGATCCAACGGATAAAAAATTGGAATTCCTGTTAAAAAATGTATTTTCTCTGGCAGGTTCAGTGACTCAACCTGCAGTGGCAGCAATTGGTGTATGTCAATTCTTGAAAGACCAGTTCAAACAGGTGCTCAAGGTTATCCCTAATCAGCAGGCCCAGGATTTAGCCGAGCTACCAGGTGCCTTATGTTTTGCAATAGACGCCATAAGAGATTATATTCTTCAGGCCTTTCGCCTTACGCTTGGGTAGAATACTATGGTTGAAAAATTGGTCAGCCGAAGCACCTTGCAAAAAGCTCCTGGCTAGTTTTCCTTTCCGCGGTGAACAGCTGTTTGGGGATGATTTGGATAAATACATCCAAAAATTTTCTAGTGGGAAAAGTACCCTTTTGCCAGTTAGGAAAAGGAGTAAACGTATTTCATTTAAAAGAGCTCCTTCTCCAGCGCTGGGGGCATGAGCCTCCAGGCAGTCACAACGGCCTCCGCCGTCAGGTTCAAGAGGTAAACCTCAGTCCTGGGATAAACCTACAAAACAAAATACTAAAGACTCCTTATGAAGACTTCTATAGTTCTCAAGGGTATGGCAGGAAGAGTGTCGGGACAAATGGGTGACTTCCTCAATAGCTCCATGCAAGAGAAGGGATTGGGGTTTTATTCAAACCTTTTCACAGTGCCAAAACCAAATGGAGATGTCAGACCCATTCTAGAGCTCAAAGATCTAAACTGGTTCCTGAATATCCGCTCTTTTCGCATGGAGTCAATCCAATCAGTAGTCTCCATCCTACAAGGAGGAGAACTTCTGGCATCAATCGACATCAAGGCTGCATACCTCCATGTGCCGATTTTCCCCGCTCACCAGAAATATCTACGTTTCGAGGTAGAAAATCTTAATTTTCAGTTTGTAGCTCTACCTTTCGGTCTAGCTACTGCACCTCAAGTGTTTACAAAGGTCCTGGCCCCCCCTCTAGCCAGATTAAGGGCCCAAGGTATAATGATTATAGCTTATCTAGATGATATGCTCTTGATAGACCAGTCGATAGCCCGCTTAGACCAAAGTATTGTCACTACAGTCGACTACCTAGAATACCTAGGTTGGATTCTCAACCTAGAGAAATCCTCCTTAAAACCGTAAAGAAGAGAAGAATACTTGGGTCTGATCATAGATACAGCCCAGAAAAAGGTATTCTTGATCCCAGGCAAAGATCAGCGCGATAAAGGAACTCACTCAGGTGGTCAAAGCAAAAAGATATATATATATACATATATATATTTTTTTTGGTTTTGGCGCCATTTCTCATTTTCTATTTTTCACTGCTGCTAAACAGTATCCTAATAGCTTGGAACAAGAAAGTCCACAGATTTTCCAATGTATCTGTCTCCAAAGGTGCGCCAAAGTCTCAGTTGGTGGCTGATAACCAAGAATCTGCAAAAGGGAAAATCCTTCCTTCCAGTTACCTTGAAGGTGATAACAACAGATGCCAGCCTTTCGGGTTGGGAAGCAGTCCTGGAGGAGGCAACCGTCCAAGGGAAATGGTCCAAATCAGAAATGGCCTTGCCCATGAACATTCTAGAGAATCAGGCAGCGTGCTTGGCCCTGAGGGCCTGGACGTTCAGGTTACGGAATTGTCCTGTCAGGATCCAATCCAACAATGCCACAGCCATGGCTTATATCTATCACCAAGGGGGCACAAGAATTCGTGCGGCCCAGAGAGAGGTGAATCATATCCTAACTTGGGCAGAAAACAGCGTACCTTGCCTATCGTGAGTCTTCATTCCAGGGATAGAAAGTTGGCAGGTGGACTATTTGAGTCACCAGCTGTTGTTCCCGGGAGAATGGTCCCTTCACCCCGAATTTTTCTTGGCAATATGCTGAAGATGGGGGATCCTGGACATAGATCTGTTTGCGTCCAGGTTCAACAAGAAGATCGATAACTTTGTGTCCAGTACAAGTGATCCGCTAGCATGCGGAACAGATGCCTTGGTGGTCCCGTGGAATCAGTTTTCACTGATTTATGCATTCCCTCCTATACTGCTGCTTCCACGACTTCTTCGCAGGATCAAGCAGGAAGGGAAGGTGGTGATTCTTGTGGCCCCAGGCGTAGCCCAGAAGATCTTGGTATGCAGAGATCATATGAATGGCGTTAAGGGACTCATAGACCCTACCACCACGTCCAGACCTACTCTTGCAAGGTCCAGTATTCCATCCTACCTTACAAAAGCTAAATTTAATGGTTTAGCTATTGAGACCCACATTCTGAAGAAGAGTGGGCTGTCGGGTTCAGTGGTAGCTACCTTGATTAATGCAAGAAAGCTGGCCTCTAGAATCATATATTATAGAATCTGGAAGGCATATGTTTCCTGGTGTGAATCCAAGGGTTGGCATCCCAGAAACTATGTCATAGGTAGAATCCTTGACTTTCTGCAGATGGGGTTAGAAATGAAACTGGCCTTGAGTACTATCAAAGGCCAGGTCTCGGCCTTATCAGTATTGTTTCAAGGACCACTTGCTTTGCATTCTTTGGTCCGTAGCTTTATACAGGGGGTAACGCTGCTTAATCCACCGGTTAGGTCACCCCTGAACCCTTGGGACTTGAATTTAGTTCTGTCGGCATTACACAAACAACCTTTTGAGCCGATACAACATATTCCCTTGGTCCTTTTGACAAGGAAACTAGTTTTTCTGGTAGCCATATCTTCTTCAGAAGGGTATCAGAGTTGGCTGCTCTTTCTTGTAAAGAGCCATATTTAATTATTCACAAGGATAGAGTAGTATTGTGTCCTCATCCTAACTTTTTACCGAAGGTAGTGTCAGGTTTTCATCAAAACCAGGATATTGTTCTACCTTCATTTTTTCCAGAACCCGGTTCTACGGAAGAAAAGTCATTGCATTCTCTTGTTGTGGTGAGAGCAGTCAAAGTCTACTTGAAGGCAACTGTTCAGATTTGAAAAAACAGATGTTTTGTTTGTGTTGCCTGAAGGTCCTAAAAAAGGACAGGCAGCATCGAAATCTACTATTTCTAAATGGATTCGGCAAGTAATTGTTCAAGCTTATGGTTTGAAGAGGTAGGTTCCACCCTCTCAAATCAAAGCGCACTCCACCAGGGCTGTTAGTGGTTCGTGGGCAGTGCATCACCAAGCCTCCATGGCTCAAATCTGCAAGGCCGCAACTTGGTCTTCAGTCCATACATTTACCAGATCCTATCAGTTTGATGTAAAAAGGCATGAGGATATCGCCTTTGGGCGCAGTGTGCTGCAGGCAGTAGTATAAGTCCTCTGGTCTCATAGTGCCCTACTTTTGTTGTGTTTCCCTCCCCTCAGTTGGCATTGCTCTGGGACATCCCACATAGTAATTACTATGGCTCTGTGTCCCGTGATGTACGATAAAGAAAATAGGATTTTTATAACAGCTTACTGTAAAATCCTTTTCTTAGAGTACATCACGGGACACAGAGGTCCCTCCCCTCTTTTAATACACGTATATTGCTTTGCTACAAAAACTGAGGTACTCCCAGTAGTGGGAGGGGTTATATAGATTGTGGACTTCCTGTCCTAGGGTGTGCCAGTGTCCATCACCTAAAGGTGGCCTATAACCCACATAGTAATTACTACGGCTCTGTGTCCCATGATGAACTCCAAGAAAAGGATTTTACAGGTAAGCTGTTATAAAAATCCTATTTTTTCACTGCCCTGCCAGGGCACTGCCCCAGTGTGAAAGCATTCATTGATTTTAATGGAAATAGGTTTTCGTGAGTTTTCTAGGTGCTTTTTTTAGCGTGAAAGCGCCTAAAAAGCTCCTCAGTGTGAAAGGGATCTTAATCTCACATGATTTGGAGTGATGATTTTGAGGATGTCAGTACTGTGCGCTCACTGATCTCCTGAGCATTTGCTGGAGAGAAATCTCTACTTGAGGACCTGCAGTGAAAGGATCTCCATGCTCTTGCTTCATCCATTTTGTGAATTGTGTTTCTTCCACCACTTATGCTGCTTTTTTAGACCCCTTTCACACTGAGGCGCTTTTCAGGTGCTTTCACGCTAAAAAAAGCGCCTGAAAAGCTCCTGAAAACTGCTTCTTAATATTTTCAATAGATGTTTTCACACTGGGGCGGGGCGCTGGCGAGGCTGTGAAAAAAGTCCTGCAAGCAGCATCTTTGGAGCATGTTTGGAGTGCTTAAAAAAAGCGCCTCCAAAACTCCCCTCTCCATTGAAATGAATGGGAAGTGTTGCCCAAGGCAGGCAGTATCTGGTGCAACTTATTCTGTCCTTGCTCCAGACATTCCTGAGTTTTTTTGTTTTGTTTCCCTACCTTTGTGTGTGCTAGTTACGTCCCAAGGTTGTGCTGGCATGAGGCTGAGCCAGGAAAATGGAAAATTGTCACCCATACTTACCGTAATTTTCCTTTCCTGGCTCTGCCTCAGGTCAGCACACACCCTCCCTGGACCGTCGCAGAGTCTCTCTTTCTCTCTCTCTCTCTCTCTCTCTCTCTCTCTCTTTTTCTCTCTCTCTCTCTATATATATATATATATATGTACACTGCTCAAAAAAATTAAAGGAACACTCAGATATCAACGGGGAAAAATATCATGCTGGATATCTATCCTGATATGGACTGGGTAATGTGTTAGGAGTGAAAGGATGCCACATCGTTTGATGGAAATTAAAATTATCAACCTACAGAGGGCTGAATTCAAAGACACCCCGAAAATACTCATCTTTTCTGACTGTTTTTCACAAGTTTTCCATTTTTACATTTGTCTATGGTCAATGTCACTACTGCTGGTAGCATGAAGAAATACTTGGACCCTATAGAGGTTTCACAGGCCGCCCAACTCCTCCAGGATGGCACATCAATACGTGCCATTGCCAGAAGGTTTGCTGTGTTTTTCAGCACAGTCTCAAGAGCATGGAGGAGACAGGTAGTTACTCTAGGAGAGATGGACAGGGCTGTAGAAGGTCCTCAACTCATCAGCAGGACCGGTATCTGTTCCTTTGTGCAAGGAAGAACAGGATGAGCACTGCCGGAGCTCTACAAAATGACCTCTAGCAGGCCACTGTTGTGAATGTCTCTGACCAAACAGAAACAGACTTCACGAGAATGGCCTGAGGACCTGACGTCCAATAGTGGGCCCTGTGTTCACTGCCTAGTATCGTGGAGCTCGATTGGCATTTGCCATTGAACACTAGAATTGTCAGGTCCGCCACTGGCACCCTGTGCTTTTTCCAGATGAGAGCAGGTTAACCCTGAGCACATTTGACAGACATGAAAGGGTCTGGGGAAGCCACGGAGAACGTTATGCTGCCTGTAACATTGTTCAGCATGACCAGTTTGGTCATGGGTCAGTGATGGTCTGGAGAAGCATATCCATGGAGGGATGCACAGACCTCTACAGGCTAGACAATGACAACCTGACTACCATTAGGTAACGGGATGAAATACTTTGACCCATTGTCAGACCCTACCCTGGTGCAGTGGGTCCTGGGTTCCTCTTGTTACACGACAATGCCCGGCCTCATGTGATGAGAGTATGCTGCCAGTTCTTGGAGGAAGAAGGAATTGATACCATTGAATGGCCCCCACACTCGCCTGACCTAAATCCAATAGAACAGCTCTGGGACATTAAGTTTTGGTCTATCCGACGCCCTCCAGGTTGCACCTCAGTCTGTTCAGGAGCTGAGTGATGCCCTGGTCCAGATCTGGGAGGAAATACCCCAGGACACCATCCATCATCTCATTAGAAGCATGCTGCGATGTTGTCAGGCATGCATACAAGCACGTGGGGGCCCTAAAAACTACTGAGTACCATTTTGAGTTGCTGCAATGAAAATTCAACAAAATAGACTAGCCTGCTGCATAATGTTTTCACTTTGATTTCAGGGGTGTTTTTGAATTCAGCCCTCTGTAGGTTGATCATTTTAATTTCCATCAAACGATGTGGCATTGTTTCGTTCCTAACACATTATGCAGTCCATATCAGTATAGATATGAGATCTGATGTGTTTTTAAAGTGTTCCTTTATATTTTTTGAGCAGTTTATAAATACGTATATATATATATATTCTAATAAGTAACAATTTACTTGCAATCTGGTTCAGGTGTAGGCACCAGCACCTCAAGGGGGGGAAACAGGCAGTGAAGCCTTGCTGCTTCATAGCTGGTTTCCTACTGAGCATGAATGAGTTGCACCGTGCCTTGTGAATGGTCCCGTAGTCTTCTGGGACCTGTGACGTGCACTGCAGAGAAAGGAGGGGGCCGAACTTCCGGGTCAGATCACCGCAGGACATCTGACCAGAAGTGGAAGTGAGTACCTGTCAAAACCAAGTACCTGCTCCCCCCCAAAAAGGGCCAAATGTGGCAGTGGAGGGGTTGCAAAAAAGTGGAACTTCCCCTTTTGATTGAAGTTCCCCTTTAATTGATTTTTAACCACTTCAATACTGGGCACTTTCACTCCCTTCCTGGCCAGGCCAATTTTCAGTTTTTTAGAGCTGCCACACTTTGAATGACAATTGCACGGTCATGCAACGCTGTACTCAAACACAATTTTTATCATTTTTTTAGACAGATAGAGCTTTCTTTTGGTGGTATTTAATCACTACTGGGTTTTTTATTTTTTGCTAAAAACATGAAGAAAGACCAAATTTTTTTGTTAAAAAAACATTTTTCTTAGTTTCTGCTATAAAATGTTGTAAATAAGTAATTTTTCTCCTTCACTGATGTGGCTGATGAGGCTGCAGTGATAGGCACTGATAGGCTGCACTGATGGGCACTGATGTGGTAGCACTGATGAGATGGCAATAAGGGCACTGATGAGGTGGAACTGATGAGGAGGTGCTAATATGCAGCACTGATGGGCACTGATAGACGGCACTGATATGTAGCACTGATGAGCACTAATAGGGAGCACCGATGGGCACTGATAGGCGGCACTGATTGGCACCATTGATGGGCACTGATGGGCGGCACTGATGATCAGCCCTAATGTGCAGGCTCTGAAAGGCGGCACTGACTGGCATTGCTGATGGGCACTGATTGGCATCACTGATGGGCACTGTTGGGGCTGCACTGATAATCAGGGCACTGATGATCAGTGCCCTGGTAATCTGTGCAGATCTTCCCTGTGAGGAAATGCCACTGATCGGCTCTCCTCACTTGCTGTCAGTGTATCATACTGTTGTCCCACGAGCTGTAAAATTTCTGTTCTGGTAAGGCTGGGAGTGGGTAAACCTCATAATGAGATCATCAATCGTCAGGGGGCAGCTATGACTTGAGGAAACAAAGCTCTGCCTTCACAAAGATGGTCACATTGCATGGCTTTTACCCTCTGCATGCATTTTCTGGTCACAGATGTCACAGTTCAGGTCCTCTTTAATGTGGTACTAAAGTTCAGTGGGGATTCTTGCCATAATGTGCATTATGACACATGTACCTCCTAGTGTGTCCTCCTCCAGGGATGCCAGGTACACTGACTGATTTATTTGTCCTAGGTGGAAGTCTGATTGTTACTCTCATATGTTAAAAGTTTATACAGTTTTTTTCCCTTCTTTTAAGCCTCTTCATTTAATGCAACCTTCCCTGGTACTACTGGTTAATCTGTACTGTTGCTGTTTTATATTACTTTATATTATACTATAAACAACAAGAAAATACCATGATGTGGGAGTTATTAGGTGTAAAGGTGTTGAATATGTTAACATATATTTAAATGCAGAATAAAAATGCAATTTCCACTGAGGAAACTGTATTCATTTCCTCTCGTTCTCCATCCCTGATACTCTACTTAATGCATTTGTAATAACTTTTGAGTAGAACAAAGTTTATTTGTTACTTTATCTGTATGCCCAATGGGCACAAATACTTCTTCTCCTGCATTTCTTCTACATATATTTCACCCCTTCGTTTTTCCCTGTTTGCTGTCTTATTTGTTTATTGAGGAAATAAAATCTTAACCTTGACTCTGGGGTAACTCTAATTCAAACTGTACAGTCAGCAGATAGAAGGGAAAAAAATCAATGTGAGTGCATTACAGGAGCATATGAGCTAGACTGAAATGCTGGGAAGTCACGCTCACAGTGGAATTAATTGGAATAATTCTTAGGGCAGCAGTTTGGAATAGCTGACTAACAGTGTTGATTTAAACATGTCTGGGTGTCAGCTTGAAAAGAGCTCAAAGGGTTGTAAACCCTCGTGTTTTTTCACCTTGATGCATCCTATGCATTAAGGTGAAAAAACACCTGGCAGTGACCAGCCCACTAGCCCCCCGTCTTACTTACCTGAGTCCCGTATTTCCTATGACAGGGACACGCTGTCCCTCTCTCCACAGGGTCCCAGCTCTTGATTGGATAGATTGATAGCAGCGCAGCCATTGATTGGATAGATTGATAGCAGCGCAGCATTTGTGTCTATGAAGGCAAATGCTGGACTCGTGAGCGCGCCTGCAAGGTAACCCCCCCCGGGAGAACGCTTCTCCTAGGCGGTTATTTGATGCAGGGAGGAGCCGCGAGAGCCGTCGGGAGACCCCATAAATGCACGATTGGGGCCACTCTGTGCAAAACAAGCTGCGCAGTGGAGGTAAGTATATGTTTGCTATTTAAAAAAAAATAAAAACGAGCCTTTACAATCACTTTAAGAAATTTAGAACAAACATACTTTTTTTGGGCTAGTAAAATATTTTGGATGGATTGGCAGGGGGATGTGTCAACCACAGATTTATTAGTAAGGCACATGAGTCTGGCAGCAGCATTCATGATAGACTGAGGGTGGGATATGCTGAGTAGGGGTAGGCCAATAAGAACACAGTTGCAATAGCTGAGGTGGGAGATAACCAGGGAGGGGATTAGTTGCTTTGTGGTGTCATTAAGAAAGAATTCTTAGTTATTTATCACAGCCAATTCGTTTTCTTTTAATTAGGATTATCCAGAATAATGAAAAGATAATTTCTAATTGGCTGCATGGATTACTGCATTTTGCATAATGATTTGAAGTATAATTTGCTCTATTCATTGCAGGCAGCACTCTGCTTTACATTGCAACGCCATGCAAATGCTTATTTAGCATGTGCCATGTGGATAAACATAGATACTAGGCTCTTGCTCAACCAAATGTAATGACACCTCATCATAATGAAATAATAAATGAATACTTTGGACAATGCCCAGTAGGCCTTAGGTCTTTGTTCTTTGCTTCAACCTCCTCAGGAACCCCAGTCCCTTTGACACACCAGGTTGAGTGTACAAACATACAATATCACAGGCAATCGCTGAAAGTAATACTTAGTAATCAATAGTAGTGCTATGTCAAAGAAAACAGGCACCAAAGCAGGTAATAAAGGCAAACTTAATATATTGTCACCTAATATATTTTGTAAAAAGGCAACCATAAAATAGATTAGCAATGGTAATACCATAATTTAGCATACAACGCGATTAACATTCAAGTGGTTGTAAACGTTCAATAAAAAAATAAAAAACAAACATGCTTATACTTACCTTCTCTGTGCAATGGTTTTACACAGAGCAGCCCCAATCCTCTTCTTCTGGGGTCCCTCACCGGTGCTCCAGACCCCTCCTCTTAATTGGGGTGCCCTCATGGAAAGCCGCTTTCCATGGGGGCACTCATGCGGGGTCGCTCTCGAGTCCAGCTGCTGCGTCTATTGACACAAACAGCTGGGCTTGGCCCCACCTCCTGCTCCCATGTCACAGCTTTTGATTGACAGCAGCTGTAGCAAATGGCTCCCGCTGCTATCAATCTGTCCAATGAGGAGACCAACAGTGGCTAGGGCCGCTGTGCTCGTGCACATTGCTGGATCCGATCAGGCTCCGGCTAGGGCCACTGTGCTCGTGCACATCGCTGGATCCGATCAGGCTCAGGTAAAAATAAGGAGGGGTTTGGGTGGAACTGCAGCACAGAAGGTTTTTCACCTTAATGCATAGAATGCATAGAAATGGAGGAGGTGGGCACAGCTCGCAGTGGCTGATGTTTAGTGGAGAGGACCTGACAGCAGTTAGGTAAAGGTGTCTACACTATGCAGCAGCAGGCTTGAACATGGGATGCTTTTCTAAGAGACAGCAAGTGGACAGTGAGTGGAGTCAGGAATACTGTTCACGTTACCTATGATTTCATAGATCATATAGCTACTTGTAGTTGAAAATAGAAGCCCCTGGATGAAATACTGTGTAGCACCCTCCTACTCTGGTGCTAATTATGGTATTGAGAAGTACATTTTGTTGTTTAGGCTCTGTTGTAGCCAGTGGTTGCTTGTGGATTGCTTTATGTCTCTTCTGGTTCTGCAGCTGCAGGCTTGCCTGTCTCCCCCTGTCTTTCCAGAAGTCTTTGGAACATAGTGGGTGAAGAGGGTAGAGTGTGAGCTGGCCCTGGATACAGCCAATCCCTGTTTGGGAAAATGGCCAGCATAGGGCTGAGGGGTGTATTTAAGGGCTAGAGCAGTAAGTAGCAGGGCTCTTGCCTGCTGGAGAGTGACCCAGCCTGGAAGTACTGTTTAACCTTCTAAGGCTTAGGAGGAGCTGTAAGGAGTTCTTGATGATTCTAGCTCACCAATGAGCTGAAGGATCACCCCTAAAGCCACAGGGACACCAAAGGCAACACCCAGAGGTGATCCTCCTGGGATACATTATGCCAGCATCAACTGAAACTGAAAGAAGGCCTTCAGATTGCCAGGATTCTGAGTGAGAGAGACCGTTCCAGACCTGCTGCCAAGGCTGCACCTTAGAGGAAACCCCCCTGTACTAAGAGCTGTTGCTACCTTTTGTATAGAAAACTCTGTTTACATTAACTGTTTCAAGATAGTGTCTTCATTCAAGTTATTTAGTTCTGGGCATTGCAAAGCTTTTCCCAATCCATATCCCAGTTCTACAAAATAAATATAACAACAAAAAAGACACTATGGCAGTCATTTACTAAGATTCTCAGCAAATATGGGCTCTCTACATTTAATAGCGCCCAATGAAAGTTAATTAAGGCTTCAACTGGGTGGACATGCAAATGGAAAGCGCGCTATTGCCGGCGCACATGCCTGTCACTTTGGCATATACGGGAAATGTTGAAGTCAATGGGGCTCGAACCTGCAAAATCAAAAGTCCTCATTGAAGCCTTGTATGCAAATTATTGGTCATAAAAAGTATATGGGGACCTGGGTACTGCCCTGGGGGACATGAATCAATGCAAAAAACAGTTTTTAAAACAAAGGTTTTTAAAGGAGCTGTGATTTTAATGATGCTTAATAGGGATGAGCTTCGTGTTCGAGTCGAACCCATGTTCGACTCGAATATCGGCTGTTCGATCGTTCGTCGAATTGCGAACGATATGGGCCGTTCGCGCCAAATTCGTGTGGCGCGTCACGGCCCATAATTCACTGCGGCATCGCAGTGCATTGCTGGCTGATGATTGGCCAAGCATGCACTATGACCCGCATGCTTGGCCAATCACAGCGCCGCCTGAACAGAGAGCCGTAATTGGCCAAAGCCAAGGAGGCTTTGGCCAATTATGGCTCAGGGGATTTAGTACACGCCCCACACTATATAAGGCCGCCTGCACGGCGGCCCTGTGTAGTGTGTGTTCCGGCGTTCATTGAGTGAGAGAGAGAGAGACAGACAGTGACATTTGATTTGAGTTAGATAGATTAGGCAGAACAGTCAGTCAGTTAGCTGCACTTACAGTGTATTGTGTATATATATGCATCCCAGGTGTTGCATATATATATATACACTGTATTCAGTTTAGCTAGATCCGTTCTTGTTATCTTCCTACTGACAGGCAGGTCTTGTTACAGTATTTACAGCTACCTGAAGAAAATGACTGGTGTTCCTTTGATCCTATTAGTACCACAGTCAGGCAGCTAGACTATTTACAGTTAGTGCAGTGCGTCCTGCTCACAGTGTTCAGCTAGATCCGTTCCTGTTATCTTCTTACTGACAGGCAGGCTTGTCTTGTTACAGTATATACAGCTACCTGAAGAAAATTACTGGTGTTCTTTTGATCTATTAGTCCCACAGTCAGGCAGCTAGACTATTTACAGTTAGTGTAGTGCGTCCTGCTCACAGTGTTCAGCTAAACCTACAAGTTAGTGTGGTGCGTCCACCTCACAGTGTTCAGCTAGATCCATTCCTGTTATCTTCTTACTGACAGGCAGGCTTGTCTTGTTACAGTATATACAGCTACCTGAAGAAAATTGCTGGTGTTCTTTTGATCCTATTAGTACCACAGTCAGGCAGCTAGACTATTTACAGTTAGTGCAGTGCGTCCTGCTCACAGTGTTCAGCTAAACCTACAAGTTAGTGGGGTGCGTCCTGCTCACAGTGTTCAGCTAAACCTATAAGTTAGTGTGGTGCGTCCACCTCACAGTGTTCAGCTAAACCTACAAGTTAGTGCAGTGCGTCCTGCTCACAGTGTTCAGCTAGATCCGTTCCTGTTATCTTCTTACTGACAGGCAGGCTTGTCTTGTTACAGTATATACAGCTACCTGAAGAAAATTAATGGTGTTCTTTTGATCCTATTAGTACCACAGTCAGGCAGCTAGACTATTTACAGTTAGTGCAGTGCGTCCTGCTCACAGTGTTCAGCTAAACCTACAAGTTAGTGGGGTGCGTCCTGCTCACAGTGTTCAGCTAAACCTACAAGTTAGTGGGGTGCGTCCTGCTCACAGTGTTCAGCTAAACCTACAAGTTAGTGTGGTGCGTCCACCTCACAGTGTTCAGCTAAACCTACAAGTTAGTGGGGATTGCGTCCTGCTCACAGTGTTCAGCTAAACCTACAAGTTAGTGGGGTGCGTCCACCTCACAGTGTTCAGCTAAAGCTACCTGTAGAAGGTTGGTGGTGTTCTCATACTACAGGCAGGCAGTTGATTTTGCTAGCTGCAGTATCAGTACATATATATATATACATATCCCAGCTTAGTGCAGCTACAGGCCATTAGTATGTCTGGAAGGCCAAGAAGGAGAGGCAGACAGTCACAAGCCAATAAGAGAGGGCAAGCAGGCTCTGTGTCTAGTGCTGGTCATAGAGACGGTGCATCCTCATCAGCATTTGGCCGTGGGACACGCTTGGGCTTTTTTTCGGCAGCTGGCCGTGTTGAGCCACAACATGCGGAAGACTTGGTTGAGTGGATGACCAAACCATCCTCATCCTCCTCATCCTCTCTCACCCATGCCCAGGGTACTTTGTCTGGCAAAGCAGCGGCCTCTTCCCTCGGCTCAATGTCATCAGTGACTCCTTCCCTAGCCCCACCATGTCCTCCTGAGGAGTCCCTCGAACTGTTTGACCACAGTGTTGGGCACATGCTCCAGGAGGATGCCCAGCATTTGGAAGGCTCTGATGATGATACTGAGCTCGATGAAGGCAGTAACATGAGCGCAGACAGAGGGGGTGCCCAAGAAGGACAGCAATCTGGCAGTCATGCTCCCCCTGCTGCAGCATACTGCCAAGTTTGCTCCAATGATGAGGAGGGAGGGGATGATGAGGTCACTGACTCAACGTGGGTGCCTGATAGGAGAGAGGAGGAGGAGGAGGAGGCGGCACATGACCAACGAGGCAGGATGCCCTCCAGGGGCCAGCCTAAGGGCAGCACATTGACTGCATCACACCCCAGAGCTCCACATGTGCAGGGCGCTGCAGTCTCTGCGCGTTATTCAAAAAGTTCTTTGGTGTGGGCCTTTTTTGAGACGAGTGCATCAGATCACACCGCTGCTATTTGCAACATATGTCTCAAGTGTATCTCGCGTGGCCAAAACATCTTCCGCTTGGGTACCACATGCTTGACCAGACATATGTTGACCTGCCATGCAGTTCGTTGGCAAGCGTATCTAAAAGACCCACACCAAAGAACAAAGAGGACCTCTCCTTGCTCCTTATCAGCTGAGATCTCCAACCCCACTATACCTTCAGTCCTCTCTGAGACCTGCACTGAGAGGAATGAAGGTGTAGAATTAGGTGTGTCACAGCCAAGTACTTGTGGGCAATCTGCTTTTGGTACACCGACGTCAGATTGTACCAGGCAAATTTCCCTGCCCCAGCTGCTGCACCGCCGAAAGAAGTTTGCTCCCAGCCATCCACATGCGCAGCGGTTGAATGCTAGCTTGGCAAAATTGCTAGCACTTCAACTGCTGCCTTTTCAGTTGGTAGACTCTGCCCCCTTCCGTGAGTTTGTGGAATGTGCGGTTCCTCAGTGGCAGGTACCTAAACGCCACTTTTTCTCACGGAAGGCGATTCCGGCTCTCTACCGGCATGTGGAAGGCAATGTCCATGCCTCGCTGGACAGGGCGGTCAGCGGTAAGGTGCATATTACCGCTGACTCATGGTCCAGCAGGCATGGACAGGGACGTTACTTAAGTTTCACGGCGCATTGGGTGACTCTGCTGGCAGCTGGGAAGGATGCAGGACAAGGTGCAGTAGTGTTGGAGGTTGTTCCGCCACCACGCCTCCAAAATGCTAATGATTGTGACACACCTCTCTCCTCCACCCCCTCCTCTTCTTCTTCCTCCATGGCCTCTTCCTCGGAACCAGCGGTGCTCCGTAGTCGTTCAAGGGGCTACGCAAATACGCAGGCCAAAAGATGCCATGCGGTGCTTGAGCTGGTGTGCTTGGGGGACAGGAGCCACACTGGGGCAGAGGTTCTGTCAGCTCTGCAGGGGCAGGTTCAGAGGTGGTTGATGCCACGCCAACTTAAGGCAGGAATGGTGGTTTGCGACAATGGCACCAACCTCCTCTCTGCCCTCCGACAGGGACAAATGACCCATGTGCCCTGTTTGGCTCACGTCCTTAACTTGGTGGTGCAGCGGTTCTTGGGCAGGTACCCGGGCTTACAGGATGTCCTGAGGCAGGCCAGGAAAGTCTGTGTGCATTTCTGCTGGTCATATAATGCCAGTGCTCGGCTGACGGACCTCCAAAAGGAGTTTAACCTGCCCAAGAACCGCCTAATCTGTGACATGCCCACCAGGTGGAACTCAACGTTGGCCATGCTGCAGCGGCTGCACACGCAGCAGAGGGCCATCAATGAGTACCTGTGTGACTATGGCACCAGGACAGGGTCAGGGGAGCTTGGTTTTTTTTCCCCACGCTAGTGGGCCATGATCACGGATGCATGCACTGTCCTGTCACCATTTGAGGAGGCCACGAGGATGGTGAGCAGTGACAGTGCATGCATCAGTGACATATAATAATAATGGACAGGGCACTTGAGGCAGAACAGAGGCAGGAAGAGGAGGACTTCCTTAGCTCTCAAGGCCCCCTTTATCCAGACAGTGTTTCTGCATGCCCGCCGATCACACAGAAAGAGGACGAGGAGGAGGAGGAGGAGGAGGAAGATTGTGTCAGTATGGAGGTGGAGCCTGGCACTCAGCATCAGCAGCAGTCTTTAAGGGATCAGTCCCAAGAAACACATGGACTTGTACGTGGCTGGGAGGAGGTGGCTGCGGACCATGTCGTCCTTAGTGACCCAGAGGACTCCGGACCGAATGCCTCAGCAAACCTACGCTGCATGGCCTCCCTGATCCTGCAAAGCCTGCGTAAGGATCCTCGTATTCGTGGTATCAAGGAGAAGGACCAATACTGGCTGGCAACCCTCCTTGATCCACGTTACAAGGGTAAGGTTGCGGACCTTATCTTGCCATCGCAGAGGGAGCAGAGGATGAAACATCTTCGGGAGGCCTTGCAGAAAGGTCTGTGCAACGCGTTCCCAGAGACTGGGAGGTTACAAACTCCTGTTTCTGGACAACGTGTTGCTGAGGCTTCGGTCAGTCAAAGAAGGAGCGGTGGAGAAGGTGGCCGTCTGACCGATGCGTTCAGACAATTTTTTGGTCTGCAGCCCCAAGGTATGATCGGTTCCAGCAACCATCGCCAGCGTCTGTTTTACATGCAGGAATACCTAGGGGCAAGATCAGACTTGGACACCTTTCCCACCGAAAATCCTCTGGGTTACTGGGTCTTGAGGATGGATCACTGGCCAGAGCTTGCACAGTATGCAATTGAGCTACTGGCCTGTCCTGCATCCAGCGTTCTTTCGGAACGCACATTCAGTGCTGCTGGAGGCTTTGTTACCGATCACAGGGTGCGTCTGTCCACCGACTCGGTCGATCGACTGACCTTCATAAAAATGAATCAGTCTTGGATCACCACCAGCTACCAAGCACCTGATGCTGATGTAACCGAATAATTTTTTTTTAAATCTCAGATCCCTTCAAAGACTGCCTATGCTGATGCTGAGTGACTATCCCTGAGTAATTATCCTCTTCCTCCTCAATCATCACGCTGATAGCTTGAAAGAACATTTTTGGTTCTGGGCGCCACCACCAATGCCTAAGGCACAATTTTTCAGCCCCTGTTTAACAGGGGCGTGTGATTACAATTTTTGATGCAATACTTTGCAGCAGGGCTCGTTCCTACGTTCCAACTAGAGTGTCTGTGAGGGGTTGCAGTGTTGTAGCACCAGCACCAGTGCCTAAGGCCCAATTTTTCTGCCCCTGTTTAACAGGGGCGTGTAATTACAATTTTTGATGCAATACTTTGCAGCAGGGCTCGTTCCTGCATTCCAACTAGAGTGTCTGTGAGGGGTTGCAGTGTTGTAGCACCAGCACCAGTGCCTAAGGCCCAATTTTTCTGCCCCTGTTTAACAGGGGCGTGTAATTACAATTTTTGATGCAATACTTTGCAGCAGGGCTCGTTCCTGCGTTCCAACTAGAGTGTCTGTGAGGGGTTGCAGTGTTGTAGCACCAGCACCAGTGCCTAAGGCCCAATTTTTCTGCCCCTGTTTAACAGGGGCGTGTAATTACAATTTTTGATGCAATACTTTGCAGCAGGGCTCGTTCCTGCGTTCCAACTAGAGTGTCTGTGAGGGGTTGCAGTGTTGTGGCACCAGCACCACCACCACCACCACCAAAGGCCCAGTTTTTCTGCCCCTGTTCAACAGGGGCATGTAATTACAATTCTTGATCTAATATTTCACAGCAGGGCCCTGTGAGGGCTTACGTTGTTGTGGCCACAACAACACCTAAGGGCCAAATTTATGCTGAGTATATAGGGCAGGCCCCTACTTTCAAACATCTAACTTACAAACGACTCCTACTTGCAAACGGAAGAAGACAACAGGAAGTGAGATGAAATCTACCCCTAGGAAGGGAAATTCTCTCCTGTAAGAGTTAATATGGGAAAAACATTTCTCCTTTCCACTGATGCTTTCCAATCCTTGTTCCACAAAAAAACCCAAATTTTCAAAAAACATTTGTCATTGGGACAAAAAGTGAGGTGAAATCTTCTAAAGAGGAGGAAAGACAGCAAAACAAATGTCACAGGGGTGATAACCCTTCCCTATGTTTTCCAAAAAGCTTAAAAAAGATTTTTTGGCTGGAGCTAAACACGTTAAAAATGTACCCGTTCAAAATGACAAACAGATTCTACTTAACAACAAACCTACAGTCCCTGTCTTGTTTGCGCCGCCTGTATACTGCTGTTCAGAGTATATAGAGCCTTGTGGCCCCACACCTTTCCTTATTTTAATTTGGGTGCGGGGTTCCCCTTAATATCCATACAAGACCCAAAGGGCCTGGTAATGGACTGGGGGGTACCCATGCCGTTTGTCTCACTGATTTTCATCCATATTGCCAGGACCCGACATTACATTAAACCCGCAAGCAGTTTTAAATGAGATTTTTTCCTTTAAAAATGACATTTGGTGCAGGAACTGTTCTAAACACGGGAAACACGCGCCACTTTATAGGCATACTATAGACACCCCCCAGGTACGATATTTAAAGGAATATTTCACTTTTTTTTTTACTTTAACCATCATTAAAATCACTGCTCCCGAAAAAACGGCCGTTTTTAAAAGTTTTTTTTGCATTGATACATATCCCCTGGGGTAGGACCCGGGTCCCCAAATCCTTTTTAGGACAATACCATGCAAATTAGCCTTTAAAATGAGCACTTTTGATTTTGAACGTTCGAGTCCCATAGACGTCAATGGGGTTCTAACGTTCGTGCAAATTTTCGGTCCGTTCGCAGGTTCTGGTGCGAACCAAACCGGGGGGTGTTCGGCTCATCCCTAATGCTTAAAGTGAAACAATAAAAATGAAACATTCCTTTAAATATCATGCCTGGGGAGTCCCTTTAGTCTGCCTGTAATTAGTGTCATTATTGCTGAGAACACGCCTCAGCAATAATGACATTTCTAAAGGAAAACATTTAATTCAAATTTGCTTGCGGCTGTAATGTAATGCCAGCTCCCGGCAATATAGATTTAAAAAAAAATTTTAAAATGGGCATGGGGTCCCCCTTAAAATCCATACCAGACCCTTATCCAAGCATGCAGCCTGGAGGTCAGGAAAGGGGGGATTAGCGAGGGCCCCCCCTACTGAACCGTACCAGGCCACATGCCCATGTTGATGAGTACAAGGGCCTCTTCCCGACAACCCTGGCTGGTGGTTGTTGGGGTCTGAGGGCAGGGGGCTTATCGGAATCTGGCAGACCCCTTTAACAAGGGGGGCCCGATATGCCTGCCCCTCTATGTGAATGAGTATGGGGTATCGTCATCATACCCCTACCCATTTATCAAAAAAAGTAGTGTAGTGTGACAAAAGACAATAGTCAGTTTTTGACAAGTCCTTTAATTAAAATGTCTTCTTCTTTCCCTGCTTCTTCCTCCGGTCTTCTTCTTCCCCGCTTCTTCCTCCGGTCTTCTCCTTCTTCCTACGGCTTCTTCTTCTCCCGCTTCTTCCTCCGGTCTTCTTCTTCCGCCGCTGCTCCCACCGCCGACCCACTGAAATTGTTTTAAAATAAGCTCCTCTGATGCTACGATGGGGAGGATGACGTCATTCAGAGACCCCACCCCTTGGGACTTTACCGTCAGAGCATGATGGGTCCGTGATGTCACAAGAGGGTGGGTTCTCCGAATGATGCCCTCCGATGGTCACGCCCCATAGTTATATATGAAATTTGCGCCATGGAAGTGGACAGATCGGCAGGCTGCAGCGTCAGAGTAGGGTCATTTTTGTATCTTCAGCAGGTCTGTGGCGGCAGTGACAGCGGCAGCGGAGGAAAAAGAAGAAGAAGAAGACTGGAGGAAGAAGCAGGAGGAAGAACGTAGGAAGAAGGAGAAGACCGGAGGAAGAAGCGGGGGGAGGAGAAGACCAGAGGAAGAAGCCGGAGGAAGACCATAGGAAGGAGAAGACCGGAGGAAGAAGGGGGAAAGGAGAAGACCGGAGGAAGAAGCGGGGAAAGAAGAAGACATTTTTAATAAATGACTTGTCAAAAACTGGCTATTGTCTTTTGACACACTACACTACTTTTTTTGATGAATGGGTAGGGCTACAATGTACCCCATACTCATTCACATGGGGGGGCGGGATCTGTGAGGATCTGTGGGAGCTTCAGGCATCCTTCAGATATCTTCTTTTTCAGCTGGCAATTCTGTACACCGTAAGAATGATCATAGTGGCAGTTCAGCCGTTTGATCATTCTTACAGGCGGCGGGAGGGGACATCCCCCCACCTGCCGCTCTCCGGTGCTTCTCCGGGCTCTCCCGTGCGATCGGGGACCCGGAGAAAGAATCCGCCACTGGTGAAAAGCATAGAGATTTTCTGTGACTGACGGTGACCGTCGGAGGCCCAGGCGCAATGTTTTGACATCACGTTCGGGCTGCGGATGTACACAAAACCGAGATCTCAGCTGGAAAGCATTGGATTGTTCATTTTTTTTATCTGATGCTTTCCAGCCTGGAGGAGAGATGTTGGGTCTTATAGACCCCACATCTTTCCATAAGGAGGACCTGTCACGCACCAATCCTATTGCAAGCGATGGGTACATTCCTTGTAATAGGAATAAAAGTGATTAAAAAAAATATTTTTAAAGAGAAAGTGTAAAAATAAAAAAAATTGAAGTAAATAAACAATAGCAAAAATTTTTTTTTTTAAAGGACCCCTGTCCCCGTGTGCTCACGCACAGAAGCGATTGCGCATGTAGGTCGCGCCTACATATGTAAACGCCGTTCGCCGCGTGGGTTAGAGCAAGAGCACAAATTCTAGTACTAGACCTTCTCTGTAACTCTAAACTTGTAGCCTGTAAAAAAATGTAAAGTGTCGCCTATGGAGATTTTTAAGTACCAAAGTTTGGCGCCATTCCACAAGTGTGCGCAATTTTAAAGTGTGACATGTTGGGTATCTATTTACTCAGCATAACAACATCTTTCACATTATACAAAAAGATTAAAAACTTTACTGTTTTGTTATTTTTTAATTCATGAAACAGTTTTTTTTTCCAAAAAATAGCATTTGAAAAATTGTTGCGCAAATATTGTGTGAAAAAGTTGCAATGACAGCCATTTTATTCCCTAGGGTGTCTGCTAAAAAATATATATATTTGGGGGTTCTGAGTCATTTTCTAGCAAAAAAATGATGATTTTTACATGTAGGAGAGGAGTGCCAGAATAGGCCCAGTATGGAAGTGGTTAAAGGGGGCTTCCAGATTCCGATAAGCCCCCCCGTCCACAGACCCCAACAACCACCAGCCAGGGCCCCCCTGCCCCAAAGCACCCCCCTCCATGTTGAGGGCATGCGGCCTGGTATGGTTCAGGAGGGGGGGGCGCTTGCTCATCCCCTCCCTTTCCTGCACTGCCGGGCTGCATGCTTGGATAAGGGTCTGGTCTGGATTTTTTTTTTATAATTTTTTGTGTGGGAGAACCACATGCCCTTTTTGGTCTGGATTTTTTAAAAGCTGGGTGCCGGCAATTGTAACCACTACACTATACTACACTATTATGAGGGTCTCAGTGTATTTAGCACAAAGGCTTGGTGGTGTGCACTGATGTCTACAAAGGACTCAGGTTTTGAATTCAAATCCCAGCCAACTTACCACCCACCTAAGGTAGCTGTGTTGATTTTTCCAGTGCACAAGCGAATTAAATGCTAACTAGTGTGTGATTTTTGGAATATGCTGCTGAGTACAAAGCAAGTTTTCAGTTGGTGATATCATCGGTGGGATTCAAACCCATGGCTTGAGAGAGACAGCGGCCGGAGAGATGGGACCGGGAGGGACAGCAGCAGGAGAAGATGGTGGCGGAAGACACAGCGGCAGGAGAAGATGGAGAAGATTCAGGCCTGTTCTTAGCCCAAACACCCACCACAAATGCAGGCATTTAAATAACCTAGCTAAGATTGCTAGCTCACCCACCTAGACCCACCCGGTAAAGGACACATCCACCAGTGTAATTGTTTCTGTATCTTGAGGTAGGCCTCAAGTGCTCACACCTGTTCATTAGGAACACACACTCTTTACAAATGAAAAAATGCCTCAGCATTGATATCGGGGCAGGGTAAAGCTCAAAATAACACATGTCCAAGGCACTGGCCATAATCAGTGATCCCAAAAATCTCCAAATCAAACTTGTATGTTGTTGGTCATGTGGAGGGTCCAAAACAGCAAATGACAACTTTGTGAGGGATGCTTTACACAAATTGGTGACAAAGCACATTTGTCATTCATCATAAGCATACAACATTAAAATATGTGTGAAGGATCACACCAGACTTATACATCCATATCTGGCCCATAACACCCCAGTTCTAGATTTGGTGCAAGCCCACACTTGCTTGATTTACAATGTGACTTCTTAGGGTTTCATTATGTGAAACCCATCAAAAATGTCATCACTGGTGAAAAAGAAACATTTACAGCACAACAGAGGAAAAAACATAGAAACCTCTAGCCAAAGAGCAGGATTGGGATTCGAACTAAGAACCTCGGTGCTGCTAGGCAGAAGTGCTAACCTGTCTGCCACTGTGCTGCTACGTGTTTGTAGGCTACATCTCTGTGGTGTCAAACTGTCCTAAGTCCCAGGTGTGCAAGAAGTTAATCAATGCAGATGTACCGTGGAAGGCCAGAGAGACACTAAACAACCAGATTCTGGCACATGCCATCTGTTTTGAAGGCTGATTATGGCTGATTATTGTCAGCATGCTGAGAGATAAACAGCTGTCATTTTGTGGGATTTGGCTTGGTAGGAGGCTGTAATTAGTGCTGGTGGGGAAATGTTAAAGAGGAACTGCAGTCTGCTCACATAATTTGTAATAAAAACATCTTTGCCATTCTGAAGCTTCCCTCCAACCACATTGCATATTATTTTATATATACTGTGATTCTGTACTTGCCAAATATGCTGCAGAAATCTCCCTCCACTAAGTCTGGCTGCAGCCATTTTAACTGTGGGCAGCCGAAGCTGCTGCCTGTTCACTTCCTGGATTTACACAGACACACAGAGGCACACCTCAAGCTCTGCAGCCCTGCAGCTCTCATTGGCCCTCTTATGACTCATCCCCCCTCCCTTCCTGGCAAACTCTCACGAGAGTGAGAGAGAGAGCTGTGCATGAAGTCATAAGCCTAGGCTTTTTACCAGACAAGAAACAGGGAGTGGGCTGTAAAAGGTATTTACTGGCAGAAAAAAAATTTTACTCTCCAAAGTTAAAACAACAAGGGCGGAAGATTTAATATATGGAAAGTTGAAAAGATGACTGAAGGTCCGCTTTAAGGCTGATTATAGTCCTTGCCCATAGAAAACATATGATACAATTTGCAAAGGTGGTGGAACCCTCCTACACATAAATAAATAAAAAAAGTGTCAAAAAGTAAAAAAAAAAGAAGAAAAGTCTCATCGACTGCTGTTAGCTGTTATATAGGCAAGGGCGGGGCCACCCGCTGATGTAACCGCAGTGCATTATGAGGTGTTCCGCAGCACTCAAATTTGCCATGAATGCCTCATAATGTTCGTTATTCGGTGAACGGGCGAACACCTGATGTTCAAGTTGAACTTGTGTTTGACTCGAACATCAAGCCCATCCCTACTCCTACACATAAATACTGAATTTCTTTGGACATATAGGTGGTGGAATTACATTAGTAAGGAGTTATTTTCTTGATTTATTATGTGATATTTGGTGGTTCTTGGTGTGTAGAATAGTAATGTTACCCTCTGATCTTTTGGGCATGACATTTTGATTTCTGATGTCAGTACACATAGATTTTTTGGGGGCTCAAATTATGATCATTTGGAAATAATAAAAAACACACAAAATTGTGACTCATTTTAAATTTGCATCAGCAATGGTATTGTTTGTGGTTTGTAAAGACAACTGTGTGACTTTGGGTAAAGATTTTTGTGAGATGGACAGCAACAAGTGAGAGATACAGGGAAAAATATATTTTACCAAAACATGAAAACATTCCACATTCTAGTATTCTTAAAAGCAAAATAGATGAAGAAGAAATAACATTGTTGCAAGGACAATTTCTTTGAGAGAAAGATACATTTCATCTCAACATGAAAAGTATTTATTTGGGGAAGTTACAATTGTACCATTAATATCAATGTCTAAAACTTGCATTGGGCTACATAACTCTCATTTTCACTCTCAAAAAATGCTTTTTAGCCCAGCGCTCATTTTGGTATTTACTATAACTCATGGTCAAAAAGGCATGGGAGTTAAAATGAGAGTAGTTTGCATGTCTGAGCATGCTCAGTTGTGCTAGCACCTAGTTGTAAAGAGACGGGCAATTTATCTCTTCTCAGACTCTTAAATGTATATTTATATTTCAGTGTATATAACCCCTTTTCAAGCAGTTTAAAAGCATATTATCTTTAAACAATATACCACATATTTAAGTACCATTTAGGCAATCATATCATGCTCTAAACATTGTTACCATGTACAATACTCCAGGTTCCAGCAGAGTAAGGGTTTGGGTGCTATCTGTTGTCTGGGAGCTATAGTAAATTCGGTTGTGAGAGTATTTTTGCTCCAGCGCTATTGTGAATTCTGTTTGGGCACCAATTACAGCGATCGTGGTAATTTGAGCACTAATTAGCGCGCCACGCTATAGTAAATTACCCCCTGTGCCTGATTACCATTTGAAGACTGAATACGATTTTATATATTTGGCTGATATACCCCTGTGTCTGGCTGCTTGCTCCACTTAGTGATCAAACCTTGGTTAACAGCAGAACCATACAAAGGAGGTCTGCGCTATAACTGTGTACCTGGTACACAGTAAAAACATAATGGAAACCTCTCCTGAGTGAGATGGGGACAATGAGAACATGAAGAGATTGGAACAGGGTCTAAGCCAGACTAGCCTGTACTTAATAATAGTCAAAATAATACTGAATAAATACGCCACCCCCTTCCTCTAAAAATGTGCATAGAGCCTAAACTTTTTTGCATTGTTTAAAATAGTGAAGGGAAGAGTTAGTGTTACTAAACCCACAAAAGTAAAATCAGTCTGTATATGCAGTAAAGCATGCTTGTTATACTCACTGTATTCTCACTGTGAAACCTAAGGGGTTAATTCTCTTCATTGTGTAAAATTCTGTGTACTGTGGGAGACCAGAATTAATGAATGCAGGGTCCTGGGTTTAGTAATACTGTAATACTCTTTTTTTTTTTTTTTTTGCTCCTCATGGAAAGATTTACCTCTTGTCCCACAGATGTAACAGTCATAACCTCTTAAACTAATGATACTAGTTTTTCAAAATCTGAGGACACTATAATGACCATGCCACACCCACAAAATCCTGCCCCATTATCAGCAATGCCTACAAAATCAAAACAGCGCTGTTAACATTCCCTGAAACTATTGGCAACAGACTTTTGGAACAAGAGGCAGACACAAAATGCCTTGGAAAACGCTAAGCATGCTTGTGCAAATTGTAAGTGTGGCCTATTTAGAGTAACAATGGGAGGGACCTAAAGAGGTATGGTTAAACAAAACTGAGTCTATCTGCTTTGGGTCAAGAGTGCATAAAGCACAGAGTGCCAGGGTCAGGAGTGCATAATGCACAAACTGCAAAGGTTAGGAGTAAGTAATTCCCAGAGGAAAAGGATCAGGAATAAGTAAATCATGGAGTATAGGGTCAAGAGTAAATAATGCATTGAATGCAGGGGTCAGGAGGAGTAATACTAGAAAGTAGGGTTTAACTGGGGCAAATACACTGAGCAAAGTTATAAATGCAACACTTTTGTGTTTGCCCCTATTTATCACAAAGATTTATGACTTTTTCTATGTACACAAAAGGCCTATTTCTCTCAAATATTGTTCACAAATCTGCCTAAATCTGTGTTAGTGAGCATTTCTCCTTTGCCGAGATAATCCATCTACCTCACAGGTGTGGCATGTCAAGATGCCGATTAGACAGCATGATTATTGCACAGGTATACCTTAGGCTGGCCACAATAAAAGGCCACTCTAAAACGTGCAGTTTTATCACACAGCACAATGCCACAGATGTCGCAAGTTTTGAGAGAGCATGCAATTGGCATGCTGACTGCAGGAATGTCCACCAGAGCTGTTGCCCTTGAATGAAATGTTCATTTCTCTACCATAAGCCATCTCCAAAGGCGTTTCAAAGAATTTGGCAGTACATCCAACCGGCCTCACAACTGCAGACCACGTACTAACCACACCAGCCCAGGACCTCCACATACATCATCTTCACCTCCAAGATCGTCTGAGACCAGCCACCTGGACAGCTGCTGCAACAATCGGTTTTCATTACCAAAGAATTTTTGCACAAACTGTCACAAGCTGTCTCAGGGAAGCTCATCTGCATGCTCATCATCCTCATCGGGGTCTCGACATGACTGAAGTTCATCGTAACTGACTTGAGTGGGCAAATGCTCATATTCGATGGCGTCTGGCACTTTCGAGAGGTGTTCTCTTCATGGATGAATCCCGGTTTTCACTGTACAGGGCAGATGGCAGACAGCGTGTATGGTGTCGTGTGGGTGAGCGGTTTGCTGATGTCAACGTTGTGGATCGAGTGGCCCATGGTGGCGGTGGGGTTATGGTATGGGCAGGCATATGCTATGGACAACAAACACAGATGCATTTTATTGATGGCATTTTGAATGCACAGAGATGAGATCCTGAGGCCCATTGTTGTGCCATTCCTCCACGGCCATCATCTCATGTTGCAGCATGATAAAGCACAGCCCCATGTTGCAGGGATCTTCAGTGGTGTGTCTACAGGAGACCCATATGTCGCCCGGTCAGGAATCTCCATTCTCTGTCAAATCATTTAGTACCCAGTTTCACTCTGCTTTCTCGTCTTATGCCAGAGGGGTTAGTGTTTTAATAAGTACAAATGTTTCTTGTGTATGCACAACCTCACTTGTTGACCCCTATGGTAGGTATATATTTTTAGTGTGCTCCCTAGACGGACTACACTGTATTACTGTGAATATATACATAGAGGTCTTAAAAATTTTGGCTACCTTTCTGTTCCAACACCCAGGCATCCCTGCAATTGTTGTGGGAGACTTCAATAATTATTTGGATGCTGACTTTGATAAGTTATCCACAAAGGCCTCAGTGAATAGTCCGAAAGGGGGACAAACTCCCTTCGCTCGGCTTCTTTTGGAGCTTGGGCTGAGAGATATATGGAGGATTAGCCATCCACAGATAAAAAGGTACTCGTGCCATTCCGCAACGCATGGAGGTCTCTCAAGAATTGACCTAGGTCTTGGTATTGATGTGATGCTTCCACTGGTGACTTCTTCTCATTATGAGGCTAGAACCATATCTGACCACTCCCCATTATGTATTGAGTTCCTCACAGCTGGAGTAACCAAGCGGGTCTGCTGGAAGCTTAACCCGTTTTGGCTATCGCTCTTTCCTACTCCTGATCCTATTTATAACAATCTGAGCACATTTTTACAGCTCAATAGGCATTCGGCGAGCCCTGGCATTTTCTGGGACACGCTAAATAGGCCTATCTATGGGGCCAATTCATTACAGCCATCAATGCCATTAAAACCAGCAATCTGTGCTGCAGGAGGTTAAGAGGGTTGAGTCTGCTTTTGTTGACTCCCCCTCTGAACAGACTGAAAGAATCTGGCATGAAGCTCAGCACATTGCCAGGCATCTGGTTCTAACAAAAGCTGAAAATAAACGGTTCTTCCTCCAATAGAAATATTTTTAGGAGGGAGAAAACACAGGCCACATGCTTGCTATGATGGCGAGGTCACAGAGGGGATCATCTCATATAGAGGCAATAACTAATTCCTCTGGGTCCTTAGTTTTTTCTCATGCTGACATTCTCTCCATGTTTAGGGATTTCTATGCTGATGTGTACTCCTCTAAGGTATCCCCTACGTCGGAAGAAATTAATTCTTTTTTGGAACAATGTCATATCCCACAACTTCCGGCCCTGGACGTGGAGCAGCTAAATGCTCCCATCACGGCTGATGAACTACTGGAGGCATTGGCGCTTTCCTCTCCTGGTAAGTCTCCGGGCTCGGATGGCTTGCCAGCGGAGGTGTTATTCTGAATTACTGATACCTCATTTAAAGGAGGTGCTCGAGAATGCAAAGGAGGTGGCATGTTTGCCCCAATCCATGAATAAGGCAATCATTGTGCTTCTGTTGAAGCCTGGAAAAGAAGCCCATTCCCCTGACTCATGTAGACCCATCTCGTTATTGTTCACTGATGTTAAATTACTAGCAAGAGTCCTGGCCACCAGACTACCCAAAGTTATACATAAAGTGATCCACAAAGACCAATCGGAGTTCATCCCCTCTAGATTCATAGCCCTTAATATCCGACGCCTCTTTCTCAATCTCCAGGTACCTGTTGATAATCCGGCCCATAGAGCAATTCTATCCCTAGACACGGCTAAGGCCTTTGATAGCGTCGAATGGCCCTACCTGTGGGCAGTATTGAAACGTTTTGGTCTGGGAGACAATTTTATTCAATGGGTCAAGCTGCTGTATGCAGCCCCCAAGGCTAGGATCCGCGTGAATGGGGACCTCTCGGACCCGTTCCCTCTTTTTAGGGGTACAAGGCAGCGGTGTCCATTGTCAAACCTGTTATTTGCACTGGCACTTGAACCTCTTGCAGCTACAATAAGATCATCCCCGTCTATTGTGGGTTTTAACATGGAGAAGGTCTCCCTTTACGCGGATAACACCTTATTATATCTGGGGACACAGATGACTCCCTTATAAATGCTATGCAGGTAATACAACAATTCGACTCCTTGTCGGGATTCACCATCAATTGGAGCAAATCTGTCCTGTTGCCAGTAGATGATCCAACAATCTCACTGCCGGCTGCTGCAGAGTGGTAGGGTAGTCTCCTCGTTTAAATATTTGGGAATACAGGTGTCTGCTAACCCACTGTCGTACTTAGAGGAGAACCTCCTGCCCCTTTTCAAAAAATGACAAATGACATGTAACACCAGGTGCAAACTTTCGTTATAAGTAATAGGAAGAATAAACCTTATTAAAATGGTCTGGTGCCCCCAACTGTTATATATTATGCATAATTCCCCACAGTGGATACCCCGTAGATGGTTTAACCATATCGACACACTGTTCAGGTCCCTGATATGGAAAAAAAGAGTAGCTAGAATAAGTCTTTCCACTCTGCAATATGGTAAAGATAGGGGAGGGGCGGCAATCCCCAACCATAAAATCTACTTTTATGCATCTCAGCTACAACACTTAAGTGGTTTAGGATCGTTGAATGATTCTGATTCAATTGAAAACCTATTGCGGACCGGAACGCGGAACATTTCAGTGCTAGCGAGCCTAGAGGCAGAACTTCCTCACTTATCACAAACAGCACCCACTGCAATTCTCCTTAAAAAACTATGGTCCACGGTCAGGTCTAGCTTGAAGATCCTGGGATTTCTAGCTGAAACCCCGTTATGGGACAACCCTAATTTAGAGGAAGTGTTCAAATTGGAGGGCTTCCAGACCTGGAGATTGGCCAAAATCTATAATATATACCAATTATATAAACAAAATGTCTTAAAAACATTCTTAGACCTACAAGCAGAATTTACCCTTCCAAAGCAACAATTCTACAGATACCTTCAGATACGACATGCTCTCCAGGCCTAGAGCCGGATTCTCAACCTCTCACTCTCCAGTCATAGAGGATATTTTCTTCGGTCAAGAGAAAAAGGGCCTAATTACCCACATCTATTCCTGTCTGTTGTTATCTGTACAAAACAAGGAGACTCTACCGAGTAGGAGGGGACCTAGGAGAAATAAACGGTGAAACATGGGACGTGTGTCTACAGGCAGGGCCAATTACATCGGTGTCACAATCGCATAGACTGTCACATTTATTTCTACTACACAGGGCTTACCACACACCTATACAACAACAGCGTTTGGGGAGGAGGGATTCTTCTTTATGTCCCAAACATTGCGAGGGCTCACTAATTCACTTGATGTGGCGCTGTCCAAAATTGCATAGGTACTGGGGTGCGGTCACTGAGGTTATTTCCTCAGTCTACCAGATAAGGGTCCCTCTAGACCCCCTGATATGCATCTTAGGAGCTGTGGATGAAGAGATATATCCCCCCCCCATTAATATTGCAGTGATCAGATTACTATATTTGGCTCATAAACTGGTGGCCAGATTTTGGCTTTCTGTACATGTTCCAACTAAACACCAATGGATAGCAGGTTAACTAAATCCTCATCAGGGAGCACATTACACATCAGCATAGAAATGCAGTTCGAAAATTCCACTCCATTTGGCAGCCTTGGCTAGAAACGCCAGGGTTGGCACCCCCAAGATTGATTATGCAACGGTTGCTACAGGTATAATAGGCACTTGGGGTCTAATAGAGGGTAGACTCTGCTATGAATATATGTCATTTAAACAAGGTAATGTGTATGCTTGCCCTCTGAGGTAAGAGGGGAGGAGTACATAAGGTTGAGCAAAATATGGGCAAGGTTTCGGTTGTATTGGTTCGGTGGACGTAGGCATGTCCGTCTGACATAGCTCCCCTGTATGTATTAACCAGGATGTTTCAAAGTAACCATTTTTTTTTTTTTTAGTGCTGCTTTTCTATTGATCTTCATTTGTACATTGTATATATGTTGAAGTAACAAATGATATTTCCTGTGTCACGGTATGTAAAATGCTTTTTGTCTTGGTTGACACAATAAACCTTTTTCTGATTTAAAAAAAAAAAAAAACTTCACATTTTAAAGTGGCCTTTTATTGTGGCCAGCCTAAGGCACACCTGTGCAATAATCATGCTGTCTAATCGGCATCTTGATATGCCGAACCTGTGCGGTGGATGGATTATCTCAGCAAAGGAGAAGTGTTTACTAACACAGATTTAGACAGATTTGTGAACAATACTTGAGAGAAATAAGCCTTTTGTGTACATAGAAAAAGTCGTAGATCTTTGCGTTCATCTCATGATAGATAGGGGCAAACACAAAAGTGTTGCGTTTTATAATTTTGCTCAGTGTAGATCTTGGAAGGACTTCAGAGGAAAATGACATAGGCAATTATAATTATAATGCAGAATTGTGATTACAATAGGTGGCACAACTAAGGCTACATTCACACCATAGGAGATTGCATACAGCTTTTAGGCACAATTAACATGTACTATGAAGGGCCAGTTAACTTGAATGAGTAAGAACAAGGCAAGTGTAAAGTAATCCAAATAATATATCATTTAATGAACTGCATTTTCTGTTCTGGAAATGCACAAAAGTATAGATTTATATGACTATATCTAAACATCCTTGGTTACGTTCTTCTTTCACAATTCTGCAATGGTAATGTAATAATAACCGCATTCTATTAGTTAATTAAACTGACCTTTTCAATGCATTTCAAATCAAGTCCTCCTTGCTTCTCGTCCCTGGCGGTTAAGTTCAACCCACACTGAACAGGCATCTTAGCCACCACACTGCTGAAGTCTGTAGCCAATTGCAGATTAATAGATTTCCTTCTAAACTTTTTTGATTCTACAAGCCAGCTTCAATGCCTGTGCAGTTTAATATTTACACTGCACCAGGAAACTAGGGACAATGCCAGGGATTCTTGTTTCCTGGGGGCAGACCATTAAAAGCAGGGACTGTCCTCTGGAAACAGGGATGAATGATAACCCTTCATTTTTCACCAAACAGATATTCCAGTTGAGATTTATCTTATCTTTTATGCTATTGTCAACTGTAAAATTTTGGATTTCCCCAACACATTTTGTCTTGGTGACATTAGTCACCAGGACAAATAAAGAAGATATCTACCCAGCTCAGACAGAAATAAAATCTTGACAAGGATACTAATCATTGCCTTTATTTATTGTAAAGATCAAAAAGTTGAAGAGGTCACTGATTTAATTAAAATCACTGCATCCTTTTTCTTTTATATTGCCATGGATCCATATGTGTCATTATTTGGACCTGTCTTCAATATATTTAAAACTGTCAAGATGTGCACAATGGAGATTAAGGGAGTGTTATTTCTATTAAATTCACCAGTAAAATGTATACGAGGTGTGTCTATTAAATAACAATACTGATTAAATAACTCACCTTTTTTTATATGAATTACTAATGTAATGCTTGTCCCATTCAATATATTCCCCATTTGCACTAATACATTGCTGCAGTCTTATTTTTCACTGGTTGAAGGCATGGAGAAAATCAATTTCTGTCAGCTGTTTCAACACATCCGCTGTTTTCTTCTTTACAACATTAACTGACACAAAATGTGTCCCTTTAAGCACTGATTTAACTTTTGGGAAAAGATAAAAGTCGCATGGTGCTAAATCGGGCAAATATGGAGGATGTTCAAGTGTAGTAATGTGCTTGTCGGTCAAAAACTGCTTCACAGAAAGTGCTTGTGAACAGGCACATTGTCCTGGTGAAGAATGAAACCATTTTCCCACAGTTGCGAATGTTTTTTTCAGATTTTTTCTCTCAGCTATATCAAAACTTCCTTATAATAGTGCTTGTTAACTGTTGTGCCTTCTGGATCCCATTCTTTAAAAACAACACCCTTGATATCGAAAAGCACAATGAGCATGGATTCAGCTATCATTCGAACACTGAGTTGGCGGTCTTTTCAAACAATCTGACAATTCTCCACATCCAATTCGCAATGGTGTGTACCAAGCCTGAACATGCATGACAAGCAACACTCTATGACATTCAGTTGATTGTGAGTCCCCATTTAGTTTGGTTGTGTTTTCTGTAGTGTGCCGAAAAAAATGCTAGGTTTAAAAGTTGAACAAAGTGTCAATTTGAAATTTCTAGTAAAATTGCACAAAACACCAACAGAATGTTTTCAAATGCTTACTACGGTTTATAATAATGCCGGCCTGTCTCATGTGTGTTTGAGTGGCACAAAAGATTCAACAAGGGACGTGAGAATGTCGAAGATGATGAATACTCTGGATGACCTTGCACTTCAAGAACCGAAGAAAAGGTAGAAAAAATCAGTCAGGTTGTTCGAAAAGACCGCCGACTGAGTGTTCGAATGATAGCTGAATCCATGCTCATTGTGTTTTTCGATATCAAGGGTGTAGTTTTTGGATTCTCCGCATCCAATTCGCAATAGCAGGAGATTTTGACCGGCTTTCTATGGAGCCGGTTCACACATCTCCACAGGGGGTCCGGTGCGAATTGCACAAAAACGCTGTGCGTCTTTTGGGCCGTTTCAGGTCTGAATTCAGCCCAAAATTTGGGCTGAAATCTGACCTGAAACTGTGAACCAGGACGCACCTGACCCCTGATGTGAGCTGCATGTGGCTCATATGTGAACCCATCCTTAAACATGTTCAAGGTCACCATGCATGCAGTTATAACTGGTTCTGACAGCTTTGTTTACTAGGTGGAATCACAGTCTTGTTATTTTAAAGACATACCTAATAAATCATTTCACATGGAGAACATATGCATTGAATCTTATGTCTGTTCTGAAGAAACATACAACTTTCACTTGTAAGGAAAAGGAACTCCTGGAATAACTGAGGTCATCTCCATTTTTTTATCATCAACTAATAGGCTTGGAATGTGTGTCTATAACTACCAAAAGCTTAGTCTTGGACATGAGCCCCGTACAGGAATACAATTTTGTTACTTCCCATTGGGAATGCCATGTATTATTCATGGCACTGAATTATTCTTCAAGATGCTAATTAAGCTAAACTGCCTTTCAATATAGCCATTCCATGCTAGTTTGTGACTGTGAGATCCTTAAGCTTGTGCTTCAGGCTCTGTGTGATTAAAGGTCAATAACTGTTCTCAGAATTGGCTAACTAATTGGGTAATTCTACTGTTGTAGATCAAGTTTGTAGAAAAAATAGAATTAGTTAGGCTGTTAGTCCTGTATTTCTTCTTTTAGGAATTTCATCAAAGATAATGAATGCCATGCTTTTGTGCTTTTTCTGTTCATGTCAGTAAAATGTGGTGCAAAAGTGTCCTGTCTGGTTGCTGAAGTTAATTTTCTACTGAACATGTGCACGGCTGAAATTTTCTTTTCATTTAGTTTGTGTTTCATTCGTTAATTAAATTTGTTTCATCACATTCATTATGTTGAACAGATCAATTTTTGTGATTTATATAGTATCCTCCGCATTTATTTTGTATATTCATTTGTATCAAATTTGTTTGAATCTATGAAGAATAGCTGGTTGTTAAGAAGTGGGCATGTGCCGTGTAACAACCATGCCGGCATTAAAGAAAACGAACCGTGTGGGGGTCCCCTCCCCAACCATACCAAGCCCTTGGGGTCTGGTATGGATTTTAAGTGGGACCTCACGCCATACCAGACCCTTATGCTAGCAACAAAACAAAAAAAAGAAAGAAAGTTCAGCATGCAACACTTGCCTCCCGGTGACTGACAGGTCCGGTTTTCACCGACAGTAAATAAACATAGGATGACCCAACCCCTTTGCTTATTTACTGTTGCTAGGCACCGGGTCCTTAAAGCTAGAAATAAAACTGTCCCCTCCCCTCTCTTAACATTTATGCTAACTAACCTTTGTAATAAAGATGTATATGCTTACCTACTTTCAGGCCACTCCAGGCTGCTTACACAATTTGGCTCCCTCAGCTTGACTCTCAACTAAAACAATTAGACATGTGCACACTGAAATATTTTGTTTCGGAATTTCGTTTTCGTCCGAAAAATAAATTTATTTAGTTACTCCCGAAATTCGTTTTTATTTATTTAGTTTTTAGTTAAAAATTGCATTCGTCCGCAAATCCAAATTAAGGTCGAATCTGTCATTGAAGGCTTATGGTGTTTGTCGAATGTTCAAAGAAGATTCGACGGAGCAGCTAAACTGTACGACGCTGTATAGTTTACCTGCTCCGTCGAATCTTCATAGAACTTTCATTAGACACCATAAGCCAAAGTACTTGTGTACTTAGTTCTAGCTATTTTACTGCTCCTCCTCTTTGGTTACAGACAGCAAATAACATTAATCATCATCATTATTTTTATTTATCTTTTCTCCCCTACATCGAATCTTTTCTCCCCTACGTCAAATCTTTTCTCCCCTACGTCGAATCTTTTCTCTCTGTGTCGAATCTTTTCTCTCTATGTTGAATTTTTTCTCCCCACGTCAAATCTTCTCTCTCTATGTCAAATCTTTTCTCTCTATGACGAATCTTTTCTCTCTATGTAGAATAATCTTGGACTGAAAGGGTTCCATAGAGGGACTTCTGCACTACTAACTTAAAACATGTAATAAATGTGGGTATTGCTGCAAGATCAGAATAGTGAACACTACTCACTACAAAGTGACTAAAAATGATGCACAATAAAACCTATTGTGTAAGTGACCTCGCGCAATGCCCCTATATAAGTTATTGTAATAAATAAACAATATAAGTATGGATACACATATAATTTGGTGATGTGGTTCCACTCTTCAGAGTAGTAAGTGAACAAAGTGCATTAATGTATAAACAGCATCAATATCAATATAAATGTACAAATAAGTAAAATTAAAACAAGTGTTGCAGTTCCACTCTTAAAAATAATAAGTGAACAAAGTGCATTAGTGTGTAAATATAGATTAGTCCATAATAAACCGTAGCTAAAGTGCTAGAAAAATATTAACAATGGTGATCAATTAAGGTGAACATGCGTTGATAGAAGATTTGGTGACTTTCGTGTAGTTACACCCCCGCTAAGTGCTCACAGAACTCTCACCTTAGTGACACAGTATATGTGCCTGTAGTATCCTTTTAGAGATGCAGTCACTGTGGCCGGGTTGATGGTACCGCTCCGTTCCGTTTATGGGGAGGGATCCCTCCCTATGGTTTATTGGACTCCACATACAAAGTAATGAAAAAGGGTCTCCAATAGGGTGATAACATTTAGCCAAAAAATTTTATTTAAAATATCCGCTTACATTAAAATAATTACTGTTGCGCCAAACATCAGCAGAGAAAACAACGTGGTAACGATACCCGCTATGTCACTTCCGGTCCGCGCTATGTATTTCCACCTATGTCCTACGCGTTACGTCATATCACATGACTTCCTAGGGCACCGGATTGGATGATACCTTTGTTTATTTATATAGTTGGGACAGGAAGTGTTGTAATCGCCATTTTGTTGTAGACCAAGTGTGTATAAGTAACGGCGGCCATCATAAGAGAGATGGTCGCATCCAAGCCTTATAAATAAAGTTTCTATTTAAACAAAGAGGAAAAAAAATTTGCTAAAGAGAAATGTCAGTCCGCGAGTGACAGCCACTCTAATGCATATGGTAAACATACGATCGACAAGCGCTCAGTGTGTGATCATATCCCATAGTTAATTCAGATGAGGCAATATAATTTGTAGTTATGTTATTCTTCTGGGAATTTTAATAATGTACTACCATTCAGATACATGTAATCCAGCTCATAGCAATAAAAGCCCAAAAATGAATACAAAATAAGTTAAAAAGTAAATTAAAAATCAGAGATCAATTAAAATATAGAAATATTTTTAAAATTACCTATATGTAAAATACAATAATGGTAATAAAACCGATGAGGACATGTAAGTGTAAACGATATTTCGCACACCGGAAATGAGATATTGGGTTTACATTAGTAGACATACGGAAATAAATTAATAATCACTTATAAAACAGTTTAAGTCAAATTCTATATTTAACCCCTCAGGTGCTAATGTCCTAATTTTATGTATCCACTTGGATTCCTTCTGACTAAGGGTCCTGATTTTGTGGTCTCCTCTCCATGATCTATTATATTTTTCTATGCCCCAGAACAGTAGTCCTGTGGGGGCTTTTGCACTAATGAGAAGTGTTTGGATACATTATGTTTAGGACAGCCTTTTGTGATATTTTCAATGTGTTCTTTAATTCTGGTTTTCAGTGCTCTCTTGGTCCTCCCTACATACTGTAAGTTACAGGAACATTGTAGAATGTACACTACCCCTTCTGTGTGACAGTTGATAAAGTCTTTAATTGGGTAAATGTTTCCTGTACTTGTTGCCTTAAATTCGTGTTTTTTGCCTTGGAATTTTTTTGCATGTGTACATGCATAGCAATATTTGCAGGGGTAAAACCCTTTGCCATTGAAAAAGGTAAATTTATTTTTAGGGGGTGGTTCAACTACATTTTTCACGATTAAGTCCCTCAATGTGGGGGCTCTTTTGTAAATGATCAGTGGTTTCTTGGGTAGTATTTTATGTAAATGTTTATCTTCCTTTAAGATGTGCCAATGCCTCCGGATAATGTTTTCTATGTCCTTGAATTGGACATTAAAATCTAGGACTAAACTTGGTGCTTCTGAATGTGGTTGTGCTTTCTTAGGTGCATGTATCATTTGTTTTCTATCCATTGTTTGGATCGACTGGATGTGTTTTCTGATTTGTGCTTCTTCATATCCTTTGGTGACAAATCTTTGTCCAATCAGGTGAGCCTGAGTATTGAAATCTGTATCTTTGGTGCAGTTGCGTCTGATTCTTACCAGTTGTCCTTTCGGGATATTGAATAACCAGGGTTTGTGATGACAGCTTGTTACAGGTAGGTAGCTGTTTCTTGATACTTCTTTAAAATGAGTTTTGGTTATTAATGAATCCTCCTCAATAATTATTTCCAGATCCAAAAATTCTATCTTTTTTGCATCAATATTCCAGGTCAACTGTATGTTCCTGCCATTGCAGTTTAAATTATTTAAAAATGGTTCCAATGACTCTCTGCTCCCGTTCCATATGATTAAAATGTCATCAATAAATCTTTTAAACAGTCCTAGTTCGCACGGTAGGTGTTTGTATACAGAGTCTTCCTCCCATTGCGCCATAAAGGCATTGGCCACACTAGGGGCAAATTTGGCACCCATCGCTATACCGGTTACTTGCTTATAATAGGTTTGGTCATGCCAAAAATAGTTATTTTTCAAGGAGAATTCCAGACATTTGATTAAAAATTTTCTTTGTGTACATTTTAGTGTACTGTATTTTCTCAGAGCCCATTTATTCGCTTCACACCCTTGGTGGTGTTTAATAATCGTGTAGAGGGATGAGACATCCACAGTGGCCATTAAGGTTCTTCCTTCTAGGACTGGTATGTCTTCCAGTAATTGTAGGACATGTTTCGTGTCTCTTATATATGATGTAGTTTGTTGGATAGCAGGTTTAATAAAATTTTAATGTAATTTTAAAAATATTTCTATATTTTAATTGATCTCCGATTTTTAATTTACATTTTAACCTATTTTGTATTCATTTTTGGGCTTTTATTGCTATGAGCTGGATTACATGTATCTGAATGGTAGTACATTATTAAAATTCCCAGAAGAATAACATAACTACAAATTATATTGCCTCATCTGAATTAACTATGGGATATGATCGCACACCGAGCGCTTGTCGATCGTAAGTTTACCATATGCATTAGAGTGGCTGTCACTCGCGGACTGACATTTCTCTTTAGCAAATTTTTTTTCCTCTTTGTTTAAATAGAAACTTTATTTATAAGGCTTGGATGCGACCATCTCTCTTATGATGGCCGCCGTTACTTATACACACTTGGTCTACAACAAAATGGCGATTACAACACTTCCTGTCCCAACTATATAAATAAACAAAGGTATCATCCAATCCGGTGCCCTGAGGAAGTCATGTGATATGACGTAACGTGTAGGACATAACCGGAAATACATAGCGTGGACCGGAAGTGACGTAGCGGGTATCCTTACCACGTTGTTTTCTCTACTGATGTTTGGCGCAACAGTAATTATTTTAATGTAAGCGGATATTTTAAATAAATTTTTTTGGCTAAACGTTATCACCCTATTGGAGACCCTTTTTCATTACTTTGTATGTGGAGTCCAATAAACCATAGGGACTCCCCATAAACGGAACGGAGCGGTACCATCAACCCGGCCACAGTGACTGCATCTCTAAAAGGATACTACAGGCACATATACTGTGTCACTAAGGTGAGAGTTCTGTGAGCACTTAGCAGGGGTGTGACTACACAAAAGTCACCAGATCTTCTATCAACGCATGTTCACCTTAATTGATCACCATTGTTAATATTTTTCTAGCACTTTAGCTACGGTTCATTATGGACTAATATATATTTACACACTAATGCACTTTGTTCACTTATTATTTTTAAGAGTGGAACTGCAACACTTGTTTTAATTTTACTTATTTGTACATTTATATTGATATTGATGCTGTTTATACATTAATGCACTTTGTTCACTTACTACTCTGAAGAGTGGAACCACATCACCAATTTATATGTGTATCCATACTCATATTGTTTATTTATTACAATAGCTTATATAGGGGCATTGCGCGAGGTCACTTACACAATAGGTTTTATTGTGCATCATTTTTAGTCACTTTGTAGTGAGTAGTGTTCACTATTCTGATCTTGCAGCAATACCCACATTTATTACACGTTTTAAGTTAGTAGCGCAGAAGTCCCTCTAAGGAACCCTTTCAGTATTTATTTCACCTACTCACTTTTGCTGCCACTATGGAAGTCTTCACGTTTATGGAACACAGAAATGTCAATTTGGATGCAATTTTCTCTACACAAACCAAAATTAATAGCGATTTAGATTCCCTAACTCGCAAACTGGGGCATACAATGGAGAAAAAAATTAGTTTGTGGTGGGACACGAACACATTTGAACACTATTTAAGAGAAAACATAGTCCCCAGAAGACTCAGGTGGGAACTACCTCCAAATGATGGCCTCCTCGACAAAGAGTCCATTGATGAGTGGTATGGATTCTTCAATGGGAAGAGCATCGAAGGCCTAAGATTCCTTTTAGATAGAAAGTATAGGAAAATGAAAATGATAGATCAACAAATAGAGGAATTGAAATCCAAACTGGAACCACATAAAGAATCTAAAGATTTAAAAAAACTAGCGAATCAACTAAATAAGGATCTCATGGCCAAAGATTTAGAAACACAACAGAGAAAGACAAAAAAATACCAGAGAGACGTCACGGACTATAAAACAGACCAAGTGTTTAAATGGCAAAACAAATTGGAAGAGCCAACCATGGCCTCAGCATATTCAACACCAGAGAAAGAGGTCAAAATATATGAACCTCAAGGGAGCATACTACAACAACCATTGCAGTACAATGGATATAATAGGGAAACATATCCCCAAACTCCCAAACCATATCAAGAATACCAAAACTACCAGACTCAGGTACAGCAAACCCCTAGAAATACTTGAAAAAAACCCTTCAAAAAACCTTTTAAAAAAACCCGTCATAATAGTGGATACAACCAAAGACACCACAATGATAGACCGTATAATGAGGGTACATACAGAGAGTATAGGGAAGTACCACACTACAACCAACAAGGTAGATATGAAAGAAGTCCAATACCCACATATAACAGATTTGAACCAATTAGAAACTATAATGACACCAATTCGCATCATCGACAATACCAATATGAACAAGAAGCACATGGAACTGATTTTTTAGACCGGGGCCGAAGGGAACTATCACCAAGGAGGAAACAAGATTATACACACCGGTCTCCAAGACGTCATCCACAAGAATCCCAACACTCCCCAAAGAGACGACAATAGGAGGAAAAAAACAGAAGAACCCCAGAAACAAGAGGGGATGTAGAGCGGGGAAGAGATTCCAAAAGAAAAAGGGAATAAGGGGAGAAGGAATCTTTAATTTAAGTGGACAAACTTTAACCACTGAAGAATTAGCTGTATTAGACAAAGGCCTAAAATATGCTCCTACAAAAAATCTGGATAAATTTGCAACATACATTGGAATAAGGAAATATGTAAGAAAAATAAACATCAAAAAGGCAATTCTAAGCAATCCACAAACTAGACGAACTACAACCCCACATGATCTTCAACGATTGGAACACAGCGGACTATGCAATAAATCCCTTTTTAACCCTCAAGTACTCAAGTAATCAGCATATTGAAGTGTTTAAAAATCTAGTACTGAAGGATCTGGATCAACTGAAGATCAAGAAAGTAAATGATCCTATACATAATAAAAAAGGTATACGATCACTAATCAACAGGAAAGACCTGGTAATAAGACCAGCAGATAAAGGAGGAGGAGTGGTTATTCAAAACAAAACAGACTACCAAGCAGAAATTAAACGCCAACTGGAAGATTCAACCATATATCAAAGACTATTAAGTAACCCCTCTACAAAATGTAAAAGAGAACTAGAAAAAGTTGTGCACTTAGGAGTAAAAAAAGATATACTGGATGCGAAAGAAGCAAGATATCTGGTACCAGACTCACATAGAATCCCTGTGATATACACTGTTCCCAAGATACATAAGAACCAAGAAAACCCCCCAGGAAGACCCATAGTAAATGGGATTAATTCCCTAACAGCAAGAATGGGTCAGTATATCGATTATTTTATTAAACCTGCTATCCAACAAACGACATCATATATAAGAGACACGAAACATGTCCTACAATTACTGGAAGACATACCAGTCCTAGAAGGAAGAACCTTAATGGCCACTGTGGATGTCTCATCCCTCTACACGATTATTAAACACCACCAAGCGTGTGAAGCGAATAAATGGGCTCTGAGAAAATACAGTACACTAAAATGTACACAAAGAAAATTTTTAATCAAATGTCTGGAATTCTCCTTGAAAAATAACTATTTTTGGCATGACCAAATCTATTATAAGCAAGTAACCGGTATAGCGATGGGTGCCAAATTTGCCCCTAGTGTGGCCAATGCCTTTATGGCGCAATGGGAGGAAGACTCTGTATACAAACACCTACCGTGCGAACTAGGACTGTTTAAAAGATTTATTGATGACATTTTAATCATATGGAACGGGAGCAGAGAGTCATTGGAACCATTTTTAAATAATTTAAACTGCAATGACAGGAACATACAGTTGACCTGGAATATTGACGCAAAAAAGATAGAATTTTTGGATCTGGAAATAATTATTGAGGAGGATTCATTAATAACCAAAACTCATTTTAAAGAAGTATCAAGAAACAGCCACCTACCTGTAACAAGCTGTCATAACAAACCCTGGTTATTCAATATCCCGAAAGGACAACTGGTAAGAATCAGACGCAACTGCACCAAAGATACAGATTTCAATACTCAGGCTCACCTGATTGGACAAAGATTTGTCACCAAAGGATATGAAGAAGCACAAATCAGAAAACACATCCAGTCGATCTAAACAATGGATAGAAAACAAATGATACATGCACCTAAGAAAGCACAACCACATTCAGAAGCACCAAGTTTAGTCCTAGATTTTAATGTCCAATTCAAGGACATAGAAAACATTATCCGGAGGCATTGGCACATCTTAAAGGAAGATAAACATTTACATAAAATACTACCCAAGAAACCACTGATCATTTACAAAAGAGCCCCCACATTGAGGGACTTAATCGTGAAAAATGTAGTTGAACCACCCCCTAAAAATAAATGTACCTTTTTCAATGGCAAAGGGTTTTACCCCTGCAAATATTGCTATGCATGTACACATGCAAAAAAATTCAAAGGCAAAAAACACGAATTTAAGGCAACAAGTACAGGAAACATTTACCCAATTAAAGACTTTATCAACTGTCACACAGAAGGGGTAGTGTACATTCTACAATGTTCCTGTAACTTACAGAATGTAGGGAGGACCAAGAGAGCACTGAAAACCAGAATTAAAGAACACATTGAAAATATCAGAAACTGGCTGTCCTAAACATAATGTATCCAAACACTTCTCATTAGTGCATAACAAAGACCCCACAGGACTACTGTTCTGGGGCATAGAAAAATATAATAGATCATGGAGAGGAGACCACAAAATCAGGACCCTTAGTCAGAAGGAATCCAAGTGGATACATAAAATTAGGACATTAGCACCTGAGGGGTTAAATATAGAATTCGACTTAAACTGTTTTATAAGCGATTATTAATTTATTTCTGTATTTCTACTAATGTAAACCCAATATCTCATTTCCGGTGTGCGAAATATCGTTTACACTTACATGTCCTCATCGGTTTTATTATCATTATTGTATTTTACATATACGTAATTTTAAAAATATTTCTATATTTTAATTGATCTCCGATTTTTAATTTACTTTTTAACTTATTTTGTATTCATTTTTGGGCTTTTATTGCTATGAGCTGGATTACATGTATCTGAATGGTAGTACATTATTAAAATTCCCAGAAGAATAACATAACTACAAATTATATTGCCTCATCTGAATTAACTATGGGATATGATCGCACACCGAGCGCTTGTCGATCGTATGTTTACCTTATGCATTAGAGTGGCTGTCACTCGCGGACTGATATTTCTTTTTAGCAAATTTTTTTTCCTCTTTGTTTGAATAGAAACTTTATTTATAAGGCTTGGATGCGACCATCTCTCTTATGATGGCCGCCATTACTTATACACACTTGGTCTACAACAAAATGGCGATTACAACACTTCCTGTCCCAACTATATAAATAAAGGTATCATCCAATCCGGTGCCCTGAGGAAGTCATGTGATATGACGTAACGCGTAGGACGTAACCGGAAATACATAGCGCGGACCGGAAGTGACGTAGCGGGTATCGTTACCACGTTGTTTTCTCTGCTGATGTTTGGCGCAACAGTAATTATTTTAATTTAAGCGGATATTTTAAATAAAATTTTTTGGCTAAACGTTATCACCCTATTGGAGACCCTTTTTCATTACTTTGTATGTGGAGTCCAATAAACCATAGGGAGGGATCCCTCCCTATAAACGGAACGGAGCGGTACCATCAACCCGGCCACAGCGACTGCATCTCTAAAAGGATACTACAGGCACATATACTGTGTCACTAAGGTGAGAGTTCTGTGAGCACTTAGCGGGGGTGTAACTACACCAAAGTCACCAGATCTTTTATCAACGCATGTTCACCTTAATTGATCACCATTGATAATATTTTTCTAGCACTTTAGCTACGGTTTATTATGGACTAATATATATTTACACACTAATGCACTTTGTTCACTTATTATTTTTAAGAGTGGAACTGCAACACTTGTTTTAATTTTACTTATTTGTACATTTATATTGATATTGATGCTGTTTATACATTAATGCACTTTGTTCACTTACTACTCTGAAGAGTGGAACCACATCACCAATTTATATGTGTATCCATACTTATATTGTTTATTTATTACAATAGCTTATATAGGGGCATTGCGCGAGGTCACTTACACAATAGGTTTTATTGTGCATCATTTTTAATAATCTTGGACTAATAGAGCTAAGGTTAGGCACATTCGACCACAGGTTTAATGGACACAGATTGTTATTGTCATCATCATGTCGAACCTCCTATCTATATCGAACTGTTGTAGCAACGAAAATGAACATAAAACATTTGTTTATGTCGGATCTTTAGTTTTCGGATTCTGCACTTTCGTTATCGTTTGTTAAAACGATAACGAAAATACCTGAAATTCGAACGAAAATGCATTCGGATGAAAACGAATGCACATGTCTAAAAACAATGTACATTTTAGGACATCCTTAATATTCATCTGTGTTCTATATCAATTTTTTAGGGAGCTAGTGAAACAAATGCTTTCCCTGACATTTGTTTTGCATATATATGAAATTACTGATATAATATTATGAAGAAATAACAGATAAATTACAGATTTCTACCCATTTTTGTGAACATAACTAGGGTTTTACTTGAAGTAATATCAAGGCAAGAGGAAGATGAGTCATATATAAGGTACCTTTTTTCGCAGGGATGGGATATATTGATAGGAAGAATAAAGGAAGAAGGGTGACACATAACAGAAGGTAGTAGGGATAGCCTAAAATAGACATCAGCCTAACCAGGGCTGCTTTTAGAAATCACCGGGCCCCATACAGCCAACCTGACAGGGCCCCCTTCTCCTGGCCGAAAGTGACTGAGGACATAGATTTATCAGTCTCTTTCTCTGTAACCTCAGCTGCGCAGAAGAATTAACAGGAAGCACTCTGAGTCTTCCTGCTCATTCACAAACTGAAGCATAGTGAACACAGTTTACTATGCTTCAGTGATGAATGGACACAGGAGTGATTGGTACTGATCGCTCACTGTGTTCATTCAGGAATGGAAGGGACCAGTAAATGACATATTTACCAGCCCCTTCCCCAGCTCTCCATACTGAAACATCACCCTGTGTACCTGCAGTAGCTCTCGGCAGGAGAGGAGGGAAGCCAGCAGCACTGCAGGGGGACCCGAGTAGCAGATGGAAGGGGTGCATGTGCTAGAACCAATCCCCCGCAGTGCAGCCAGAGGGAGAAAGAAGAGACTCTGGCAGCGCTGCAAGGGGAGGCAGAAGAGGATTGGTGTCTGCAATCAGACAGTATTTCCGGACCTCAGCAGGTGCTCGGGCCCCCCCATTTGAACTGATGGGGTCCAGGCCCAGTACAGGAGGGCTGGCTGTACTGCCTTTACAGCGGCTCTGATGGGGGGGAGTGTAAGGATGGACAGTGCCCTGGGGATCATGTACTTTTGCAATTTTTAAAAATTTTATTTGGCTGAGAGCAGTGCCTTTTTAAAGCACTGACATTTGCAAAGAAGAATTGGGGTCCATTGCAAAAAAAAGGCACACTGTGTGCTGTTATCTTTTTTTACAAAAAAGAGTATGGCAAAAACTGTTAATATTTTTTTCTTTGTAAACATCAATGTTGCTGTAGCATATCCAACAGCAAGCATGAAAAAAATATGTGTAGAGTCCCCTTTACAATTTTGAGTCTGGTGTTGATTTTAGGGGGTACCCCATGCAAAAAAAGTGTGGGGTCCCCCAGGAAATCCATACTAGACCCTTAATCCAAGCATGCAGCCTGCCTGACCAGAAAAGGGAGGTGAGACAAGCTTGCAGCCCTCTACTTCCTGGGCCATACCAGGCCACATGCCCACAACATGGATGCATGGGGGACTCCGCTGGCAAAGTGAAATAAATGGCTTAATATTGTATAAAAAGCCTTCAATAATGATGATTCTCGTGAGACGAATTTTGGAATTATTTCTGCTTGAGTCAGCTTAAATCAAAACCGTGTGTTTTATTGTACACACATAAACTTGGAAAATACTTACAAAAATAGTACATTCATATTCAGAATTAGTGTTGTTTCATATATGCAAAAAATGTTCAAATATAGTTCATTTGTTTCAAAGATCTGAAAGTCTTTAGACATGTGCTTCCCTTTTGTCATGGCCTATTAAAAATGGCCGATTAACCTCTTGTGTCCTGGCTTGAATAGGTAGCTTGGAAAGCTGTTTGTCTTGGGAGGAAGATGTGTGTAAAAAGAGTGCCGTGTGTGTAGAGAGTGAGCCCGAAGACTGGATTCCTTGTGTCTATATGAACTCAGTCTTTCAAATTCGCGCCCAAACACAAATCCCTCCCATACACTCCCTTTTTCTCCACCTTCTAACAGAGAGCAACATCTGTTTTTCACTTTAACCAAACCTTTTAAACATGAAACCAGATATATGTGAGAGGCTTTCAGCAGACCTCTTAAAACATAAACGCATAAATCAAACAGAGTATCGGTTACATAGGAAAATTCAACCAAAACATATATTATTTACAAAATCCATCAAATTCTGACAGGGTCTTGACCTGCATTTTCAGTCAATGAATGGCCATTTGGGTATCACTAGCTCAAAGTCCTGTCATTCAAACACATATGGAAAATGCATATTCTTTTCAATAAAGCCAATTAAAATTTAGATATTAAGAATATAACATTCCCCTCTGAAATATGAATAACAATCATATTTCCAAAGTTTAAATTCATTCATAGCATCCATGTCCCATTCATACTGACTTTGATCCAATAACTCCAAATGTATTTCCATCACCAACCGAGTTTGCAATACCAAAACCCATCTTTCTCTTAAGCTTATTTTGCAATAAATCATCTCCTTTCTTGATTTCATTTCTAATTCGATAATATAATTTTTTCATTCTAAACATCAAACATAACTGGAATATAATGAATAACATAATAATAATAAAAAGAATAACTATAGGATGTGATAAAATATTTCCTGCTGCTGAGGTTATTGAAGTTTTTCCCCAAATTGATACACTATTACTGAATTTTTTTCCACCAATTACTTCCTGAAAATTCTGACCATTGATGAGATATCTCTTGCAAATTACCTTGTTCATGTTTAAATAATATTTCTGCATTCTGAAGTTCCTTAGCCAAAGCTATCAATAAACCTTTATCCTTATGAATTACATTTGCCCATTCTTCCCAAGGAAATTCATCTATCTGAGATATATTATATTGTGTGGGAAGAGCACTTATATTTTTCATAAGCACATTTGTTAAATTTGTTCTAAATCCATTAATACTTATTTCTACAATGTCTCCTTCTATACAATACAAGCCTTGATTTAGGTTTTCTGTATTTGTACAAGAAGAGAAAAAAGTTTTAACCCTTTCTGTATCTGACATGATCTGGAAACAAACCTTCTTTTTATCTACTAGAGTAACTAATTCAGAAATTGTTTCAACTTTTTCTATTCTTGCTGAACACAATGTATGATTATGATAACAAGAATGAAAAATACTTTTATCTTGATTAGGTAAACAGATAACTTTAGACTGAAATTGTAAACATGATGACAAATCTAATTGTTCTAATTCAGAATTTTCATTGTTAAATGCAAAATCTGTATACTGTAATTTATAATACAATAATTGTGTATTGCTGACGGGTAATCCCAAGACAGTGATTGGAACCAAAATTTGTTCTTGTCCTGCTATTGGAATCATAGAAGAACTATAACAAACATCCTGTTTACATCCTATCCATTTATTTACCCATAAATCTGTATGATTTATAGCATATACATATTCTCTGGGTAAATTCTGTAAAATGCCAAGAGGGGTTATTCCACTCTGAAATGCTTGTGCAATTATTTTAAAATTAGTGGAATATTCAGTCTGGATCTCTAAACATGCTCTGGCAATATGAGAATGTTGTTCACTTAACATTAAATCAAGAGTAATATTTTGAAGATGTAAAATAGATGGACCCATTATATTAGCTGTTTTAATAACCATATTTTCTAAAATTTCATTTAAATTTCTCTGTATTTTAATCCCATTACTACCCACTAAACCAGCTGTCTCAAGATCAGACTTTAAAGTATTAATGTCCATACTATTAGTAATACTCCCAATTGTGCCAATCCCTCCTAAAATACCTTCAACAATACCACGCTTATTTCTGTTATGGTTTCTATTATTAATTCCAAACCATCTCTCAATACCCAATTCCATATTAACCAAATGTCCTTGACATTGTGGAAACCTTGTAGAAATTTTCCATTCTGAAACATTAAAGTTCCACAATATAATGACAAACTTTCCCTCTCTCAAAAGAGTTCTGGATTGGAAATGGTTAATCTGAAATGGATTTGCTGAGAAACTTTTCTTACCAACACATGGAGTTTTCCTAGGAGACCTTACAACAACACTTGCCTTCGCACATTTCATTGGATAATTTACTATTGATATGCAACATTCATATATACCAGTATCATTCAAAGATACTCTCATTTGTTGATAAACAAATGTATTATTGATCCAATTCACACTACCATAAATTCCTTTATGAATTATCATAGTAGAATTGTGAAGAAAACTTCCCAAAAATTCATCGTTCCTTTTTCAAATTACCAATGAATCTTGAGGTACATATATTTTTGTTTTACATATCAAATGCAAACTATCATTATCTTCAAAAAATGTTCAAAGATTGTTACCTTTACAAATACTGACCAAAAACTCCTTCCCAATATATTGTGTTCAAAAGTTCTGGGTTCTGTTGTTTAACCTATAAGATCCCAGCATTTTAACAAAATTTGTTTTGGATTCTATTTTAACGTTTACCTCAACATTATTTCTACGAATGAAATATAATTCCATACAGCAATCATATCCCTGTCCTACAAATACATATCCATACAATTCTTCCGCTGTATTGTTATCAACGTATCTAGAATTATATTCTGTCATCTGTATTAAGATCAATATCTTTATCACTCTTGTCCTCTGTATTAATATCAATGTCTTTATCACTTTTGTCATCTATATTGATATCAGTGTCTAGATCTCTTTTGTCTCTGAATAATGTAATGACTTTGTTGTGTAATTCTTCAATCCTGTTAACCTCTGCATAGCTGGAACAGTTTGTGATATATTTTACCACAGATACAATTGTCACTAGGGAAAAGATGAATCCTGTGATGATGATAAATCTTCTCTCTTTAACACTTTCTTTTGTTGATCTGTCATCTTTCTTCTTTTTTGGAATCCATGATTCCTCCAGGTTAATGAAATATAATTCATTCCTAGGAAAAATAAAAGCAGCATCATTTATCTTAGAATATTACATTTGTTATACCCACATTTTTATTTATACATGCTTTTTTACTAAATTGAGAAGTCCTTGAACTAGTACCATTGTCCCTTGAACATCCATGATGTCAAATGGACCTTCCCAATTACTTTGCCATGGTCCACTTCTCCTGAACCTTTAGTTCTACCTGTGACGTGTATCTCACCATCTCTGGGTGTGACCTTACACATGGCAAATCTTTAATCACCATTTTTCTTTCTGTATAAACTTGTGCTAACAACATCTAATTTTTGATTTAAATAAATCTTTCCGTTCTTAATCATCAATCTTGATAAACCGTTTATCTTGAATAAAAGATAATTTTGGTTTTAATAATAAAATAACAAAATGTTACAAGAATCAGATATGTGTGTGTGTGAATGTAACAACAGTTTTCATGCTGTATATGTGTCTTGTGTATACTGGAGTGAATGTCTGCCAAAAAACTCTGTTACTGGCATTCTACTCCTAAAAAAACAAACCCCCTCCTTTCTTATTCAGAAAGGTTCTTTTTTGTCTTGTAGTCCCACAGATGCAGACTCTCAATGAGTAGTCCCCCCCTCCTTTTTAAAAAGGATGGTGTAATTATACTCTCAAATTCCTAAGGATGGGGCTATGTGCTCTGTGAGTAACCATTTAACTTATACAATACAAGTTTCTTTAAACTTCTAAAACAAATACTACATATCAGTATATATACAAATTGTCTTTTAATAATCTCCTAATCAAGGAATATTGTAAAATAAGGAAATTATGATCTTTTAACTCAAACTTAAAAATGTGTGGAAGGACCATTTTTCATACAAGTAACTGCATTTAACACCATTCTGTTCAAATTGTCCTGTATCATCTATAACCAAAACACTGTTGTGCAAAAGGAGCACAAAATACCAAAAAGAAATATCATTTTCTGAATGACATTCAATACCTTTAAATAACATCCTAATATCCCTTCTCAAATCACAAGCATTGCAGTAAAATACACTTCTAAGGGACACTAATGCCTTGCTGTCTACTGCCAACCAAACGTTCATTGTGAAACACAAGTGACAAAATAATTCTTCCTGTCATTAAATCAAATTAAGAATACTCTGTAACTGACAAAACTGTACCTGCAAACTGTGAATGATATGATACATGAAATCTCTGTCCTATTCCCAAGATTTTACACATTACCTGCATGATTTTACCTATAAAATGGAATCCTCTGCCACTACTGAGATTTGCTAGTATACCCCAAACTAGAAAAACATGAATAATCCACATCCTGTCAGTAATTAAAATATCTTAGTACACAGATTATACAAGATTTAATTACTCTGTCTACTGTCTCTTCAATTTTGTCCCAATAGAATTTCTCTTTAAGAATTTCAAGCAATTTTTGCTTACCAAAGTGATCTAAACTGTCATAATTAAATTTAGTGAATTCCACCTGTAGGTGTTGTGGTACATTAAAATATAGAAAATCCATCTAAGTCATGATATTAGATCCAGTTATCATTAACAAAATATAGATATAATATCACCCGATGAGGACTCAAAAAATCGATTAATCTTTTAAACCTCCGAAAACGAAGGAAAATCTTATATTTGTTTTTTCCACAACATAATTTTGACCATATTCAGGTTAAAATCACTAATTCTCCATACAAATCTGCATCCTTTGCTAATTGAGTACAAAGCTGTTAATTACCCCCTTATCAGATGAACTAAACCTCTCAATGTTCCATCTGGACAAAACATGAAAAATTAAAATCATAATAATCATAACTGGGAAAAATTAATAAAAAATTAATAATCCAAAGGATTATCCTTGAAAATACTAAAAATATATCAGATAAAAACCAAATCTCTGAACCTCAAATCATAACCTTATTATCCATAGCAAAGAATCAATAACCAGAAAATCCTTACCATCCATGCAGTTCATTTAAGGACTGCTAACATTGTTTTTCACAGTGTTATATGATACATAGTGATACCTTTCCTGTCTTAATGGACTATTTGCAGTTTGCAATCTTTGCATTTGGGTCTTAAAAGGAAAATTAGTTTGATTATTATGGCCTCTATACCTCAAATTACTACACCAGCGCACAGAATACACTTCATATCGCCTTGGCATCGTTTTCGGATAATACAACCTCTTTTGTATATCATTATTATTAGCCATCACACAAAACCTAGCTATGTGACCCTCTCTTTTGCAAACTAAACATTTAAGAGTTGGTTTTTTTGCATATACCTTTCTTTGAGTATATGGCGATGAAAATTTACATTTCTGTTGAATATTACTAATATTCAAATCAACAGACTTCACGCTTTCATTGTCTGAGGAAATATTAACCTCCTCAAATGACTCCACTGAGTCAACTCCAGAATCAGCATCATTATCCCTCGCCTCTGACTTTGTCACGTGTTCATAAGCTAAACACTGAGCATGTGCAGAAGACTGAGCTTGCAATAATTGCGTTTTAAGCAAACAGATAACATTCTCTTGTTCAATTTCTTTCTGAGTTAAAAAAGCAATACAACTTTCTTTTTCTTTAACCGATTCCAATAATGCATTCATTTTATGTTCTAATGCATCTTTTTCAATCATTAATTGTTCAATATGTAACTTCTCCTGTGTTTGTGCAATTTCTGTTACACTTTGCCTTTGTTTTCCTGGCATATCAAAAACCATTGCATTGAAGACTGTAACTAATTTCATCACATTGTTTAATTTTCTCTTAGATTTAACTAATGAAAATCTATTCTTCTCAATTTCTTTATTTGCCTGTAGGCATTGATTATACATTGATTGCCATAACTTAGTGTCTGAAATATAACTGGCTAAACCTTCAAATTCTAAATTACTTTCGTCAGCTATTACATTTATAAATTCCATATTTTGGTACTCACCGAATATAAAACTTTTCCGTTTTCCGCTGGACTCTAATTAAACCGTCTGTCAAGACTTCTGTATCCAAATCCTCTGGTCTTCACGAATCAAACATCAACAACATCAAGCGATTCTAGGTTCTTTCAATAATTGCAAAGTTTTCTCCTGTTCATCACATTTCCCCTCTGAACAACGGAAGAAGAACGTGGCATAAAAACTTCTGACGATTGAAACTGGCTGGCATCCGCCAATGAAATAAATGGCTTAATATTGTATAAAAAGCCTTCAATAATGATGATTCTCGTGAGACGAATTTTGGAATTATTTCTGCTTGAGTCAGCTTAAATCAAAACCGTGTGTTTTATTGTACACACATAAACTTGGAAAATACTTACAAAAATAGTACATTCATATTCAGAATTAGTGTTGTTTCATATATGCAAAAAATGTTCAAATATAGTTCATTTGTTTCAAAGATCTGAAAGTCTTTAGACATGTGCTTCCCTTTTGTCATGGCCTATTAAAAATGGCCGATTAACCTCTTGTGTCCTGGCTTGAATAGGTAGCTTGGAAAGCTGTTTGTCTTGGGAGGAAGATGTGTGTAAAAAGAGTGCCGTGTGTGTAGAGAGTGAGCCCGAAGACTGGATTCCTTGTGTCTATATGAACTCAGTCTTTCAAATTCGCGCCCAAACACAAATCCCTCCCATACACTCCCTTTTTCTCCACCTTCTAACAGAGAGCAACATCTGTTTTTCACTTTAACCAAACCTTTTAAACATGAAACCAGATATATGTGAGAGGCTTTCAGCAGACCTCTTAAAACATAAACGCATAAATCAAACAGAGTATCGGTTACATAGGAAAATTCAACCAAAACATATATTATTTACAAAATCCATCAAATTCTGACAGGGTCTTGACCTGCATTTTCAGTCAATGAATGGCCATTTGGGTATCACTAGCTCAAAGTCCTGTCATTCAAACACATATGGAAAATGCATATTCTTTTCAATAAAGCCAATTAAAATTTAGATATTAAGAATATAACACAAAGCACCTTTTGCCCATTTTGATGAGGATAAGGGCCTTTTGCCCACAAGCCTGGCCCACTGGTTGTGGGGGTCTGCAGACAGGGAGCTTATCAGAATCTGGAAGTCCTTGTTAGAAATAAGGTGCCCCCCTATATGAATGAGTAATGCCCCGTACACACGGTCGGATTTTCCTACGAAAATGTGTGATAGGACCTTGTTGTCGGAAATTCCGACCGTGTGTAGGCTCCATCACACATTTTCCATCGGATTTTCCGACACACAAAGTTTAAGAGCAGGCTATAAAATTTTCCGACAACAAAATCCGTTGTCGGAATTTCCGATCGTGTGTACACAAATCCGACGCACAAAGTGCCACGCATGCTTAGAATAAATAAAGAGATGAAAGCTATTGGCTACTGCCCCGTTTATAGTCCCAACGTACGTGTTTTACGTCACCGCATTCAGAACGATCGGATTGTCCGACAACTATGTGTGACCGTGTGTATGCAAGACAAGTTTGAGCCAACATCCGTCGGAAAAAATCCTAGGATTTTGTTGTCGGAATGTCCGATCAATGTCCGACCGTGTGTATGGGGCATTAGACATACATACAGTGGGGACGGAACGTATTCAGACCCCCTTAATTTTTCACTCTTTGTTACATTGCAGACATTTGCTAAAATAATTTAAGTTCATGTTTTTTCCTCATTAATGTACACACAGCACCCCATATTGACAGAAAAACACAGAATTGTTGACATTTTTGCAGATTTATTAAAAAAGAAAAACTGAAATATCACATGGTCCTAAGTATTCAGACCCTTTGCCGTGACACTCATATATTTAACTCAGGTGCTGTCCATTTCTTCTGATCATCCTTGAGATGGTTCTACACCTTCATTTGAATCCAGCTGTGTTTGATTATACTGATTGGACTTGATTAGGAAAGCCACACACCTGTCTATATAAGACCTTACAGCTCACAGTGCATGTCAGAGCAAATGGGAATCATGAGGTCAAAGGAACTGCCTGAAGAGCTCACAGACAGAATTGTGGCAAGGCACAGATCTGGCCAAGGTTACAAAAAAAATGTCTGCTGCACTTAAGGTTCCTAAGAGCACAGTGGCCTCCATAATCCTTAAATGGAAGACGTTTGGGATGACCAGAACCCTTCCTAGAGCTGGCCGTCTGGCCAAACTGAGCTATCGGGGGAGAAGAGCCTTGGTGAGAGAGCTAAAGAAGAACCCAAAGATCACTGTGGCTGAGCTCCAGAGATGCAGTCGGGAGATGGGAGAAAGTTGTAGAAAGTCAACCATCACTGCAGCCCTCCACCATGGCAGAGTGGCCCGACGGAAGCCTCTCCTCAGTGCAAGACACATGAAAGCCCGCATGGAGTTTTCTAAAAAACACCTGAAGGACTCCAAGATGGTGAAAAATAAGATTCTCTGGTCTGATGAGACCAAGATAAAACTTTTTGGCTTTAATTCTAAGCGGTATGTGTGGAGAATACCAGGCACTGCTCATCACCTGTCCAATACAGTCACAACAGTGAAGCATGGTGGTGGCAGCATCATGGTGTGGGGGTGTTTTTCAGCTGCAGGGACAGGACGACTGGTTGCAATCGAGGGAAAGTTGAATGCGGCCAAGTACAGGGATATCCTGGATGAAAACCTTCTCCAGAGTGCTCAGGACCTCAGACTCGGCCGAAGGTTTACCTTCCAACAAGACAATGATCCTAAGCACACAAAATAACGAAGGAATGACTTCACAACAACTCCCTGACTGTTCTTGAATGACCCAGCCAGAGCCCTGACTTAAACCAAATTGAGCATCTCTGGAGAGACCTAAAAATGGCTGTCCACCAACGTTTATCATCCAATCTGACAGAACTGGAGAGGATCTGCAAGGATGAATGGCAGAGTATCCCCAAATCCAGGTGTGAAAAACTTGTTGCATCTTTCCCAAAAAGACTCATGGCTGTATTAGATCAAAAGGGTGCTTCTACTAAATACTGAGCAAAGGGTCTGAATACTTAGGACCATGTGATATTTCAGTTTTTCTTTTTTAATAAATCTGCAAAAATGTCAACAATTCTGTGTTTTTCTGTCAATATGGGGTGCTGTGTCTACATTAATGAGGAAAAAAAAATGAACTTAAATGATTTTAGCAAATGGCTGCAATATAACAAAGAGTGAAACATTTAAGGGGGTCTGAATACTTTCCGTCCCCACTGTAGTACCTCTACTCATTCACAAAAAAAATTCAAGCTAGAAATAAAGACACTCAATCATTTGTCCTTAAAAAAAAAAAAAAAAAAAAAGAAAGATGAACCCCATGCACATGTTTGATCTTGAGCTTGCTGATTGCCAAATAACAGCTCCTCGAGTTGTTGTCAGCTATATACATAAAGGAAGTGACAGAGATAGTAGTGACATCATGAACCAAATTTGGCTATGGCCATAATTGGTCAACATCACACCTTTTCTACAGTTTATATGATGCACGACTCCCACCAAATGGGGCCAATCAGGCTAAAGTGTGGGTATTCATCCTAGGTTTGGTACGAACTGTCAGCTCATCCCTAATCTTCAGCTTGTTAACAATGGAAAATTGTAACACTCACTTTGCTAAATTAAGTCTCTACGCCAGCTTTTCTTAAACTTTTTAGCCTAGAGAAACAATTACAATAATTTACAGGCCTCAGGGTTAACCTGAACAATTATTCAGTTTTCAGCTCTTGATACATTTAATTGTGGCACACCCAGAATATTTGACCTCCCTAATCTACCATAAATTATTCTCAGTGATATTCATAAAATGAAATGAACTCAGTGGCCAAAAAAGGACAGACAGTGAAAACTGTTTAGTTCTTGCAGGCTAGAGCTCATTGTAGTGTCCCTTACACTGATGGTCAGTGGAAATCTGTTCCCTTAAGCTGGCCAAAGGCAAGTAGTTTGGTTTTCTTTCAGCCATCGGGCTAAATGAAAAAAGGGAACAGATTCCACCATCCAACTTGTCAGTTGGTCAGGAGTCAATCCAATGTTTGACTTCTGTCACGTGTGAATGGCTGCACACTGATCAATATATGGCTGATTCCTGCTGAACCAGCTGAATTTTGATCTGTCTTTGGCCAGTTGTACACTGATGGTAGGAAGAATTTTTTTAATAACATTGGTTGTTAGCATAGGCAGGAGATCTGTCTACCAATTTGCACTGCTCAAGGAACCCCTAGAAACATCTGGAGGAACCCGAGTTGAGAAAGGGGCTCTACACTTTGAGTAAACCAATGTGAATCATTGAGAAAGCACAGTGAAGTAGCCTATAATATTAAAGTGATTGTAAAGGGAAAAACAGACCACAGAAGGTTTTTCTACCTTTACAACCACTTTAAAGTGAAATACAGTAATAATAGTTGAAATATAGAAAGATCTTGCGAGCCAGAGATGGGTTAATGCCTACAAAATAAATCAATGGTAATAGCCAGCTGCAAACACTAGTCACGTTTCATACCCGTTGTGACGGACCTGGCCGGGACAGAGGCTGTTGGAGAGGACTGGGTGCGGGCCTCTTGCCCACCGATTATGGGCCCTAGCATTTGGGGGAATGGTGCTCTCTGTGAGCTGTATGCCTGGGGACCCTGGGGTTGGTGTTACTTTGGATTCAGCTCCATGTCCCCCCAAAAACACACAGACTCTGGGAACCCTTTATATGCCATATTAGAATGGTGACTGATTTATACCGTTGGGACTCGTACTGTTAAATGCTAATGTCATCAATTCTGCTATAATGTGTTTATTGTAAATAAGTCTAGTGTGGCTCTAAGAGTCTTTTCACCCATTGTTGTTTGTGTTAATTAACTGTGTGAAGCTCGGTGACCACAAGTCTGAGCGAAAGGTCATGTCTCAGTCACCTAGGCTGTATAAAGGATTAGATAATTGGCTCATGTTAATTAAGTTACAGTTGTATTGTTAGAGGAGGTTCCAACAGCATATAAAGTCTTGTAACTTTGATTCACAATAAACAGTCCATGTTAGCAGTGAAGCAAGTGTCGCCTTTTTTTTTGCTCAGAGAGGTTGGAATATCTGATATCTGTATACAGACTGGGAGGAAGTGGTATTTGACGGAAGCACTCAAGCGGAGTGTGGGACGTTCCGTGACATTGGTGGCAAGCAGCGGGAAAGCTTCCTACAGTCTGGGACATCCAAACTTCCATCTGGATCCAAGGTCCAGATAGCAGGAGAGGAGAGGAGAGATACCAGCCGCCATGGATGAGGAATTCAGAAGGAGGTTGCGAGAGATGCAGATACAGCACAGAGGACCAGTATCGGAGCAGGTCCTGCTGGGATGGTGTGATTCTATTCGCTGCAAACTCTGGAAGGAAGCGCTAGCCCGTGAGCAGCGACACCAGGGAAAAGTTCTCCCCTCCATCGAGGAAAGGTACTGGTCGCAGTACGGACTGCGGGTGCGGTTTTTGGGAGAAGAACCACACAAGAAGCAAACAGCTGAATTAAGCAGGCTGGTCTGGGCAGAGATAAAGCTGGATGAGAGCTACAGAGCCCTCCGGTGGCATGTATCCCAAGCATGTCCCTGGATAGCGGATGACAGCCCAACAGAAGGCTTAAGCTACGGCGGCTTGGGACTGTTGTATGTGAAGCTGACAGGGGACTCTAACTTTGGGAGTGATTTGGAGTGGCGGGTGGACGAAATCATGGATTTCTGAGAAGGGCTACTGAACATTTCGGAAGTGCACTGGGCACAGGAAGATTTGGAGTTTCTGGCCGTTCAGGAATGGGAGCTAGAGATCGCCTACAGACGGCTGCTAGACATTGCTCAGTGCCAGGGCTGGGCTCCCTTTGCCTGGGACTATCAGGAAATACCAGCTGACAACCCTGAAATCCTGGCTGAAGAGTCGGCAATGTGGCAGAGCAATAGTGTGCTTTGCCAACCTGGCCCCACAGCTATAGAGGCGGAGGTCGTATGGCGGATGCAGCAAGTGCTGACTGACCTTGATGATCCTGTTTCTGCATGGGATGATCTTGGATGGAGGAATGTGCCTGTTCAGCAGCATGCCAGAGAATCTGCAGCGGAAAATCTGGAGATTGCCATCCCCACACCTGAAGTGCTGACAACCGGGCAGAGCTCTGCTAACCTCTGCCCAGCACTGATAGCATCTTCTGGATTCCATGGACAGGAGATGGTGAACCTCCATCCCCAGATACCAGTTGCAGAGATGGGGGATTTGATAGACTTTTCTACTGAGGAGGAACCATCGAGTGAGCCCCCAGCAGAAAAGTTGGGATTAGGGCCAAACTTCATTGCGCTCTGCTCAGCACTGATGGCATCTTCTGAGTTCCGCGGACAGGAGATGGTGAACCTCTATCCACAGACACCAGTTATAGAGGTAGGGGATTTAATAGACTTTTCTGCTGAGGAAGAACAACCTGATGAGCCTCCAGCAGAAGAGCTGCTATTGGGGCCAAACTTCACTGTGCTCTGCCCCGCACCAACAGCAGTATCTGTGGAGTTACAGGGAACTTCCCCAGTTGAAGCACTGGCAACCGGACAGAGTGCTACCAACCTCTGGCCATCACCTGCAACAACTACAGAGTTCCAGGGAGGTGGGGCAGTCGGCCTCCCTCCCCAACAGGTAGCCAGAGCAGATGGTGTGGGATTTCCAGCAGAAGGGCTGGCAACAGGGCCGAGTACTGCTGGACTCTGCCCTCAACTAACAGGAGATGGATTTCCTGTGAAGGTGGATGGGACTTCAGTCTCCACCTGTATACTCCAGGGATGCTGGGCAGTCGGCCCAGATCCCCAACAGCATGACAGAGTGAGCCCAGTCCCCCTGTCTTCTCTCCAGCGGCAGAAAGGACTCCAGGGAGAAGGACCAGTCCAGGCCTCTCCCCAGCGGCAGATATGTTCTCTGAGAGAGGAAGAGGTTGGCTGGGTGAGTAATACTCTGTTTGGAATAATTTATTTGGGGTACTGTGTGCGTACAGGCATTAGAGGACTGGAACTACTGACTAACTTCGGAGTCAACCCGTCTGGGGTCTCCTCCTGTGTTAGTCTCCTGCCGAAAGGGGAGAAATGTGACGGACCTGGCCGGGACAGAGGCTGTTGGAGAGGACTGGGTGCGGGCCTCTTGCCCACCGATTATGGGCCCTAGCATTTGGGGGAATGGTGCTCTCTGTGAGCTGTATGCCTGGGGACCCTGGGGTTGGTGTTACTTTGGATTCAGCTCCATGTCCCCCCAAAAACACACAGACTCTGGGAACCCTTTATATGCCATATTAGAATGGTGACTGATTTATACTGTTGGGACTCGTACTGTTAAATGCTAATGTCATCAATTCTGCAATAATGTGTTTATTGTAAATAAGTCTAGTGTGGCTCTAAGAGTCTTTTCACCCATTGTTGTTTGTGTTAATTAACTGTGTGAAGCTCGGTGACCACAAGTCTGAGCGAAAGGTCATGTCTCAGTCACCTAGGCTGTATAAAGGATTAGATAATTAGCTCATGTTAATTAAGTTACAGTTGTATTGTTAGAGGAGGTTCCAACAGCATATAAAGTCTTGTAACTTTGATTCACAATAAACAGTCCATGTTAGCAGTGAAGCAAGTGTCGCCTTGTTTTCTGCTCAGAGAGGTGGGAATATCTGATATCTGTATACAGACTGGGAGGAAGTGGTATATGACGGAAGCACTCAAGCGGAGTGTGGGACGTTCTGTGAATGTAAATGGCAAGATAATTAAATACGTGCGTTTGCGCTAGAAAAATTATAATAATAAAAGTGAAAATCTGTATGTGGAAAATTAAAATAAATACCAATATGTCTAAAACAATATTTCGTAAATAACAATCTGTGATAAATTAATTAGTAATAAAATGAACAAAGTGCAGTGTGCATATATAATGTTGAAAATCCAAGTGCAAACTTAGGTTAAAAAAGGGCTCACTCTTTCCATAGAGTGATTAATAAAGTTGTTAATAAACAAATACAGTGTCCATCAATAGTGACATCCATCGTGCTCATCCAAGGAGTGTGAAAAAAATCATGCTCCAGTGCTCTCCAGTGACCCCCAAAAGCATATGCGCTCACCTCAGAGCGTGTGACACAGTAACCAAACTATGTCAAAACACGCTTTGGAGCCACTCCTGGGCTCTAAATGGTATGCAGGTGCTGACCTCCAACTTGCTCAGTTAATAGCGTTCCAATTCATAAATAAAAAAGAAGAAACTCCATAGTGTAACATTGTAAGGAATTTATTCTAAAAACAAACACTCCCCACATAGGGGTACTCACATTGTATGGGTGCGTAAGTGCACCATCCTATTCAAGGCTTCACAAATGAGAAAACAGATCGCTGGTATGGCGTGCAGTATAGTATACTCGTCTCGTCTCTTCCTCCATGCTGACAGCTCCGTCCTGGCCCCTCCCCTACGCTGTTCGACACAGGGATCATGTGTCTTCATCAGGGGGATCTGATTGGACGGACGCTCTATGGTCAAGATATACTAACGGCGGTCATTTTTCCATAAACCGCAGACAGACTAGTAATAGGCTACAGCTGTCCTCTCACATTATAATGCATTGACCCCTACGATCAGCGGTGGAAAACTTACCTAACGACAGAGGGATCAAAACGCCTAGCCATCCATAGCTAGATGAAAAAGTTTACTTCAAACCCATAATCTAATAAACTTACGATAAAACTAATTATAACCCAGAGCGGAGCTGTGTGTTTCCAAGGATACCATACCGCACCTCATACATATACATAACACCTCATAAATACTTATAACTTGATTGAGCATATTAAACTTATTGTGTTAACCGCATAAATCGCTAAATAAAAAGTCAAGGCAGTTGCAATCCATAGGGAAATACAATCAGAAAACATTTTTGAAAAAAATCTGAAAAAATTAGAAAAAAATATCAAAATTTCATATATAAAATTCCTAGCTTAGTGGCAGATCATAATGTCATAGTTCATAAATACCATCCCACTGGGGTGCAAAATCATATGCATAACTTTAATAAACCTAATCAGCTCCATTGTGTGGTCTGGACCATATATATATAATAAAAATCTATAAAAAATGTAGATAAAAAATCTACATAACGTGTGTAGAAAAATACGTAAAAAAAATATAATAAAATAAAAATTAAAATAAAATAAAAATAAAAATAAAAATAAAAAATAAATAAAAATAAAAATAAAAACGTATTACAAATATATCAAAAATATGTGTTAAAATGACTATCTATAGGAGAGTATTGGAAATATATATTAGAAAATATATAAAATAAAATAAAATAAAATGGGAAGATATAACTATATGTAAGGAAGAATAAGTAAGACCCTCTATCAACTAATCGTATCTATTTGCACCAATAAGATGCATAATTCCCTCCTATTGGTCATATAGATCAAATCATAATAGATGTGGCTAGTAAGGAAGAGTAAATATCTATTTGCACCAATAAGATGCATAATTCCCTCCTATTGGTCATGCAGACCAACTCAAAATTGATATTTTTAATTTTATTTTTATCTTATTTTATTTTTATTTTATTATTTTTTTTTACGTACTTTTCTACACATGTTATGTAGATTTTTTATCTACATTTTGTATATATTTTTATTATATATATATGGTCCAGACCACACAATGGGGCTGATTAGGTTTATTAAAGTTATGCATATGATTTTGCACCCCAGTGGGATGGTATTTATGAACTATGACATTATGATCTGCCACTAAGCTAGGAATTTTATATATGAAATTTTGATATTTTTTTCAAATTTATTTTCTGATTTTATTTCCCTATGGATTGCAACTGCCTTGTCTTTTTATTTAGCGATTTATGCGGTTAACACAATAAGTTTAACCACTTGCCGCCCGCCATATAGCAGAATGATGTCGGCAAAGTGGTTTCAAAATCCTGACTGGACGTCATATGACGTCCTCAGGATATTGAGCCGCTGCGGGCCCCCGGGGGCGCGCATCGCGGCGATCGTTGTTGCGGGGTGTCAGTCTGACACCCCGCAACACCGATCTAGGTAAAGAGTCTCCGACGGAGACTCTTTACCACGTGATCAGCCGTGTCCAATCACGGCTGATCACGATGTAAATAGGAAGAGCCGGTGATCGGCTTTTCCTCACTCGCGTCTGACAGACGCGAGTAGAGGAGAGCCGATCGGCTGCTCTCCTGACAGGGGGGTCTGTGCTGATTGTTTATCAGCACAGCCCCCCCTCGGATCCTACCCAGGACTACCAGGGAAGCCGCCCAGGACCACCAGGGAAACCAGCCACACTGGACCACCAGGTTTGCCCCCTAGACCCCCAGGGAAATACTGATCTGTGCAAAGGCAGCTGCCAATCAATGCCCAGGCAGCTGCCAATCAGTGCCCACTCCCATGCCTACCACTGCCAGTGCCACCAGGGATGCCCATCAGTGCCGCGTATCAGTGCCCATCAGTGCCACGTATCAGTGCCCATCAGTGCCCATCAGTGCCACGTATCAGTGCCCATTAGTGCCGCCTATCAGTGCCCAGCAGTGCCGCCTATCAGTGCCCATCAATGCCACCCATAAGAACCCATCTGTGCAGCCTTTCAGTGCCCATAGGTGTTGCCTAACAGTGCCCATCAGTGCCCACCAGTGCCACCCAGTGCCACCCATAAGTGCCCATCAGTGCCGCCTATCAATGCCCATCAGTGCTGCATATCAGTGCCACCCATCAGTGCCGCCTACCAGTGCCCATCAGTGCCGCATATCAGTGCCCATCGTCAGTGCCCATCAGTGCCCGCTCATTGGTGCCACCTCATCGCTGCTGCCTTATCAGTGCCTGTCAGTGCCGCCTTATCAGTGCCCATCAGTGAAGGAGAAAACTTACTTATTTATAAAATTTTTAAACAAAAACAAAAGCAAAACTTTTATTTTTTTCAGAATTTTCGGTCTTTTTTTTATCTGTTTCGCAAAAAATAAAAACCGCAGAGGTGATCAAATACCACCAAAAGAAAGCTCTATTTTTGGGAACAAAATGATAACAATTTTGTTTGGGTACAGTGTTGGATGACCGCGCAATTGTCATTCAAACTGCGACAGCACTGAAAGCTGAAAATTGGTCTGGGCAGGAAGGTGTCTAAGTCCCCTGTATTGAAGTGGTTAATATGCTCGATCAAGTTATAAGTATTTATGAGGTGTTATGTATATGTATGAGGTGCGGTATGGTAACCTTGGAAACACACAGCTCTGCTCTGGGTTATAATTAGTTTTATCGTAAGTTTATTAGATTATGGGTTTGAAGTAAACTTTTACATCTAGCTATGGATGGCTAGGCGTTTTGATCCCTCTGTCGTTAGGTAAGTTTTCCACCGCTGATCGTAGGGGTCAATGCATTAGAATGTGAGAGGACAGCTGTAGCCTATTACTAGTCTGTCTGCGGTCTATGGCAAAATGGCCACCATTAGTATATCTTGACCATAGAGCGTCCGTCCATTCAGATCCCCCTGATGAAGACACATGATCCCTGTGTCGAACACGCATAGGGGAGGGGCCAGGACGGAGCTGTCAGCACAGAGGAAGAGACGAGACGAGTATACTATACTGCACGCCATACCAGCGATCTGTTTTCTCATTTGTGAAGCCTTGAATAGGATGGTGCACTTACGCACCCATACAATGTGAGTACCCCTATGTGGGGAGTGTTTGTTTTTAGAATAAATTCCTTACAATGTTACACTATGGAGTTTCTTCTTTTTTATTTATGAATTGGAACGCTATTAACTGAGCAAGTTGGAGGTCAGCACCTGCATACCATTTAGAGCCCAGGAGTGGCTCCAAAGCGTGTTTTGACATAGTTTGGTTACTGTGTCACACGCTCTGAGGTGAGCGCATATGCTTTTGGGGGTCACCGGAGAGCACTGGAGCATGATTTTTTTCACACGATGGATGTCACTATTGATGGACACTGTATTTGTGCACTTTGTATTCATCATTTATGAACTTTATTAATCACTCTATGGAAAGAGTGAGCCCTTTTTAACCTAAGTTTGCACTTGGATTTTCAACATTATATATGCACACTGCACTTTGTTCATTTTATCACTAATTAATTTATCACAGATTGTTATTTACGAAATATTGTTTTAGACATATTGGTATTTATTTTAATTTTCCACATACAGATTTTGACTTTTATTATTATAATTTTTCTAGCGCAAACGCATTTATTTAATTATCCAGTAATAATAGTTCACAATAATGTTGAGCAGTAAGCACTTCTGGCATTTGCTAGAGATGCAAGATTGGGATTGGGAGTCTGGACTGTGTAATGTTTTTACCAAAAATTGACCCTCTGAACTACTCTGCTTCTCTAGTTTTAATATACAAACACATGTTTAAAAATGCAGACAAATGCAAACTTTTATTTACTGATGACCCAGCCTGAAATCTGATGATACCCACAACCACTCCATATTGGTTTTTGAGACCAGCATTAGAAGAAGAAAAATGTATTCCATTAAAACAAGCCCTTCTCCCAGCTCCTAACCTCTCAATCGAATGTTCTTTATCATTAACAATTCATCTGACTAGTTTAATCTTAACTTAGACTGAAAAAAATCCAAGGTCTTGTACCTTTATTTTCCTGTAGAACTTAATAGGACTGTAGAAATGAACATGCACAGTAGGATAAGCTTTGGATTCAGACTGAATTAGAACTAAATGGGTTGTTTGCCTGTTTTGCTGAGAGCTATATACAAAGTGGTGGGGAAGGTGGCTGACATCACTGAACAAATGTAGCTATGGCTATATTAGGTCAACAGCTATGGCAATATTTGATCAATGATTTCAGACACTATACCCACCTCTCTGTTTACTTACCATCTGTCATTTGGGGTACTATGTATCCCTCATTGATTCATGAAGGGCAGGGATATGCAATTAGCGGACCTCCAGCTCTTGCAAAACTACAAGTCCCATCATGCCTCTGCCGCTGAGTGTCATGCTTGTGGCTGTCAGAGTCTTGCTATGCCTAATGGGAGTTGTAGTTCTGCAACAGCTGGAGGTCCGCTAATTGCATATCCCTGATGTAAGGGGTTTAGATTGTATCTAGGGGCTCTTTATTAAAGAGGGCTTCCTAGATTCCATTAATCCTGCTTCACATAGACCCCATAACTACCCCGGCTTGTGTGGTGGGGGTCCCTTGGTCTCAAACAAGGTGGTTTGCTAAGAGGGCTCCTATCTGACAAGGTATTCCCCCCTCCATGTTCAGGCATGTGGTCTGGTATAGATGTGGGGGGAGGGGGGGGGGGTGTATACTCATTCCTCTTCTTACTGACCAGCCAGACTGCATGATCAGGTAAGGGTTTGGTATGGATTTTGTGTGGTGGCGGAAAATACCTCATTTTTTTTTTCTGCATGGAGTACACCTTTTAAATCCATGCCAGATCCAAGGGTTTGATATAGATTTTAGAAGGGACTCTGTACTGTCTTTTTCTTGTTGTTGCGTGATGCCCCCCCTTAAGTCCATAAGAGACCTTCATCAAGGATATACTGTAGGTTCTAGAGTTAGCGGTGGGGGGGCTACTTTTTTTTTGCCATTGGAAACAATCATTTACATTTCTCTGACAGCTTTTTTTCTCTTGGCCCCTAGGGGTCGGTTTGTTGTTCAGGGAAGGTTGCTTGCTTTTGGGAGCTGGCCAGGCTTTTGGGAGCTGACCATTTGTAAATGTAATTTTGTTATAATACATTGTATACATCAGACAAGTGTACTACTTCACATGTAGATGTAAGGCACCATCCAAGCATGTTATTTAAATGAATTGGACATTTTTAAAGTAGAATTCCATTTTAATTTGACTTTGAATAGTTATTTGGGGCCAAGCTGGCCCAAACAAATAATTTCCATTACATTATATAATTATTGTAATGTATGGCTTCATTCAAATCGGTGTACTTAAGCATATGCCCGTGCGAGGGCCATGTTTGCTCGCACAGGATGCAAAGCTGCACAGCAGCTGCTGCACCCAATTTGACATCTGTATGGGTGTGTGTTGGTGCGTGTCCCCAAACATACACTGTTTACATTCAGGGAAGCACACCCACATGCACCTACACAGATGTCAAACCGAGAGCAGATTTTGTGTCCATGCAGTGGTTGCATTCCAAGTAAAAGAATGGGACTGACTGTGCGTGGGTGGGCAAAACACCTGTGCTTTCCATGCAGGTAAACATGACCCTGGCACAGGAGTACACTTAGGTATGCCCATGTAAATGAGGCCTATGTGTATTAATTTCCTTCATGCTGCCTATTTGCTGCATGTCGTATCCTCTTTAAAGGAAAATTTGTTTACTGAGTTTTAACAGAAAGAAAACATTGTGGTATATTACTGTATGATCATTTGGTTTCCATAGCAATGCCCTAATTATGTACTGGCACTTTATAGTCTTGAAAGCGTACTCTGCATTATATACTTAAGTGGATTTACAGTAAAACGAAATATCTAAGCAAGGCTCTGTTCCAAGAAGACTTGAATAGCAGCAGATGTAGGAATGTGCTTTTTAATGTTGTAGTTTTTCTCCCATACCTGAGTTAGATTTTATGTATAAAGCACAGGGCTTTTTTTTCAGCAGGAACGCAGCTCCGGCATCTCCAAGATTGAATATATGTACTGGCAAGGGGTGCTGGGGTGTGCTGGAGGATCTATTGTTTCTGACTGCTGGAGAATCTATTACTGCTGGAGGGGATCTATTTTTATGGATGAAGGGGGTCTATTGTTGCTAGGGAGGCCTGCTGTTGCTTGTGGGGATCTATTGTTGCTTGGCGTGGGTCTTATGTTTCTGAGGGGGTCAATCATTGCTGGGAGGAATCTGCTGGGGAATCTATTGTTGCTGGAGGGGATATATTTTTGTAGGGGTGCTATTGTTGCTGGGGAGGTCTATTGTTGCTGGTTGGGTGGGTCTTATGTTGCATGGGATAAATCATTGCTGGGAGGGATCTACTGTTGAGGGAGGGTCTAATGTTGCTGGCTGCTAGAAGGTCTATTAATGCTGGTTGAGTCCATTGTTGCTAGATCTATGTTACTGCCTTTCTTTTTATCATTAACAATATTCCATACAATATACTTAGCACCACACAATTATACTTGGTTCTGTATTCTCTAAAAGGGGTGGTACTGGGAGGTAGGTTGGGGTGGAACCAAGGAACGGCTGTTGGAGGTGGGTAGGGGTCAGAGTCAAGGGCTGACTCTCAGAAGGGAGGAGTTCCTGCAGCTAGTGTCTGAGAAAAAAAGCCCTGATAAAGCATATCCTGTATTTATTATGCGTTGTATGGGCAATGAACAAGTTACAATGTGACATATTCATACTTGGCCTAACATTACTAATAATATATAATAATTTTGCTATGACATTTCTTGTACAATTTTAGCTATACATTTAGGTGACATGTACAGAAGCACCTAAAAAGGTGGTCAGTATGCAATGTTACAGTGTACCAACACTTGCCTGCCCCATCTACAGAAAAAATGTATTAAGCCAAATGGTTCAGTAAAAACAGACATAAGAAGCCTGACTTGTTAAAAGGACCTGCACAAGGGAAGAGTAATGTCTATGAAGATTATAGACATGCTTGTGTTGCAGGTTTGGGCGTGTGGATATTTTTTTTGCACCTAGTGAAAAAAATCCCTTGACTGATCTGCTAAAATGTACACTATTGCTCAATATATTGTGAACAATGTGTATAATGCTATTTTTGTGGTATATAAGCATAGCATACCCCCATAGGAGCCACTAGTTTGATAAGCCATGTGTAACTGGTTTCCTTCTCCTCTTAACTGGCCTGCCGCCTTTCCCACTCTGACACAGCCCCTACTCAATAGAATGAACAACACCAAATTAGATTGTCACTGTGTGTATTCGAAAGAGATTGGTCAAATAAAGCATATTAATACAGAACTTTGACAAGAAAGCTATAATGCCTGTTTCTATACAAAGTACTACTATGCTAACATTGCATGCAGAGAACAATGTTCCAAAATCCAATGGTCCAAGGAGTCCAGCAAAGTGAACCTATAAAAGAGGTGTTCTCCTAAGGCTATGTTTCCACTAGTGCGTCCAAAAGTCGCGCGATTTACACTGCAACTTTGCAATGTGATTTGTGGTGCGTTTTGTTGCGACTTTAAAAACGACTTTGTGCGACTTGGATTTTCTGCGATTTAGTCATAGTGATGTAATTCCTTATCCTGCTTAGTTATTTCCCCTTCCTCTTTCGTTGTCACGTGTTGTATGTTTGTTAGCAAACATGTTGGCTATGCAATATGTTGGGTCAGCAGTCATTTTGGCTGCTGTAGCAGCATTTATAGATAAAGAAGAGGAGGATAACCAGAGGAAGAGAAGGCATAGGTTTTGGATCCATCCCATCATCGCCCAAAGGGAAGTGAGAGGCCAGTTAGGGGTCCTTTACAACGACCTCCGTGCTCATGAAGACAAATTCTTCAACTACACAAGGATGTCAATTAGAAGGTGAGAACATTTTTTGATGTCAACTTGCAAATGCTGCCAGATATAGTTATGAAAATGTGTATATGCCTGGTCAGTATGACTCTTTTTAGAATTTTTAGGTTTGAATAGCTAGAAGTGTTAACTATAACCTGATCAAATTGATTTAAAAATGGAACTCGATTTTTAAATGTTTGATTTTTACATGGTCAATGTAGATAATAGCCATATTTTTTCTCTTTACAGTTTTGATGAATTGTTGGCTTTGCTCTCTAGCCATCTAGAGCGACAAAACACAAGTTTCCGAAGGAGTATTCCAGCTGTTGAAAGACTCATAATAACATTGAGGTAACTTTTCATACCTACTGTTTCTTCTTCTTAACTTCTATGGTGCATTTGGATATCCACATCATTCTTTCATCCTCTTTACATGAAGTAAAAAAATAAATACTAGCATGTAATTGTGCGTGAGATTGTTTTTACAATCTTAACTTTGCCTCTACATCACCAGTGTCTTTCTCCTGCTCCTCTTCTTCCTTCACTTCCTCAGGCACCTCCTTCCTAGCTCATTTTTTTTAGTTTATTGAAGTAGCTTAGTGTAAATATGTATCATTATCATAAAATGTATGTACTTTTCCATTTTAGGTACCTGGCAACTGGACATTCCTTTGCAAGTTTGCATTATGAGTTTTTGGTTGGCAAAACTACTGTCAGCAATATTGTCCACGATACCTGCAGAGACATCTGGAATGTCCTTAGGGATTTGGTCCTGAAGAAGCCCACTTGCGAAGATTGGTGCAAGATAGCGGAAGTTTTCTGGGATCGTTGCAATTTCCCAAATTGTCTAGGGGCAATTGACGGAAAACATATGAGGGTAGTGATGCCCATCGGCAGTGGAACAAAATACTTTAATTACAAAAAATATTTTTCTTTTGTATTACTAGCAGTGGCTGATGCAAATTATTGTTTTAGATATATAGACATAGGATCATATGGCAGCAGCTCAGACTCCAGTATTTTCCAAAGATCATCGTTTGGAAGAATGTTGCGGGAAAATGGTCTGGACCTGCCACAGGACTGTCCGTTGCCAGGAACAAATGGGCCGCCAATGCCATTTGTGTATGTTGGGGATGAGGCCTTTGCTCTCAGTGAGCATCTATTAAGGCCTTATTCCAATAGGTGTCTGAGTGAAGAGAAGCGAATCTTCAATTACCGGTTAACGAGGGCAAGACGAGTGGTAGAATGTTCATTTGGCATTTTAGCCAACAAGTGGCATTTGCTACATACACCGATTAATTTAAAACTCGAGAATGCAATATCTGCAGTAAAATCAGCATGTGTGCTTCATAATTTTGTTAGAATTCATGATGGCTATCTTTTTGAAGATTCCCTCATGCACGATCTGGAAGGTGCACAATGGAGTGCCAGTAGGGGCACCACCAATTGTGCCACTGTGCGTGAGGGATTCTCATCTTATTTTATGTCTGCTGCTGGTTCTGTCCCCTGGCAGCAGGATGCCATTGCATAATGTATGTCATGCATTTTATTGTAATATTATTTAGATGTCTGTTATGTTTCATTGCATCCAAATGCAGAATAACAGGTCTTTACCACAAATTCGAAAAAAGGATAAGCAGAAAATGCATAATGTAACCAGAATAATTTTTATTATCCTGAATTTTGTGCAAGAATGCACCCAAAATTTGTTTTTTATGTGTTTTGGTGAACTACACCATTTTTTTAAACTTTTTAACAAGCACAACAAATATTAAAAAAAAAAAAAAATTTCACTTTGAAAAACACCAAAATAAAAGTCATAAAAAAAAATAAAATATATAATCTGAATCTTTTTTACAAGACAACTCTTTTTGCAAGAAGGCAAAAATAAAGAAATAAGTTCCATGAACTCAAAAATTCAACAGTTGTTGTTTTGGCCACCTCAACCAACCAAAAAATATACAACAAGTCTTAAACCCACAGCAAAAATAATCGAAAATTACAATTGCTCGTATGTTTTGTTTTCAGTGGTCTCGGAAACTGAACTATTGGTTGGTCCAGGGAAATCCACTGATGGACCAGGGTAATATTTCCTTTCCAGAAATGGCGGAACCTGACTGGGTGTAGGCTGCCTAAGTTGGTGAGTGGTTGGGGGGCCAAGGGTAGAGGTAGTGGGGGCAGGAATTGGATGCAACATTAGTGGCCTTGAGGGATTCAGCATATTACCATACTGGTCACAGTATGGACGGTTTATTGGTGGAGCATACTGTGTACTTGGAAAGTGAGTGTATTGTTGATAAGGGGGATATTGGGGAAGGGGAGGGTTGCATATATGCTGAGGATGTTGTTGGCCTCTCACCCACAAATGATTGAGCAGTTGACATCAAAGCCATCCTGAGTGCATATTTTTTCTCAGGGGGTACCTGTTTACATATGCCTAAAATTACAGTGAGAAATGCTGTGTCTTCACACTGGTTTTCAGCCATTTTAGTGGACATCTGACTGACTACATCTAAAATTTTATCCATGGGTTTCACAGGCCGGGCACTTCCCCTTGAAGATCTTCACAAAGGCCTAGAGACATTGCTAGGCCCTGGTTCTGCATCCTCCTCATTCATTGAGTTTGATGTTGACCTTGATTCATCTACGAACAGTTCCTTGTCAACATTGTCTTAGAATTGTTCTTGCTCCTCCTCCGCAGCAGCTTCCACTGACTCATGTTCTGCTGCCAAACCCTGTGTGCTGTCTTCCCAGCTTGCTTGGGTTCTGAAATACAAATCACATATTTTTTAAGTAAGCATTACAATTTGATATGTACAATTCGTAACATATGCTTGCTGATAACTTACTCTCGCATTTCCAACACTGGTTTCAAAAAATCAAGATCCCCGGCATGGGCATATGGGGCTAATCTTTTTGAGCCGGAACCACTCCTTCCTTCTTTTAATTTTCGTAAGTACCGGTTGTAGCAGTCTTTGAGACTTCTCCATCGAGTTTGTAACGAGTGCACTACAAAATATAAAGCAAATAATAAATTAAAACAAAAAAGTTGATTAACTGCCTATAGGTCATTCATTTGCTAGGCTGCATAATTGATATGGATGGTGTTAAAACAACCGCTAAATATATTAACCATGACACCTACATAATTTGACATGTGCTGGAGGATGTTGACAGGGCCATCTTTAAGATTATTTAATATTATTAGGACCGTGGTCAAATATTATTTGCTGGTCCACACACACACACACACACAGATTTACTTTCCTGCTGCCACAGGTTACAGGAAAGTAACTATATAAATTCCACCATCAACACAGATAGTGTTGACAGGGGATTCCCTCCTGCCAAACCATTGTGATCTCCTGGCAGGAGAAGCCGTCCCCACCAAGAAAACACAGTGCACATTGTTAACACACACCCATTGGTTGCAGAATATTTAAATAGGTGCAAGGCGCAAAGTGCTAAGCAGCATATATCAACCACTTACTTTTTGAAGAACGTTCTGTGGCTGATAAAGAGTCCCAGGTCTTATAATATATGCGAGCCACTTCCAACCATGCTCTCTCCTTCTTTGCATGATCTTTGTAACCTGGATCTCTGAGGTCATATATTGCCGGACGTTGTCTGACAAGCCGAATAATTTCCTCATTGTCATGCACTTGTCGCTTGTTTTTTCTAGCCCTAGACATGCTTCCTGCTTTCTTCCACACTCACATACATCAATATAGGAAGTGATGTATTTGGGAGGAGCAGAGATCATGTGCTTCCGTAGACTTCCGTGGAAGTCGCATCAAAGTCGCGGTGTCAGACATGTACATACGACTGCATTGCGACTTAATACCTTTCTATGGAGAACAAGTCGCACCGAAGACGGAACAAAGTAGTGCAAGAACCTTTTTTGGAGTCGCTGCGACTTGAGTCGCACCAATTAGAACGGGGACCATTGAAATACATGGGTTTTGACTTGTCATGCGACTTGACATGTGTCAAGTCGCAAAATAAGTCGCAGTATTGGAAACAGAGCCTAAATGTGCCAGGAGGGTGTAGTCAAAATATCTATATAAACAAACTCAAAAAAACAAACGGCAGAAAGGACAAATACACATCCACATGAGTTACCTTTACAAAATGTGTTACGTATGTATAATGCAAAAATGTAATAACACATCACATCTCCTACAGAGAACAATGCCAAAGGGTAACTGGGCCCAGGTTTCACCACACACTTCATCTAGCTTAACCCTTTCTCTGCCAGGTCCATATGGCGTACGGCCTACAGCACTGCTTCCAGCTTATCCAGCTTAACTCTTTTGCTGCTAGGTCCATACGGTGCACGGCCTACAGCACTGCTTCCAGCTGGCCAGGTCCGTACACCATATGGACCTATATTTCTCCTTGTACTATAAGCACACTACACTACTAAACTCTACTACACTACAGTGACTATGAACTTATAGTACAATTGTTCAGCAGCCTAAAATGTGACCCCACCCCCGCCACTGCTTCCTGCCACGCCACCTGCCTTTGATAACATTTAAAATGCCCCCCACCCCCACTCTAATTCTTCCTTACCATTCTGCTTTACCCCACACTGCTCTGTTTGCCTCCCAGCACTGATCATCCCCCCTTCACAAATCCTGATCCCCTTGTGGCTACTCTGCAGCTGTCAGCTTCCCTCCTCTGCCCTCCTGCCACCTGTTGGTGCTGCAGGGCAGCCACAGAGGGATCTACTTGTTGAAATAGATCCCCACCTGCTGCTCCCACCCCACCTTCAGTGCCCCACCTAACTGATGGCTGGGCCCCCATTCCTGCAGCTGCTGGCTGGTTCTCCCTCCTTCCCCTCTAGTTGGCTGCAGCCACTGGAATATAGCCACCAGCAGCCCTTCTTGATCAAGGTGAGTGAGGGCACAGCCAGCAACAAGGTAAGAACCTGGGAGTGGTCAAGGATGTGAGCTGGTCACAAAGGGACCCAGATGACAGTCAGATGGAAGTTTCACCAAAGGGGAAAGATTTAGGGTTTTAGCCTTGTGTACTGCAAGTGTCATTGAAATACCATTCACGTGAAACTGGGAGTGTACCTGGCTGTCACCTCAGTTAGTGTCACTGGACTAGTGGATAGGTGCGAACCGGGTACACTGTCAGTGTCACTGAAATAGTTGATAGGTGGGAGCCAGGTGCACTGTCAGTGTCACTGGAATGGTGTTTAGGTCTGCCCTTCCTACTTCTAGTGCAATCTTTCCAAGCCTAAAAATTAGCCTGCCACAAGTTCCACCCGAAAATGTCATGAATTCCAGTTTCCAAAAGTTTACACATATAAATATCAGTGTGCAATTTGTGCTATATTGTTGCAACTTGACAAGCGCTTGCAAAATCACCCCAGTGCCGATCATATTGACAACATATTTACTAACAGCTAGTAACTTTCTTTTTTTATGGAGTAAATTGAAGACGGTCATGCCGCCTTTATTAATAGTATTTTGAAAAGTAGTGCATGGATTACTTTTGGTGCGATCCAGTGCAATTTTAGCCCATTCAAATGAGTCACATCGGAATCTCACAGGAATGCGGGCTCAGGTGTGAAGTGGACTTAAAAGTAAAGAAAGCAATAGTGCAGGCTGTGCTGGAAGTGTAATGCCCGGTACACACGGTCGGATTTTCCGACGGAAAATGTGTGATAGGACCTTGTTGACGGAAATTCCGACCGTGTGTAAGCTCCATCACACATTTTCCATAGGAATTTCCGACACACAAAGTTTGAGAGCAGGCTATAAAATTTTCCGACAACAAAATCCGTTGTCGGAATTTCCGATCGTGTGTACACAAATCCGACGCACAAAGTGCCACGCATGCTCAGAATAAATAAAGAGATGAAAGCTATTGGCTACTGTCCCGTTTATAGTCCCGACATACGTGTTTTACGTCACCGCGTTCAGAATGATCGGATTTTCCGACAACTTTGTGTGACAGTGTGTATGCAAGACAAGTTTGAGCCAACATCCGTCGGAAAAAATCCTAGGATTTTGTTGTCGGAATGTCCGATCAATGTCCGACCGTGTGTATGGGGCATTACAGTGCGAGTGGGCTATGGCCAGTTCAGGTGCATGATTTTAAATGATGCTGCTGCTAAACAGTTTTTGAATATTTCCCATAGATACTCTTCCTTTTTTGATCAGCCAGGGCATACAAGCCTTTTTTTACATTTCTGCTTTCATTTGAGCATGTGCACTTTATCCTTTATTGAACAATTATTGCATTAGACACATTATGATGTGATCATATAATCACATAAATTGCTAACACATATTTCTTTGGGCACCTTATCAGAAAGGAAGGCACAAATGCAGCATTATTTGGATGGTTAACTCAAACTGAAAACTGGGAGCTCGCCATTTGCATTAAACATTTGGGGAAAAATGTGCTAGATAGGTTCATGGATCGTGTTATGTAAGCGAATAACCACAAACTTGTGCAATCCTGCAATGCAAGCTATTTTAAAGAAGTATTAAACCCCAAAGCGATTCCTCTTCTCGAGTCCCTCTTCAGTGCTCCTGGCCCCTCCCTCCTGTTGAGTGCCCCCACAGCATGGGGGCATGCAAGCTGAGCCACAGCTCCCTGTATCCATTCAGACAGGGAGCGATAGCCCGGCCTCACCCCATTTCTCTCCTCATTGGCTGACTGACTTTGACAGCAGCGGGAGCCAATAGCGCTGTGCTGCTCTCTCAGCCAATGAGGTGGGGAGTCTCGAGCAGCCAAGACACACCTACAACATCGCTGGATAGAGATGGGGCTCAGGTAAGTATTGTGGGGGAGGGCTGCTGCACACAGAAGGCTTTTTACCTTAATGCATAGAATGCATTAAGATAAAAAACCTTCAGCCTTTACAACCACTTTAAGGAAAGAGGTAAAGTAGAGTTACTCTGTGATGGGAGCAGAAGGAGTGTTGCAGTACTATCCAGAGTGGAGTGTATTAAGGCCAATATGACTCTGTAGTGGGATCAGCTATTGGAGGTGAGCAAGCACTTTATCTGGAGGTGGTGGGCACTAGATACACCAGAAGAAGTTACATGAACTGTTGCTAATTTTGTACACAGTGGTGAGGTTCTGTGTATGGGACTTTTTACTGAATTTTATTCATCACATTTTCTTATAATTTTAGTTGGTATATTTTATGAGTGTATCATTTATATGTGATTGTGCTGCACTTATATTATGCACTGTATGTTTATGAGGTGAATTTTGTGGACACATTCAACAAAATGAAAGCGGCAATCTCTGCCTTACTGTTGACAACCATTGCACAAAGTTCAAGGCCATTAAGCTATTTAGAGAGTTCCATGCCAATTCAGTCCTTCATTTTCATTAAATAAAAATACAACTCAAATAAACAGGGAAGTGGAGAATATATGGAATAAGAGATACAGAAGAAGTAGAGTAAGCTCAGGAGAATTTAGGAGGAAGGAGGATTGGGGGGGGGGGCAGGGTAGGGAAGGGGTAGGAGTAGTAAATATATATATATTTTTTAAAGTGTTAAACACCTGCGCAATCTAAATTATTAATGGTGTAGGTGAGCTGCTGCTATCTATGCTGTAGACATATTACTGTACCAATCTATACATTAATACATGGTGACAATGGCAAAAACATAAACCAAAATTGTATTGTGTACAAAAATATTATGATGTGAAAATAATCAGTCAATATTTTAAAGGGACAATTATAGTGCATAAAGTGATTTTTGTGCAAAACAAAGTCTCAGGATTAGGGATGAGCCAAACCACCCCCCTGTTCGGTTCGCACAGAACATGCGAACAGGAAAAAAGTTCGTTCGAACACGCGAACACCGTTAAAGTCTATGGGACATGAACATGAATAATCAAAAGTGCTAATTTTAAAGGCTTATATGCAAGTTATTGTCATAAAAAGTGTTTGGGGACCTGGGCCCTGCTCCAGGGGACATGGATCAATGCAAAAAAAAGTTTTAAAAACGGCCGTTTTTTCGGGAGCAGTGATTTTAATAATGCTTAAAGTCAAACAATAAAAGTGTAATATCCCTTTAAATTTCGTACCTGGGGGGTGTCTATAGTATGCCTGTAAAGGGGCGCATGTTTCCCGTGTTTAGAACAGTCTGACAGCAAAATGACATTTCAAAGGAAAAAAAGTCATTTAAAACTACTTGCGGCTATTGCATTGCCGGTCTGACAATACACATAGAAGTTCATTGATAAAAACGGCATGGGAATTCCCCACAGGGGAATCTCGAACCAAAATTTAAAAAAAAAAATGACGTGGGGGTCCCCCTAAATTCCATACCAGGCCCTTCAGGTCTGGTATGGATATTAAGGGGAACCCCGGCCAAAATAAAAAAAAAATGACATGGGGGTCCCCGTAAATTCCATACCAGACCCTTCAGGTATGGATTTTAAGGGGAACCCCGCACCAAAAAAAAAAAACGGCGTGGGGTCCCCCCAAAACAGACCCTTATCCGAGCACGCAACCTGGCAGGCCGCAGGAAAAGAGGGGGGATGAGAGAGAGGCCCCCCTCCTGAACCTTACCAGGCCACATGCCCTCAACATTGGGAGGTTGCTTTGGGGTAGCCCCCCAAAACACCTTGTCCCCATGTTGATGAGGACAAGGGCCTCATCCCCACAACCCTGACCGGTGGTTGTGGGGGTCTGCGGGCGGGGGGCTTATCGGATTCTGGAAGCCCCCTTTAACAAGGGGACCCCCAGATCCCGGCCCCCCCCGTGTGAAATGGTAAGGGGGTTGTACCCCTACCATTTCACTAAAAAACTGTCAAAAATGTTAAAAATGACGAGACAGTTTTTGACAATTCCTTTATTTAAATGCTTCTTCTTTCTTCTATCTTCCTTCATCTTCTTCTTCTTCTGGTTCTTCTGGTTCTTCCTCCGGTGTTCTCATCCAGCATCTCCTCCGTGGCGTCTTCTTCCCTTCTTCTCCTCGGGCCGCTCCGCATCCATGGCATGGAGGGAGGCTCCTGCTCTTCTCTTCATCTTCTTCTCTTCTTAATCTTCTTTTCTTTTTCTCTTCTTCATCTTCTTCTCTTCTTCATCTTCTTCTCCGGGCCGCTCCGCATCCATGCTGGCATGGAGGTAGGCTCCCGCTGTGTGACGCGTCTCCTCTTCTGACGGTTCTTAAATAACGAGGGGGCGGGGCCACCCGGTGACCCTGCCCCCCTCTGACGCACGGTGACTTGACGGGACTTCCCTGTGACGTCACGGGGAATGCCACAGGGAAGTCCCGTCATGTCCCGTGCGTCAGAGGGGGGTGGGGTCCGTCAAAAGAGGAGACGCGTCACACAGCAGGAGCCTCCCTCCATGCCAGCATGGGTGCAGAGTGGCCCGGAGAAGAAGATGAAGAAGAGAAGAAGATGAAGAAGAGAAGAAGATGAAGAGAAGAGCGGGAGCCTCCCTCCATGCCATGGATGCGGAGCGGCCCAAAGAGAAGAAGGGAAGAAGACGCCGTGGAGGAGATGCTGGACGAGAACACCGGAGGAAGAACCAGAAGAACCAGAAGAACCAGAAGAAGAAGAAGATGAAGGAAGATAGAAGAAAGAAGAAAGAAGAAAGAAGTAGCATTTAAATAAAGGAATTGTCAAAAACTGTCTTTTGTCATTTTTAACATTTTTGACAGTTTTTAGTGAAACGGTAGGCCCCTTACCATTTCACACGGGGGGGGAGGGCCGGGATCTGGGGGTCCCCTTGTTAAAGGGGGCTTCCAGATTCCGATAAGCCCCCCGCCCGCAGACCCCCACAACCACTGGCCAGGGTTGTGGGGATGAGGCCCTTGTCCTCATCAACATGGGGACAAGGTGTTTTGGGGGGCTACCCCAAAGCACCCTCCCAATGTTGAGGGCATGTGGCCTGGTACAGTTCAGGAAGGGGGGGCGCGCTCTCGTCCCCCCCTCTTTTCCTGCGGCCTGCCAGGTTGCGTGCTCGGATAAGGGTCTGGTATGGATTTTTGGGGGACCCCCACGTCTATTTTTTTTTAAATTTTGGCCGGGGTTCCCCTTAATATCCATACCAGACCTGAAGGGCCTGGTATGGAATTTAGGGGGACTCCCCACGTCATTTTTTTTTTAAATTTTGTCCGGGGTTCCCCTTAATATAAATACCAGACCTGAAGGGCCTGGTATGGAATTTAGGGGGATCCCCCACGTCATTTTTTTTTTTTAAAGTTTGGTTCGGGGTTCCCCTGTGGGGAATTCCCATGCCGTTTTTATCAATGAACTACTATGTGTATTGTCGGACCGGCAATGCAATAGCTGCGAGTAGTTTTAAATGACTTTTTTTCCTTTCAAATGTCATTTTGCTGTCAGACTGTTCTAAACACGGGAAACATGCGCCCCTTTACAGGCATACTATAGACACCCCCCAGGTACGAAATTTAAAGGGATATTACATTTTTATTGTTTGACTTTAAGCATTATTAAAATCACTGCTCCCGAAAAAACGGCCGTTTTTAAAACTTTTTTTTGCATTGATCCATGTCCCCTGGGGCAGGACCCAGGTCCCCAAACACTTTTTATGACAATAACTTGCATATAAGCCTTTAAAATTAGCACTTTTCATTTCTCCCATAGACTTTTAAAGGGTGTTCCGTGGCATTCGAATTTGCCGCGAACACCCCAAATTGTTCGCTGTCCGGCGAACTTGCGAACAGCCGATGTTCGAGTCGAACATGAGTTTGACGCGAACTCGAAGCTCATCCCTACTCAGGATGATATCTGTGCATCCACCACATGAAAGACTGTAAATACTCCACACTCACCAGATATAATTGACGCCCCTACCTTATAATAAGGAAAGTCTGCTGGGCTTGTAGGTCTTTTTTTGGAAGACCTATCCCACTGCGGTGTTGTCCGGTGGCTCCCACTGGTACAGATTACCTAAAGGTAAGAAGAGGACAAAACGTCACTGCTAAAAATGGCCTCTATAGAATAAGAGCAATGGTCGCTGCCAGTTACCTGGTGTTTTGTCCTTTTTTTCCCACAAATATTTTATTGAGAGCAATAAGAATGGTGCATACAAATCGTAACAGAGATCACAAGAAATCAGTAAACGATTAAGAAACTTGCATACATGTGAGGAAAACATTTTATAGTTAAGGCATGAAGCGTTGTAACCAGGAACAACATATCAAAACGAATGTAGCATAGGTAAGGTGAAGGATCACTTATTCTCTTTCCCCCTCCCCCTTCCCTCCCTTCATGCAGGTTACCCTTATTCGACCAATGGGAAGAGGTGGCCTAAAGATTTGTTCCAGGTCAGAACAATGATAACAATACACCATTGTGTATAGTTCTTGGGGTAATTGTACAAGTAGTGTGACTCGAAGAATATTCAAGAAGGAAGAAGAGAGGAGAAGAAAGAGGAGAGAGGAGGAAAGGTTAAGAAAAAAAAGGGGGGGAGGATAGAGTGGTAGTAGGAAGGAGGGGAGGGGAATAGAGCTATTACAAGGTAATAGACAAATAAAAATAAAAGTGGGCCCGCTCCCCGCCGCCATCTCTCTCCCAAGTTTAGACCAAGTCAATTGCCTGTGGTTACTGACTCTATTTAGGGAACATAATGAAGATAACGTTCAGTAGTTTTGAAGTGAGACCAGAATGACCAGGTGGTCACAAACTTTTGTATCTGTTCTTGAGAGATATGGATCAATTCTTCCATCTCCTCTATTTTAGAGAGCCTGGCAAACCATTCTTTAATTGTTGGAATGTACGTAGAACGCCAATGAATGGAATGCAAAGTCTAGCCACGTTCACCATGTGCATGGCCAGTGATTTATAATAATCCCTTTTAGACATGGCCGTGTGGTGTAGGAGGAATTGTGCGGGGGTATAGTCCAGGGATAGTCCAGGGTGAATGTGGTGACATGTGCTATGAGAGCATGTACATCCTTCCAGAAAGGTTGGAGTGGTTCGCACTCCCATGAAAAAAAGGGGAAGGGGTTTGCCTGGATCAACCACAAATAAAGATACAAAAAATAATAATAATAGGCTCAGATATTCATCCAGAGAAATTAAATGGATGCAGTTTGGATTGCCTTAAGACGCATACAAAAAAACAAGGAAAAGGAATTCCCCCAAAGAAGGCAAGTAATCCAAACACAATCTGCCAAAAAACAGTATATTTATTAAGCTACAAAAACACCACACAATAATAATACAAAAATGGGCAATATAGGGAAATATCAAATGACCATATTAAAATTGATAACGTTATCATTAAAAACATCGGAGCCGCGGCCAGACATACTCCATACATACACCAATCACAGCAGCAACTTCTACTAAATTGGCCAATATCGTGTAAAGGGAGACCTCAGATCAGTCCAAGTATGGATAGTAGGGTTGTATGGAAGTATGGGTGGATGAATGGATGTGAATAAAAAAGGGATATTTTAGCATCGCATAGAGACTAGTGGCAGTCCGGGAGCTAGTACCATAGTAAGGGTAAAGCAGTTGAATTGGTCGGCAATGGCTACTGAAGGTAATTAAAGCCCAGGGTATGCAGGCAAAGCAGTGGTGTTTGTAGAGAGCAGTAGGGGGAGCAAACCGACCCAGACTGTGTAAACTTATATATATTGGAGTGATACTTCTCTCACCAAGTGGATCAGCAGCTCATGAGGTCGTAAGCTCTACCCCAGATGATATAGATGTCAGACCAAACTGCATTTGCATTTGCCGTCAGATAGAAAGTGTCCCGCTCTGTTGGCGCCTTCAGTAAGGAGATGATGGCCGGCCATCAGTTGTTAATCCCGATCATCCATTCAAAAACACCATGAACTCGCGGCTCCGAGGTGACGTGCTGACGTCACGTGCTGACGCGTTTCACCAGCCAATCACCGCTGGTTTCCTCAGAGCAAGGAGGGGATCCGTGAGCAGAGATTAAATAGACAAAATAATGGAAGGTGTAGATATATCAATTGACCACCAGATGTCGCCCACGATTACCACTCATCACAGACATTTCAGCAGAACAATGTCTCGCAAATGGCTATATATGAAAAGCTGCAGTCTATTGTGCAGAAAAGTGCACCTCACAAATGCAGCATTGTAGTTAAAGAGATATTTTGCTGAAGGTGGGAGTGGATATATATATACTCAGAAATCAAGCAGGAGAACAAAACACAAACTACAAAAATTTAACACCATAAAATTAATACTAGAAAACCCCCCCCACACACACACGCACACAGAGAAGCATGGAGCAGTGAGATTAATAAATCAAAGAAAGACGGAGAAATTGAATTGCTTATTTCTCCAAAAAGGGCTGAAGGCTGCATTCGATATTTAACCCATTAGGGGCCATCGCCTCCAGATAATATGTCCACATCTTTTCTTTCTGGAGGAGAATGGTATCGAAGTCGCCACGTCTTGTAGGTAAATTTAACCCATAGATCCCTTTTACCATTAGGCCCCGTGGATCACGATTATGAAATTGAGTAAAATGTTGTGATATGGGGCGTTCATCATTTAGTTTTTTGATTCCAGTAATGTGTTCACGAATCCTTACCCTTAGAGCTCTTTTTGTTTTCCCCACATAGGTTTTATTACATGGGCAAACAAGTGTATAAACTACTCGAGTAGTGGAACAGTTTATAAACTGTTTGATCTTAAAATCAGCTCCTCCACGGGGGTTCGGGAACACATTCGTCTGGTGGACATACTTGCAAATATTGCAATGTCCACATTTATACATGCCTGGGGAAATTTTAAAGTCACTTAACCAATTTTTCTGAGTGGTCCGGGTGTATTCAGAATGGACCAAAAGGTCACCAAGATTATTGGATCTTTTAGCTGTTAGGAGAGGTCTTGGACTCACAAGTTCAGAGATCAAAGGGGCGGATTTCAAGATATGCCAATGTTTTTGTAAAACTCCCTGAACCATTTTCCATTGGGACCCATATTTAGTAATGATCCTCGGGAAATTCTGTTCAATATTTCCATTTTGATCTTCAGTATGTAAGGAATTGGTGGAGGTTGAAAGAAGTTCATCCCGATTTTTAAGAGTGGCTTTTTTCTTAGCTTTCTTAAGGGACCTATGTGAGTACCCTCTTTGTCTGAATCTTTGGTACATCTCAGACGCCTCTTCATGGAATTCCTCCTCCACAGAACAATTCCGTCTGATCCTTAGGAATTGTCCTGTGGGTATTCCATTGATTAATGGTTTAGGATGGTGACTTTGGGCAGACAGCAGGGTGTTAGCTGCTGTTTTCTTTCTAAAAGTGCTAGTAACAATTTTATTTCCAGACCTCCGTATGGAAAGATCAAGGAAGGAGAGTGTCTCAGGATGGTATGAATAGGTCAGACGTATATTTTGATTGTTGCTATTGAGTTCAGACATAAAGTCCTCAAGTTGTTTGACTGAACCGGTCCACACCATCAAGACGTCATCAATGTACCTCAGCCACAGGAGGGAGTGGCTGAGGTACAGAGAGGACTGATAGACCATCATCTCTTCCCAGAGTCCCAGGTGGAGGCATGCATATGAGGGAGCCCATGGTGCCCCCATACTAGTGCCTCTGATCTGCTGGTAATAGTGACCAAGGAATTGGAAGAAATTGTTATTAAGCATGAATTCAAGAAGTTCCCCAATGAATTCATTTTGAGCACCCTGTTGAGGGTAATGAAGATCCAGGAAGAACATAGTAGCCTCAATACCACAATGATGTGGTATTGACGTATACAGGCTCTCTACATCTATACCCACTAGAAGGGCATCTGTGGGCATAACGAAATGACGCAATTTAACAAGAACATCTCTGCTGTCACGAACAAAGGAAGGAAGCAGGTTTACCATGTGTTTAATCAAAGAATCTATGTATTTGCCGGTTTTTTCTAGGGGGCCCTTTATAGCTGAAACAATTGGCCTACCAGGTGGACGAGTGAGGGATTTATGAAGTTTGGGAATTATGTAGAAGGTAGGGATATTCATTTCATCCACCCTAAGAAAAAGGAATTCCTTTTTAGTCAGGAGACCCGCTTCCATTCCCAGTTTGAGTTTTTCATTTAATGCCTCAACTAGAGCGGGAAAGGGGGAACTTGTGAGTTTTTTATAAGTAGAGGTGTCACCAAGAAGCCTTAGTGACTCATCCTCATACAATTTCTCACTTAGAAGTACAACATTTCCCCCTTTGTCGCTCTTCTTAATCACTAGATTTGGTGCGTTTTGCAGATCAGATAAGGCTTTTCTTTCACTATTTGTAAGGTTGTTGGGACCAACCCATTTCCAATTAATTTTCATGAGATCTAATTTAACTTGATCCAGAAAAAGCTGCAACCACTTATGCTTAGACAGCGGGGGCATTTTGGTGGATCTAATTTTTAGGTCAGAAGGCCTTCTCAAAAGATGGCATAGATTTTCATCCGAATCACCTTCAAAATTCTCATCCAGCAAGGCTACTAGGCATTCAATAGCCTCCTTTTCATCCTTATCAAGAGAGGACTCCGAGGTAAGAGGATCTTTGAGTCGTTTTGCATGCCATAGTTTGAAAAGGACCTTCCTTAAAAATAAGCTGACATCTTTGTAAACTTCAAACTCATTCATGGATGACGTTGGGGAGAAAGAGAGGCCCTTCTTAAGTAGATTAATGTGAACCTCAGTGAGGTGAAACTCAGAGAGATTTACAACATTAAGGTCCATTGGAGCACCGTCAGAAATGTTCAACGTCTCCTCTGGTTTCTCAATCTCCCACTCGTCCGCCCCTGTACACTGTCCCTTTCCTTTCCTTTTCCTTCTATTTTTCCTTTGTCTCCTTCGTTGTCTTGTTTTTTGTCTATTTTTTGCTTCGGGATCTCTAGGGGCACCTTCCCCTCTAGTTCTTCTAAAAAAGAGACGGTTTTTTGAGAGGTATCCTTATCAGGCTCACTATCAGATGAGGAGCTATTTCTAGTTTTGGACTGACGTTGTCGCTGTCTGCTATTTCTGGAAAGTGATCTACTTCTTTTCTGGATTGTGGGGTCAAAAATATCCCCACTTTCCCAGTCAGCTAAGTTCTGTCTAAATTTTTCTTGTTTACTGTGTTTTAAACTTTTTTGGATCCTTTCAATCTCTTTTTTAATATACTCATTGTTTTTATCGAATTCAGGGTCTTGTTTAAAGGGTTCTAGTGATTTGGCACTTGCATCAAGTTCCGCACGTATCTCCTCTAGTTGGGCTTCTTCCTCATCGACTATAAGCTTAAGTAAAGACAAACCTCTGTTCAGACACTCAGTCTTCCAAGCAGATAAAAATCTCGGGGTATGCAGATGCTCTGCAGGTATTACTCTCTCACGTAAACCCCTGGGGATAATCTGTTTAGAAATATGGGATTTCAATGAAGAAATATCCCATTTACGATTGAGGAATTTGATTACAAGTTTTTTATGGTGTTTGAAGAGTTTTCTAATTGGTTCTCTCTCTGTTTCACAATTGTCCACACCAACATCAAAAGCAGTATTGATCTCAACATCAAGATCGTGATTGATCATATAAGCCATATATGCGAGAGATAGGTCAGATGAGATATACCCTATAGAAAGCCCAGTATGGCTTAATATAAAGCAATTATGTGTAATCACACAAATAATTAATAGCGTGTGGTGGGGGGATCACAGAGGCTAAGAATGGGAAATAAATCCCTAAAGAAGTCCTATGAAAAAAAGGGGAAGGGGTTTGCCTGGATCAACCAAAAATAAAGATACAAAAAATAATAATAATAGGCTCAGATATTCATCCAGAGAAATTAAATGGATGCAGTTTGGATTGCCTTAAGACGCATACAAAAAAACAAGGAAAAGGAATTCCCCCAAAGAAGGCAAGTAATCCAAACACAATCTGCCAAAAAACAGTATATTTATTAAGCTACAAAAACACCACACAATAATAATACAAAAATGGGCAATATAGGGAAATATCAAATGACCATATTAAAATTGATAACGTTATCATTAAAAACATCGGAGCCGCGGCCAGACATACTCCATACATACACCAATCACAGCAGCAACTTCTACTAAATTGGCCAATATCGTGTAAAGGGAGACCTCAGATCACTCCCACCATATGTGGAGCATGGTGCTATCAGTTTTCCCGCATCTCCAGCAAGTGTTGGGGATTGTGGGGGAAAATTTATGAAGGCGTGAGGGTGTTCTGTACCATCTGGTGATAACCTTATGACAGTTCTCCTGGATTGCAATGCTCAGGGAGCCCTTGTGGTCATAATTGAGAATGGTATCCCAGTCTTCTTCAGAGAGAGGTTTCTGTATATCCCTGCTGCAGGAGGCTTGTAAAGTGACTTGGGTGGGGGGGGGCATCAGGAGTGTGTATATGTAAGATATCAGATGCCTTTGCGGTGGTTTGCGAGTGCATAAGGATTCAAAAGGTCTGAGATGTCTTGTCCAATTGGTTATATGAGCTTGGGTTGAGAAAACATGTCAGATCTGCTTATGAGTCCAAAAAGAAAAGGAGGCGTTCTTTGATGTGGCTATCACGTTTTCAAGAGAGAGAGGGATTCCTTTTGAGAAGAATTGGTGAACTAGCATGTCTTCATAAGGCCATTCGTGTTGTAAAAAGGAACTAGATTCATCTGGATAAAAGTCTGGATTTCCTCTTGTCCCCAAAGGCCCCAGAACTGAAGCAAACGTTTCGGATCTCGACGCCTTCTAAAAGCCTGCAATTAAGGATGAATAAGTGGATGTGTCGTGAGATCTTTTGGCCAATGCTTATGGGGTAGCCAGGGAATTAAGTGTAGGGCAGAAGGTATAAGGAAGTGTTCTAGGGTCACCCATAACTTCCTCATTTTGTGGATATTCCAGTCTACGATTCTCGTAAGGTGACAAGCTAAATAATATTTATGTAGGTCCGGTAACCCAATTCCCCCTTAGCTTTGGAGAGTGTAAGACGAGCAGATTTTATACATGGAGGGGAGTTTCTCCAAATGAATGCAGAGCATGCCTTCCTATTTATTGTAAAGAATGATGGGGGGAGGTGTATCGGGATGGTCTGCATTAGATAGGGTAGCCGTGGGAGAATGATCATTTTGACCAAGGTGTCAGGGCTGGCTCAGCCCTTCCTTCTCTGAGCTGGCCGCTCAGCTGTCGGCTAATTGTCAGCTCTTATCTCTCTCCACAGTTAACCAGCTGTTGTGGATCTGCTCATCAGCCCCGCCTACTTAAAGATCTCCAGCTCACTTCATTCCTAGCTTCGCCTTGGTCACATCACAAGAAACCATCTCCTGCATTTCTGTTTAAAGACTGGCTTTGCTGACATCCCTTCTGGCTCCTTATCCTGCTTGCTGTTCCTCTACTTGGATCCCTGACTTCTGGCCTGGCTGATTACCCAATCTGGTTACTGAACTCTGGCTTGGCTGATTACCCGATCCGGTTATTGGACTCTGGCTATGCTTTGACTACGCTTACTCTATTTACCTTTTTATTTTTATTAATAAACAAGTGTGATTTTACTGTACTTCCGTCTCGGTCTGATTCATGGTTTCTAAAACAAGGCTGAACTACCAAACCATGAAATGTTTAGGCCCATCCATTCCCTAAAGTTCCTTTGGGTCTTAGTTAGGGCCATAAGGAAGTTCTGAATGTGAAGGTCTGCCAGTTGGCTTGTAATTTGGATGCCTAGATACATAATAGCATCTTTTTTCCGCAGGTATGGAAAGGATTCCTGGCAGTTGTTTACTTCCTGTAGAGAAAGAGTGACATTCAGGGCATGGGATTTTGAGTAATTAATTTTGAGGTTTGACATGCTTCCAAAATGTTCTATATCTTTCAGCAGATTGGGCAAGGTGATCCGAGGTGACATCAAAGAGAGAAGAATGACCTTAAACTCCCTATCCCCAATAGTCAGTCTCTGAATATCAGCAAGTTCTCAATCTATTCAAAAGAGGTTCTAAGGTCAGAATATAGATTAGAGGAGATAAGGGGCAGCCTTGGCGGGTTCCATTGCTTATGGTGAAGGTGTTCGACAGGTGGCCATTGACCCTCACACTCGCTGAGGGAGTGGAATATAATGCCATTATATGAGCAAGCATGCGAGGTTTGAGTCCAATGGCTTTGAGAACCTCTTGCATGTAGTCCCAAGCCACTCTGTTGAATGCCTTCTACTCATCAAGGGAGAAGAAAAATCCCTGAGTGCGAGATTTCGTGAGCCAGTGATGGAGATTCAATGTGCAGTATAGTATTATCCCTGGCTTCCCTGCCAGGAACAAATCCAACTTGATTTAAAGAGATGAGGTTAGGGATAAAGGGGAGCATTCTGTTAGTGAGAATCTTTGCATATACTTTAATGTACAGATTTAAGAGGGATAAAGGTCTGTAGCTTGAAACGTGTAAGGGGTCCTTGCCCTCTTTTGGAAGAACAGTTATATGTGCTTCTAGCATTCTGCCTGGTGATGTCTGAGGATTGGAAAAGGCGTTATAAGTGGATAATAGCTTAGATGATAGGGCATCTAAAAAGGACTTATAGTACTGAAGGTTGAATCCATCGGGCCCTGGGCTCTTGCATGGTTTCATCTGTTTAATAGCAGTTTCCAATTCTTCTACAGTGAGGGGACTTTCCATTTCTTTAGATTGTTGATGTGTGATCGTTTTCAGGCCATATTGAGATAGGAAGTCTCTAAAGTGTTTATCCGGTGAGTCTGGGGGGGGTGGATCCGGACAGCCAGACTTCAGGTTATAGAGTTTTGAATAGAAAATCTCAAATTGTTTTGCAATATTCTCATTTTTAGAGGTCAGCGTTCCTTGAGCATCACATAAGTGGTGAATTGTAGAGGCAGTCTTAGAAGCCTGTACCATACAAGCTAGAAGTCGCCTGCTTTTGTTGCCATGCTCATAGAAGACTTTTTGACTTCGGATATAGCGTCTTCTAGTGTGTATTCCTCTAGGAGGAGGGATCGTGCGGATAATAAATCCTGTAGGGTGGACTGTGCATGAGATTGTTTGTGAGATATTTCTAGATGTTTGATTTTCACTATCAGTGTATTAATTGTCTCTTGGTGTTGCTTTTTAGCTTTTGTTGCTAGTCCTATGAGTTTGCCTTGGATCACACATTTATGTGCTTCCCATAATGAAATTGGGGACACCTCTGGCGTGGTATTTTCTGAAAAATACAATTGAATTTGAGATCGTACCTAGGCCACCGTCTCTGGGTCTTTAAGCATTGAGGAGTTTAAGCGCCATGTTTTGGTTCTAGTGCATTTTCTGGAAAAGAAAGGGTAACCGTGATAGGGTGGTGGTCAGATAAGAACATTGGCTCTATGGTTGTCTGCGTAAGAAAAGATAGATCTGAGTAGGTAAGGAAGAAGTAATCTATTCTAGAGTATTTATGATGAGGGGCTGAGTAGAAAGTGTAATGTTTATTGGAGGGAAACATTGTGCGCCAGGTGTAGTGTAGTGTAAGGCCTTGAAGTGGCAATTTAATTTGTTGGAATGCGCAATATGTTAAGGTAAAAGTGCCTGAGGAGGTGTCCAGGACTGGGTTCAATGGTATGTTAAAGTCACCAACTAGCAGCACAATGCATTTTTGGAATGAGGACAGGAGATCGCAGATTTTCCTAAAAAAGGATAAATGATGTTTGTTAGGACAATATAACTTTGCGAGTGTTAATGGTTTGGAGGCATAGGTGCCCCTGATGAAAATAAATCTGCCCTCTGGATCTATGAGGATCTATGAGGGAGTCTGACATGTGAAAATTTGCATGTTTGGAGATCAATATGGAGACTCCTTTCATCTTAGAAGTAGGGTTAGTAGCATGTAGCGCTGTGTGATAAATATGATTGGTGAGTTTAGGAATGAATCATATTGAAACTGTGTTCCCTGGAGGAAGATGAACTGAGTTTTGTGTCTAGTGAGGGTAGACAGAACTTGCAATCTTTTTTTCTGGTAGATTCAGGCCCTTTTCATTAAGTGATACACATTTCAATGACAAATAAATTGCAGAGATTGGCTCTTTCTGCATGGTGGAGTGGCAATGTTGCACCGGCATGTCCAATACTTGAGAAGATTGACATGAGTGAAACTTATAAAAGTTTAATGTGTTAAATAGGAGACCCAGCAGATGGAAAGAGGTACTGAAGTGGGAGTGGACCCACGAGAAAGGGGAGGGAAAGAAGGGAAGAAGAAGAGGGAGAAAAAAAAGGGGGGGGGGAGAGGACGAAAGGGATTAAGGGGGGAGAGGGGAGGTCAAGGAAGTAAGAAAAGAGAAGGTGGGAAGGAGCAGAGCTCAAATAAGGAAGAAATCGAAGGGTACGGGGGAATACCAGAGGTGGGGATAGGCAAGCTATTCCACCTAGAGTAGAGTGTGCTGGGTGGTCAGCAAATGTCCTAAAAGGACTGCTGTTGTAAGGCGTAAGAGAGGGCGGGGAAATGCAAAGCTTCTGTAAAGAGGGGATCTAAGGTGATAATATGTTATGTTGTATTGTATTGGGGAGCCATAGTAGTGCAAAAAAAAAAGCATAGAACCATAAAGATTTGAACATTGAACAAAAACATTTGGTTCAACCACATAACTCTATAGATGTCCTGCAGCTAGAAAGGGAAAGTTTTCCAACAACCTCTATGAACAAGTGCAGTGTGATTTTTTTTTTAGGCTTATTTTTGGGGGGCTTGTTTAGAAAAACCCAATTAGAAAACCTCCAGCAAAGTCTACCATAAATAACTTCTTAGTTTTATACCGTGGCATCTCCATTACCATCATTGCAGAGAGTTCATGGGTGGCCCGAGAATCAGGAGCAACGAGAATAATTATTTTGTGTGGATGTTAAACCGTTATTTAAGTAGCGTATAGAGCGGTTAGGGTTATACAACAATGTGTGTGGGGGCATTAAGAATAATGCCATACTCAATATAGCAATAAATCCGTATAAAGGATGTCTCCAGACTCTCAGCTCAACCTGCTTACTAATGATGATAATGCAACAATCTATCCCACTATAGATGTGTAGGATTATGGTAAGGAGGCATACTAAGAAGCGCTACCGTGCTGTCTTCCCTGGTGCACCGTGTCATGACATATACCAGTAGGTGACTTATGCTTCTAAAATATTAGTTGCAGAATGTTCATTTAAAAGCTACAAAACATTTGGTAGGCCGTATAGGCTAAGCCTAGAACCTTATGCTTAAATGGAGCCATAGGAGGGTAACAGTATGGCTCCCAAAGAGATATAAACGTATTGGTTTGGGTAACAGTGCACCAAGGGAGACGCCCGTGGACCTCTAATCACACCCCATCAGTGGGGAATGCACACAAAAATGCACAATTATATATCAGTAAGAAAACTGGCTTGAGCAGCAAAGTAATTAAGAAGCTCCTCTTGTAGGATAGCACCTTGTGGGGATGCCAGGGACAGGGAGTACCCTACCAGTAGCCCTTGGTTTGTTGGATCCCCAACAGAGATATACCAGTGATCAATTCCCAGGTAAGGGCAGCTCAGGTTCCAAGTCGGAGGGAACTGGATGCCCCAATGTAGTTTGGGGTAAGGAAGCGCAAGGTGAATAGAGCATAAAGCCCTCTAGCAACTAGATGCTTAATGTTGGGAGCAAATAGTTTCTTTCCCTTGTGGCCCCCATTCTCTCCAAGCCGGACTCCGACCCCCCACAATAGCCCCTATGCCGTGTTAGCAAGAATCACATAGGAAATTAGGTAACTATAGGCACTATGTACTCATCAGCAGGGTACAACCTGGAGTCCATTGCTCAAAAGCAAGGGGAGGCTGTCCAGTTCCAGGTTTAAAAGGATCTTTGCCACAATGTTTGGAAAACTCATGAGCTTTATGAGCCTTGAAGATCACTGATCGAATTGCCCAGTTCGGTATCAGATTTAGCGAACCTTAATGACAGACGATGGAGTGCGATACACTCACAAGAGGTTTAGGGATGTGAATTAGATCATCAACTAGCAATCACTGTTGCACTGTCTAGGGCTGCGGGTGATAAAGCAATCAGAAAGGTGTTTGGTGCAAAGTAGAAAGATTTGTCTCAGAAAAATTGGGTAGACCCATTCTTGAAAAAAGTGTAACTTCATGTTGGAAGCAAAGAAGAAAATAGAAAACACAAACAGGAAAACTGATGCCAAGAACACTCACACGTATATGGCCGAATTTGGTGTGCTTTGCTTTAGTCCTCAAGGCAGTCCCTTCTGGGAGGTGGAGGTGATGCAGAGCCCGGGCTACGCTGGCATAGGTCTCGACGGGACGAGCAGGAGTTAGATGTGGCCGGATCTGCCCTGCGTCTGCGGGATCTGTGCCTCTGGGCTTTCGGAGACTTGAGAGAGAGTGTTGAGAGAGACTGGACGCCATGGTTCAGTTGGAAAATAGAAAGCATATCATTCCTGTAGGTTAATGCGTGGTAGATTGAGTTGCTCACAGAAATCCTGCAGGTCATCCGGCATGTGAAGTAGAGCAGAACGACCTCTAGCGGAGGAGGACAGGCCAAAGAGGAACTTTCAACAATATTGTATATTGTGGGAGCGCAGTGCTTCCAATAAGGGGCGTAGTGCCCTTCTGTTCTGTAGATCCTGGAAAAGTTTAATTTCAGCCCCATTGTGGATAATACAACCCCTTTCTCATACTTTATGGATGATTTCTTCCTTAAGGGGGAAATTCACGATACAGCAGATCACATACCTTGGAGGTTCAGAGTCCCAAGGTTGGGGGCGTAGGGCGTTGGGGGCATAGGGCGTGATGTAGCCTCTCCATGTCAATGGGAATCTGATGGATGCTCTATCAGGTCTTTAAAGATGGTGCAGATGGTTTGTTGCAGCAGTCCTGGGTCATTCCCCTCAGGCACTCCCCGCACTCTAATGTTATGCCTGTGGCCCCAATGTCCTGATCTTCCACATGTCGGTGGAGGTCAAAAAGGTTTGGAGAGCTGAGTGTCATAGGTGCTCTGTACTTGACGAATGGCAGCAGCATGGGTTTGAGAGGTCTGCTCCAAATCTGTAATGCAATAGGCAACTGCCTGTATATCCGATCTGAGATCAGCGATTGCAGCCGCAGCAGTGTTTTTCATGTCGGAGGACACCTTCTCTAAGTAAAACAGGCTAGGAGGCTGAATCCGTTGAGGGCTGAGCACGTCTCCTCCCGACATCTGTGAGACGGATGTGCTATTAGGCAAGTACGGCATCAGGGCCTGTGTAGCCGCATTTGTGGATGAGCGCTGGGTCCGGAAGAGCTCCGGGATATTTCAGCTGAGCTGCGTTCCGGTATCCTTCGCTGCCCTGGATGTTGAGGCGCTCCGGGTTGATCTGCTCATGTCGGTATGTTGTTCAGGGCTACCCAAAACGCAGGTTTCAATCCCCAGGTCACAGGAGCTATCGACTTAAGCAGCCATCTTGGTCTCTGTCCAGGCCACGTCCTTTTTTTTACCTTTAGTTTTATACAACGAATTTCCATTCTTTTTTTAGCTTATAAAATGCCTTATAGTTTGGTAAAATTACCAAAGGATTTTACACCATGAGGAGCTTTCTTTCCATTCATTGCATACCTGTATACCCTGGTTTTGGAGCCCTGGATTCATCATTAGAGGTAATCTGTATCAGTGGGAGCCACTGGACAACAACGCAGTATGATAGGCCTCCCAAAAAAAAGACCTACAAGCCCAGCAGACTTTCCTTATTATAAGGTAGGTGAGTCAATTATATCTGGTAAGTGAAGAGTGTTTACAGTCTTTCACGTGGTAGATGCACAGATATCATCCTGGGAACTGAACGTGACAGCACTTTATTGTACAGAAAAGAGACTTTGTTTTGCACAAAAATCACTTTATGCACCATAATTGTCACTTTAAAATAGTGACTGATTATTTTCTCATCATAATATTTTTTGTACACGATACAATTTTGGATTATGTTTTTGCCATTGTTACCATATATTAATATGTAAATTGGTACAGTAATATTTCTACAGTATACTGTATACCATAATAGAAGTGATCTACTATCACAAGTTGGATTAGCAGCAAGGATGGAAAGTGTTATCATAATGGGGGATTTTAATCTAATACATAGACTGGGCGGAGGGAACCACACATTCATGTAAGACTCGCCAGTTCCTAAATGTCTTGCAGGACAATTTCATGGTTCAGATGGTAGACGCACCAACTAGAAATAAAGCGTTAGGATCCACTGATTACCAACAATACAGACCTGATCACGGATGTGGAAATGCGGGGAAATTTAGGAAACAGTGATCACAGGTCAATTGGCTTCAGTATAAATCACACAAACATAAGGGGAATACAAAGACACTCAATTTCAAAAGAGCCAACTTCCCTAAACTATGAACCTTGCTAGAAGGCATGAATTGGGATAAAATCTTAGGAACAAAGAACATGGAGAAGAGATGGGTTTGCTTTAAGAGCATATTAAATAAGGGCATTAGCCAATGCATCCCAATTGGGTATTACATTTAAAAGAGTGAACAAAAGTCCTGGGTGGCTTAACTCCAATGTAAAAATGCATATAAAAGCAAAGGAGAAGGCCTTAAAAAAATACAAGGTTGAAGGATCATCATCAGCATTCAGACTGTATAAAGAATGCAACAAGAAATGTAAGGGTGCAATTAGGGTGGCTAAGATAGAACACGAAAGACACATAGCGGAGGAGAGCAAAGCAATTCCCAAGAAATTCTTTAAGTATGTAAACATTAAAAAAGGGAGGACAGACCATATTGGCCCCATAAAGAATGAGGAAGGACATCTGGTTACAAAGGATGGGGAGATGGTGAAGGTATTAAATTTATTTTTCTCAGTCTTCATGAGGGAATCGGGGGGCTTCAGTAACCAAAACTTTAGTGTTTATCCTTATAAAACATCACAGGAAGCATCTCCATGGTTAACAGAGGACAAAATTAAAATTAGACTTGGGAAACTTAACATTATTAAATCACCAGGACCAGATGGCTTGCATCCGAGGGTACTTAGGGAACTCAGTCAAGTAATTGCTCTTGGAGGGGATTCTAAGGGACTATATACGAGATTTTAGTAATGAGAATGGTATCATTAGCAGTAATCAGCAAGAATTCACGAAGAATCGTTCTTGCCAAACCAATCTATTACTTTCTATGAGGACATGAGTTGACATCTATATAAAGAAAGGCCCGTAGACGTTATGTATCAGGATTTTGCAAAAGCATTTGACACAGTTCCCCATAAACGTTTACTGTACAAAATAAGGTCCGTTGGCATGGACCATAGGGTGAGTACATGGATTAAAAACTGGCTACAAGGGCGAGTTCAGATGGTGATGATATATGGGGAGTACTCAGAATGGTCCAGGGTGGGTAGTGGGGTCCCCCAGGGTTCTGTGCTGGGACCAATCCTATTTATTTTGTTCATGAACGACCTGGAGGATGGGGTAAACAGTTCAATCTCTGTATTTGAGGACGATACTAAGCTAAGCAGGGCAATAACTTCCCCGCAGGATGTGGAAACCTTGCAAAAAGATCTGAACAAATTAATGTGGTGGGCAACTACATGGCAAATGAGGTTTAATGTAGAAAAATGTAAAATAATGCATTTGAGTGGCAAAAATATGAATGCAATCTATACACTGGGGGAGAACCTCTGGGGAATCTAGGATGGAAAAGGACCTGGGGGTCCTAGTAGATGATAGGCTCAGCAATGGCATGCAATGCCAAGCTGCTGCTAACAAAGCAAACAGAACATTGGCATGCATCAAAAAGGGGATCAACTCAGAGCTAAAACGATAATTCTCCCACTCTACAAGATTCTGGTCTGGCTGCACCTAAAGTATGCTGTCCAGTTCTGGGCACCAGTCCTCAGGAAGGGTGTACTGGAAATGGAGCGAGTACAAAGAAGGGCAACAAAGTTAATAAAGGGTCTGGAGGATATTAGTTGCAAGGTTGCAAGCACTGAACTTATTCTTTCTGGAGAAGAGATGCCTGATGGTGACCCCACAATAGGGATAAAACTTTTTCGCGAAAGGGAGTTTAACAAGACACGTGGCCACTCATTAAAATTAGAAAAAAAGAGGTTTAACCTTAAACTACATAGAGGGTTCTTTACTGTAAGAGCGGCAAGGATGTGGAATTCCCTTCCACAGGCGATGGTCTCAGTGGGAAGCATTGATTGTTTCAAAAAACTATTAGATAAGCACCTGAACGACCACAACATACAGGGATATACAATGTAATACTGACATATAATCACACACATAGGTTGGAATTGATGGACTTGTATCCATTTTCGACCCCTCCTACTATGTAACTATGTAACTAAGAAGTGGTATCTACATTTTTTTTCTCTGGATACTTTAGGGAATCTGTGAGGCCTTCTGTGCATTTCTTTGATTTTGGGGGACCATAATGATTTATACCTGCTTTTTTTCATTTTTCTTCAGTAAGTCAAACTCAATGTCTATTTGTCTCTCTTTCTCTATCTCTATCTCTATCTATCACTTTTTCTTTCTATCTGTTGATATCTTAAATTGTTCAGGAAGATATTCGGAACAGTAAGCAATCAACTTTTATTGTTCTAGGGAGCTCCATAGCAATGTTTAATAAAACAATGAACATGTTAGGTAGAAGCACTGTTCCAAAGCTGTTATATAACATGGATTCAGTTTTAGATACAGCATTTGAGATTCAGTGAATGTATAATTTCCTGAATTTCCTGCAGAGAAAACAACTTTCTGTTAACAATATAAACCCCCCTACAGTGTGCTAGCATCATACGGGATGCAAGCTAAGCTGTTTTTCAGCGCTCTGTTGTGGATTTTAGTAATATTGGTACTGACACATAAAGTCTATATCCCCTTTGTAATCAAGGTCTGTATCACAATAATAATACACCTTTTATTGTCTTACAGCATGCAATAAAATAAGATCTATGTTCTGCACTAAAAGGTACTGCAAATCTGTTTTAGAAATTATAGTGGAAATCCATGACCCCATAAATACATATACTGAACTGAGTATAATAAAGGAAAATGCCAAATAAGTTTTACTGCAGAACATTACTGCCTAAAAGTGGCTTGTATTGTACAATGTATTTCATAGTCATAAAAAATGGAAAGAGGTTTTGTGCATAGCAACCAGTAAACCACTCTTTTCCTTTTTCTTGTATGCATTAAAAAATAAAAATAAAAATCAGCTGTTTCATTTGTTTACTTGCTGTTAATTTAAAAAAAGGATAATAACAAATATGAATAATAAAATGTGTCAAGGCAGACCCAAGGCATTAAAAGCTAAGCAGCCAATTAGATGTCAAAGTAAGCATGAAAATGTAAATTATATTGCAGAAAAGTTATCTAGTTCAGACCCAATACTGGACCCAAGCTTCAATCAGCTGTGTCAATAAGAATCAACAAAAGCTTAGCTTTTAAAATAGCTGATCTATGCAATTATAGTGCTGTGCTGTCATCTATAGTCTTCAGGTAGAACTGCTTCCCTCATAGGAAATGATGTAGAAAGTGGGAAGGGTTACAATCTAGAGGGAAGGGGCTACAAATTAGCCCCTTAAAAAAAAGGCCTGCACCAAAGTTGAAAGGTAGACTTTACAAGGAGACAACACAAAAGCTTCACTACAAGAGGGAGAAAGACAAATCTACCAAAATCAAGAACCGTGGAGTCCTGTTCTCTAGGGAAATCATGGGCCAGCTATAATGGAAGCTAAATTACATTTAGTGTATTCTTATTGCATACAGACTATTGCCTATATTCATACCAAATGTGATGAATTGGCTTTAGCCTTCTCTATATATTATTGCCTATGTTCACCTGATAGGGAAGTAGGGATAGTGTGAATATTTGCACTGTATGTATGCATATTTGTAGCACTTTATATGTCTTGAATGTTTTTTCCTATAACTGTAAATAGTTTGTATATGCATCATTCCTGTTTAGTAAAAGTACATTAAAATAATCATGGGCTTGTTCCTTGGACTTTCCTGCAAGAATTAGACAAAAAATTAGCCAAAAAGAAAATGCAACACACCAGAACTGTGGGGTGGCAAAAAGTTAGAACCCTGTCAAATGTTTATTGAATTATGTTCCCCTGGGGGAGATTGAGTCTCTTCATTAGGGATGAGCCGAACACCCCCCTGTTCGGTTCGCACCAGAACATGCGAACAGGAAAAAAGTTTGTTCGAACACGCGAACACCGTTAAAGTCTATGGGACACGAACATGAATAATCAAAAGTGCTAATTTTAAAGGCTAATATGCAAGTTATTGTCATAAAAAGTGTTTGGGGACCTGGGTCCTGCCCCAGGGGACATGGATCAATGCAAAAAAAAGTTTTAAAAACGGCCGTTTTTTCAGGAGCAGTGATTTTAATAATGCTTAAAGTCAAACAATAAAAATGTAATATCCCTTTAAATTTCGTACCTGGGGGGTGTCTATAGTATGCCTGTAAAGGGGCGCATGTTTCCTGTGTTTAGAACAGTCTGACAGCAAAATGACATTTTGAAGGAAAAAACTCATTTAAAACTACCCGCGGCTATTGCATTGCCAACAATACACATAGAAGTTCATTGATAAAAACGGCATGGGAATTCCCCAAAGGGGAACCCCGAACCAAAATTAAAAAAAAAAAAATGACGTGGGAGTCCCCCTAAATTCCATACCAGGCCCTTCAGGTCTGGTATGGATATTAAGGGGAACCCCGGCCAAAATAAAAAAAAAAAATGACGTGGGGTTCCCCCTAAATTCCATACCAGACCTGATCTGGTATGGATTTTAAGGGGAACCCCTCGCCAAAAAAAAAAAAAAAAAACGGCGTGGGGTCCCCCCAAAAATCCATACCAGACCCTTATCCGAGCACGCAACCTGGCAGGCCGCAGGAAAAGAGGGGGGGACGAGAGTGCGGCCCCCCCCCTCCTGAACCGTACCAGGCCACATGCCCTCAACATTGGGAGGGTGCTTTGGGGTAGCCCCCCAAAACACCTTGTCCCCATGTTGATGAGGACAAGGGCCTCATCCCCACAACCCTGGCTGGTGGTTGTGGGGGTCTGCGGGCGGGGGGCTTATCGGAATCTGGAAGCCCCCTTTAACAAGGGGACCCCCAGATCCCGGCCCCCCCCCTGTGTGAAATGGTAACGGGGTACAAAAGTACCCCTACCATTTCACTAAAAAACTGTCAAAAATGTTAAAAATGACAAGAGACAGTTTTTGACAATTCCTTTATTTAAATACTTCTTCTTTCTTCTATCTTCCTTCATCTTCTGGTTCTTCTGGTTCTTCTGGCTCTTCTGGTTCTTCTTCCGGCGTTCTCGTCCAGCATCTCCTCCGTGGCGTCTTCTATCTTCTTCTCCTCGGGCCGCTCCGCACCCATGGCATGGAGGGAGGCTCCCGCTCTTCTCTTCATCTTCTTCTCTTCTTCTCTTCTTCATTTTCTTCTCCGGGCCGCTCCGCATCCATGCTGGAATGAAGGGAGGCTCCCGCTGTGTGACGGCGCTCCTCGTCTGACAGTTCTTAAATAATGGGGGGCGGGGCCACCCGGTGACCCCGCCCCCCCTCTGACGCACGGGACATGACGGGACTTCCCTGTGGCATTCCCCGTGACGTCACAGGGAAGTCCCGTCAAGTCACCGTGCGTCAGAGGGGGGCGGGGTCACCGGGTGGCCCCGCCCCCCGTTATTTAAGAACTGTCAGACGAGGAGCGCCGTCACACAGCGGGAGCCTCCCGCCATGCTAGCATGTGTGAGGAGCGGCCCGGAGAAGAAAATGAAGAAGAGAAGAAAAGAAGAAGAGAAGAAGATGAAGAAGAAGAGAAGAGAGGGAGCCTCCCCCCATGCCATGGGTGCGGAAAGGCCCGAGGAGAAGAAGATAGAAGACGCTGCGGAGGAGATGCTGGACGAGAACGCCGGAGGAAGAACCAGAAGAGCCAGAAGAACCAGAAGATGAAGGAAGATAGAAGAAAGAAGAAGTATTTAAATAAAGGAATTGTCAAAAACTGTCTCTTGTCATTTTTAACATTTTTGACAGTTTTTTAGTGAAATGGTAGGGGTACTTTTGTACCCCCTTACCATTTCACACAGGGGGGGGCCGGGATCTGGGGATCCCCTTGTTAAAGGGGGCTTCCAGATTCCGATAAGCCCCCCACCCGCAGACCCCCAGAACCACCGGCCAGGGTTGTGGGGATGAGGCCCTTGTCCTCATCAACATGGGGACAAGGTGTTTTGGGGAGCTACCCCAAAGCACCCTCCCAATGTTGAGGGCATGTGGCCTGGTACGGTTCAGGGGGGGGCCGCACTCTCGTCCCCCCCTCTTTTCCTGCGGCCTGCCAGGTTGCGTGCTCGGATAAGGGTCTGGTATGGATTTTTGGGGGGACCCCACGCCGTTTTTTTTTTTTTTTTTTGGCGCGGGGTTCCCCTTAAAATCCATACCAGACCTGAAGGGTCTGGTATGGAATTTAGGGGGAACCCCACGTCATTTTTTTTTTTTTATTTTGGCCGGGGTTCCCCTTAATATCCATACCAGACCTGAAGGGCCTGGTATGGAATTTAGGGGGACTCCCACGTCATTTTTTTTTTTTTTTTTTGGTTCGGGGTTCCCCTTTGGGGAATTCCCATGCCGTTTTTATCAATGAACTTCTATGTGTATTGTCGGCAATGCAATAGCTGCGGGTAGTTTTAAATGAGTTTTTTCCTTCAAAATGTCATTTTGCTGTCAGACTGTTCTAAACACAGGAAACATGCGCCCCTTTACAGGCATACTATAGACACCCCCCAGGTACGAAATTTAAAGGGATATTACACTTTTATTGTTTGACTTTAAGCATTATTAAAATCACTGCTCCTGAAAAAACAGCCGTTTTTAAAACTTTTTTTTGCATTGATCCATGTCCCCTGGGGCAGGACCTGGGTCCCCAAACACTTTTTATGACAATAACTTGCATATTAGCCTTTAAAATTAGCACTTTTGATTTCTCCCATAGACTATTAAAGGGTGTTCCGCGGCATTCTAATTTGCCGCGAACACCCCAAATTGTTCGCTGTTCGGCGAACTTGCGAACAGCCAATGTTCGAGTCGAACATGAGTTCGACTTGAACTCGAAGCTCATCCCTACTCTTCATTTATCATTGTAACAGAAATCAAAACAGGAGAGCAGATCAGAGAGGAGATCTTCCTCCGACTTCTCCAGGACAGATAGTTAAGAGAAATCACCCCAAAAGAGACCCAGAAAGAAAAAGAAAATATGACAGGGGATACATAAATTAAAAGGTGTGGCTAGAGATAAACTTTAATATATACCTTTTGAGAAAATATTAAAAGTATTGAGAAATGCATACCTTAGCATTATAAATTAACAAACACACATGTTAGAATAAGTTAGGTGTGCATTTGCCAGATTCACATGTACATTTGCAGCCTTATGTATCAACATGTCCTAACTGAGAACTGGTGTTACATCTGCTTAACCACCAATCAGCAACAGACTTTCTCTCAAGGTTTTAATCTCATTGATGGCTTGTGGGAATAATGCAGCAATATGTTTCTTCAATAATACGTGAGCTTTCAGGGTAGGTTTGAATTTGATCATATATGATAGGAAGTATCTTTAGTTCTCTTAGTATAAACACATAGATATATCTGGCATAGTGTTGCCACCTGTCCCAAATTCACACAGATAGTACAAATTTCAGCTGTCTGTGTGATGTTCTTTATTCTTATGGGTTCCAGTCTCTACAGACATGGAAAACTAATGTACGCAATCAAAACACCTGCTTAATTAGTGCTTAAAGTGAACTTTTACATTCCCAAAGCAAGTAACATAATGGTACCTTCATATTCAGTGCCATTAGCTATTTAAAAAATATATCATACTGTACTGAAGATGTCCAGATTGTTATCCAATTGCAAAATATCAAACTTTTGTCAAAAGTCAACAGCTAAGCCCTCATCTCTCTCCCTTACCATTACCATGATTGGTGATGTATACAAAGAGCAGTGACACATGACTGCCACGGGTTGAATGTGCAAGCTTTAATGTGGCTGATAACCTTGCCTTACTGTCTCTATTCTGTGTGATAGACAAGATGCTGACATTCAGTACATTAATAGGTGGATTATAGAGAAACAAACTGGAGTTTTGTCCAGCACCGATGAGCACCAGTGAATTATTTGTAAGCTGATTTGACAGCAGATTCTAAAAATATTAGCAAAGGAAAGGGCTGTTTTTATGCCCATCATTTTTCATCCCTTGCCCCCTAATCTATCCTGCTGCTGTGGTGAAAATTTCTACAATGTTAGGCAAGCTCTGCAGACGCAATCACTTGATAGGTAACTTATTCTTGGTCGTACATACAAAGATCCGCTATTTCCTGCAGCCAAAGTCAAATAAGGCTGTGTTCACCTTTTTCTTTGATTAACCTTTTTTGCTTTTCTTTTTTTTTCTTTTACCACCCTATTGTATTTATTATCAAAAAGTTTTTACCAGTAGTTACCAGGGGAATTTCTCAATTCCTTATCTTTGCTTTTCATAACATATCAGCTGTTCTTCAACCATTTCAACTATATTAATTGAACTGTATTCATTTTTATTCTATTTAAACTCATTAGCAAAGGAAAGGGCTGTTTTCATGCCGGGATTTAAAGTGGCGTTGCAAAAGAGAAGTTATGACAAAGATGAACATAATTACTTGTAATGCATGCCTTTCTCTCTTTCTCTAATGTTTGACAGGTTTGCTAGGTTGTGTCCAGTTCAGCAGGTGTGTTTGCTATTAGCTCCAATAATACATCATATTTGCTCACTCATTTCAAACAGCAGTTTGATGTTTTTCTAATTGACCATATAGCTGTTCTTTGTTTAAAATTGAGACAAAACCTGCTAAACAAACTTTGAATTGATACTTCCGTATAAACAGCCCCCAAAGTTACAGAAGTGTATTTATAAAGATCTGAAAATCTTGCCTGACTTACAAAAAAGTACAACATGCTCACTTTGCACAAAAGTTGTTAATTAGCTTAGTGTGTGTGATAAAAAAAGTCACTCTTCAAAGAAAGGGGTTGCAAGGAAAATTTAAGAAAAATATTTTTGCATACACATAATTGGATGTTTGAAATCAGCATAGTTTTACCTCATTCGCCAAGTTAAGTCAAAATTCACTTAACAGCCTATACTCATTTGATAACCCTCAAAGATCAAATACACTATTGTTCAATCAACAGTTTTGGACTTTAAGATCACAAAGAAGCATTCCGAATGGGACACTTGTTTCAGTGACATCTGTCCAAGAGAATTTCCCTGACTTTAGAAAGGGTTTCAGTCACTTCCAGTGGTTTCCACCAAGACAAATCTCCCTAATGAGACAAAGGAGACAAAAACAGATAGGGGTTTAAGCCTTTCCCTATCCAAGACTAAAAGAAAAACCAAACCCATCAAGTTAACGGTTTCCCCAAACAATTACATCTTAAGCTCCGTACACACGGGCAGAATGTCAGGAGGCATTTGCCGCTACAAAATATACCGGCCGATATTCTGCCCCTGCGTATGTCAGTCTGTCCGACAGAAGCCAGCTGTTTGGCTGGCTTCTGCTGGGCGTGCAAGCTGGAAAATCAGCAGCCGACCGACTCTCGATCCGCACTCTCAGCCAATGGCTGAGAGCGCTGATCAGAGTGTTCTGGACGGGGCATTCCCCTGTCAACACACAACATCTTAGCGGGGGGGAATTGCTGGACTAACCTCTCATGGTTAGTGCAGAGGCTCCTGACCGGAGCTGTCAGTTTTATTTTTCGTGTAACCTTAAAACAAAAAAGAGAAACTCCTGCGCTGCTGGCGGACTCCTAAACTAACAGAGGGACACTGCTGCAACACCTATAGTACTGCTCCAAACAGACAAAACAAAACTGGGTTATGGGGGGGAGTGGTGGTTGCGCTGTGATGGGGAGAGGACAAGAAGGGGGGGGGGGGACTATACTAAACTAGAGTGTATGTAACACACATGCCAAATAGCCCAAAAAAAAGGGGGTCTATAACACACAAAATAACAATAGCCCACTGACTAGTGCCTGTGATAAGTGATTAAAATAACCAATAAATGTATAGCATGAAAGAAATAAAATGGCATCCAAATAAATAATACATATAATGAAGGTGCAAACAAGCCAATGAGATAATAGCAAATGGTGAACAATGGGTGAAATACAATGTTAAGTGCATAGGTAGGTAGAGTGATATAAATAAATCCCATTAATAAACATGATAAAAAAATTTAAAACATGTGAAACAATGAAAATATATAAAAATATATAGAAAACAATCCCGCCACCAATGTGACACTTCTGAGTAAAGTCCAGAACCACAACAATAGATGTGTCAGGGGTAGAGGGGTGATCTGCGATGGGGGCACCTCAGTGTGCACAGGCCCCTTACCTTACAGCTGTAAGGTATACAGCATAAGTATTAGGCGCCCAAAGGGTAATGGAATCCAGGAAGTTGCAGCAAATGGTAAAGCTCACAAATGTGGTATCATATGCGAAGAAAAAAGATGAACAGCATATAGTGTGATACCGTTTGAGAAATAAAAGCAGGCAGGCTGAGGGAGGGGGGAAGGGGGGGGTTGCACTCACTTGTGACAGATGAGCGCAAGCCTCAAACCACGAGTGCCGAACTCGTAGAATCCAAAACGCCGGCCAAAGGACCCTCTACCATCTCACTCCTCCTGTGACTCACCGCCCGTCATACATCATAAAGGTAGTGTGGTATCAAGACAAGAAAACCGCATATAGCGTAATCCCGTATAAAACACTTTTATTAACATAAATACAATCGCTAAAAACTTACACAAGGTGATAGCTGGGGGGTATAAAATTCCGCGAGCGCCGTGCTCGTAACATCAGCTGTTGTGTAGGCAACGTCCCGTGCTCCTGACGCGTATCGTCACGTCACGTGACTTCTTCAGAGGAAGAAGTCACGTGACGTGACGATACGCGTCAGGAGCACGGGACGTTGCCTACACAACAGCTGATGTTACGAGCACGGCGCTCGCGGAATTTTATACCCCCCAGCTATCACCTTGTGTAAGTTTTTAGCGATTGTATTTATGTTAATAAAAGTGTTTTATACGGGATTACGCTATATGCGGTTTTCTTGTCTTGATACCACACTACCTTTATGATGTATGACGGGCAGTGAGTCACAGGAGGAGTGAGATGGTAGAGGGTCCTTTGGCCGGCGTTTTGGATTATACGAGTTCGGCACTCGTGGTTTGAGGCTTGCGCTCATCTGTCGCAAGTGAGTGCAACCCCCCCCCTTCCCCCCTCCCTCAGCCTGCCTGCTTTTATTTCTCAAACGGTATCACACTATATGCTGTTGATCTTTTTTCTTCGCATATGATACCACAACATTTGTGAGCTTTACCATTTGCTGCAACTTCCTGGATTCCATCACCCTTTGGGCGCCTAATACTTATGCTGTATACCTTACAGCTGTAAGGTAAGGGGCCTGTGCACACTGAGGTGCCCCCATCGCAGATCACCCCTCTACCCCTGACACATCTATTGTTGTGGTTCTGGACTTTACTCAGAAGTGTCACATTGGTAGCGGGATTGTTTTCTATATATTTTTATATATTTTCATTGTTTCACATGTTTTAAATTTTTTTATCATGTTTATTAATGGGATTTATTTATATCACTCTACCTACCTATGCACTTAACATTGTATTTCACCCATTGTTCACCATTTGCTATTATCTCATTGGCTTGTTTGCACCTTCATTATATGTATTATTTATTTGGATGCCATTTTATTTCTTTCATGCTATACATTTATTGGTTATTTTAATCACTTATCACAGGCACTAGTCAGTGGGCTATTGTTATTTTGTGTGTTATAGACCCCCTTTTTTTTGGGCTATTTGGCATGTGTGTTACATACACTCTAGTTTAGTATAGTCCCCCCCCCCTTCTTGTCCTCTCCCCATCACAGCGCAACCACCACTCCCCCCCATAACCCAGTTTCGTGTAACCTTGCTTCTGCTCTCGACCAACCTGTCAAGCCATCAAATGGCTGGGATCATAACTTTTCACATATGCAGCATCATGGGAACTACAGATCAAACAGAGGTTAAGATGGCAGCTTCCTTGGGTGTAAAGGATAGGAGGGTTTAGTTTCACTTTAAAAAGTTTTTTTAGATATATTTCAAAGCTAAAAAATTATTTTTTTATATTTCATATCCCTGGGTTCTATTGTATACTTTATTTTAGCCCCAGGTACATAATTATGGGGTCTAAGTATGTCTCTATGCAACGCATGGCTTGTGGCAGGGGCTGACAGGGTGCTGTACATAGCTTAATGAAAACAGAAGCTGTGATAATGCCCACATGCTCCACCTTCATGATTGAAAGAACTTAAAGTGGAGGTCCACCCACCGCTGCAAAAATTAAAAGCCAGCAGCTGCACATACTGCAGCTGCTGACTTTTAATAAACGGACACTTACCTGTCCTGGAGTCCAGCGATGTCAGCACCTCAGCTGATGTTTCTATCAGCTGTCAGGTGCATGCCACCTCCATTGCGAGTAAGAGAACCTGGCAGTGTAGCCTTACAGCTTCACGCCGGGAACCCTACTGTGCATGCTCTCCGCTCCGCTCCTTCTCTCCTACTGGCCCAGCGGCCAGGGAAGGAGGAGGAGGGAGCCCGGGGGGTGACGCCAATACCTGCGGCTGAGGCTCCTGGAAGTGGAAACAGGATACCTGTGAAAGACAGGTATCCTGCCCCCCCCCCCCCCCCCCCAAAAAAAAAGTTCCAATTGTGGCACCAGAGGGGGGAGGAGTACAACGAGCGGAAGTTCCACTTTTGGCTGGAACTGCACTTTAAATACATGAATGAAAAGGGTCATTCAGGGACAGAAAGCATGGGGAGGAAAGGGTACTAGGCTGGAAAATAATCTGGCTCTGTCTTACTTGGTGCAGCTTCTAAAGTACATTGCAAGAATCTCACAGTATGCAGTGAAATCAGAGTAAACTATTTTAGTACAGGAAAGAAGCCTATACAGCTGTGCAAGACTGGAGTTTAGCTTTAAGGCTTAGTTCTAAGTGAAGTCACTAGACTAACAAACTCTGAATTGTAATACAATGAAACTTTGTACAGATTGTCTTGGTGAAATAAAAAAATAAAAATAAGCAACTCCTTGTCCCTGTGCGAACATTGAATGTTTGAAGATCAAACAGGTACAGACACTAAGATATGTTTGTGTGGAGTATAAATATAAATTGGCAGTTATTGAAACCACTGGTCCCACCATAACCATATTTCACAGCAGACTGAATGGATCCCAAGGCGTTCTCTTTGTATATAAACATGTAAACAGTTCTGTATTCTGACAGAAATATCTTATTTTCCCACAGAAGGCAGGAAATAGATCAGAATAACAACCCAGCTACAGAACAATTTTGTTTTCTGCCAGAAGCATTTATTTCCATCACATAGATGTATGGAATCAGTCATACTGGCCACTGCTAAACACTTCTTTTTCTAGCAAGAGGATTTCCTGTGAACAGATGTGATGCCTGTACCTCACAACGTTGGAACAATAAGAGTCCGTTTAAATAGAAAGCTATTGCTAAAATGCAGTTATAGCTATCTAGTCAAGAAATATGTGTTAAGGTTCACCCGTTGGTAGAATTATTTTGAATATGTTCACATATGTTCTACAACAATGTTCAAGGATGTCCACCAGCTGGACCAAATCAAATGTATAACAAAAAAAAAACAAAACATGATATATACTAATATGCGTATGCACGTACGACACAACCCAAGAAAAGCCTGAATATGCACATTTGCTATACAGTCCATCCTCCTATTTTTACACAGAATTTTCTGCCAGGAATCTGATGTTTATATATCAGTACCGTGGGCGAATACCTATATATACTGTTTAAATCAATAGAATTCTACCTAAGATATATGTAGAGCAACCCCTGAAGAAGCTGCTGATAGATCTGGGCCATCTGTTTTTTCCTTGGCACTAAATGGAGCCCCACTCCTGCTGACACCACCAAAAATACCTTGGCTGGGAAGTCCTCCGGAAAGTACACAAGAACATACACCAACTGTGATAAAAATGACCAGGTTGTATTGGTAGCAATAAAATGGTAAGGCAATGCACCAGTTTAGTGGTTATACAGTAGACACAATGTGGTTGATTTACTAGAACTGGAGAGTGCAAAATCTGATGCAGCTCTGCATAGAAACCAATCAGCTTCCAGGTTTTTTTGTCAACACTTAATTGAACAAGCTAGGTGGGTAGAGATCAGTATTTCCAGAGATACTGGAAATATTTTTTATGTACCAACATCCCTAAAGTAGTAAAGCAAAAATGTGTGTGAGAAGTGGGATTTTAAAGGTACACCCAATATAAGGAAGAGCACTGCCAATTAAAAATTATACCAAATATTTATTAATACAATTTTACAAAAAAGAATAATAAAATGTGAAAACAGTTTAGCATTCATAGTCAAAGGTAAACATCCTCAATAATATACATAGAGTTAGCTATAATGAAGTGTATAGCGATATAATCTTCTATATGTGGATGCAAATTAGGGGTGCATTATTGTCAATGAATTATTGTGATGTGCAATCATGACCACACCCAAACTTTGTGGTCTTTTCCCCCCCTTTTTTTTTTTTACCCCTCCCCGGGCTTCTTTGTTCCCTCGTTTTTACCTCCCCAGTCTAGTGCCAATTGATCCCCGTATGGACCCCCAAGATTGTGGACTAGGTTGGGCATACATCCCCCTTGGGCTTCTCTTTTCTGGGGGGGTGCCAACCCGGCACACGCCACCCTTGAGGTTACCTTCTGGCCCATGGCATCCCGGTTCAACCGTATTCTACAGCCATTATATACCATCTGTCCAAGTGTTTCCACCCTCTTGGCTCAGCACTGTCTCCAATGGGAGTTACAGCGCTGTTTTTGGCAGCCGGAAGTCGTTTCCACTTCCGGGTTGTTATATCCGGTTCTGGGTATTCAGTCCAGGGACCTGGGACCTCCCCTTTGCGTCCGCTTGGCGCCGGTGCAGCGTGATGACATACGCAGCATTTTGGCACCATGGGGTGGGATATTTAAACCCCACACATCTAGATGCTTGTGTTAGCAGCTTGGGAGCTCATGCTAAACATGGACGCCGGCACCAGGTAAAACCACAATGACTGCCAGTAGATCTAGCACTTTGCGTTATATTCAACTGAGAACTAAGCACTATTTTGGGTGCCTTATCTCTTTCTTACCTTTCTTTTTGTTTCTATTTGAAATATAGGAAGTGACTACCTTTTGTGGTCTATCGTCTCTGGGTGTCTCTCCAGTAGCACCAATAGAAATGTGATGTAGCTTTCCACATAATGGTGAGAACCCCCGCAAGGTGAGCAGGTGCTCTTAAAGATTTAAAGACGCAGTATACACTTATATATGTTTCTTGTTATACAAAACTTTAATATAGATACATGCATCTTTACATTTTTTCAGAAACTTATTATCTATGATATATGTTACAGATACTGTAATCATTTCTTCTGCCTGTGATGGTGTTCATCTATAAGAATACACATCCCTCCCTACGGGTGATCAGGCAATTTTCTGGACCTCAGGGGGGAGTCAACTCTGGGGGTACCCCTCCTTCCCTCTCCTCTCACTCGACACTTCGGGTCCTGCGACTTCCCCCCGGAACTCTCCACAGAGGTATGGAGTTGACTTAGGGGTTGTGTTGGTTGGGAGTATTTGGAAGGTGGGAGCCTGGGTTGGGGTCGGGTGGGTGTGTGGGTGGGTGGGGGGGGATGGAGGTTGGTGCATAATTTCCTTTTGTTTTTTTGGGGGGGTTTTGGTGGAGTCATGGTTGCACAAGCTAAAGAGCTCTCAAGTTGTATAAATACAAATGCTTCATGTATCATTTCCACGTATTTACTCTTATTTTTTGTTTTCTCCTTTAAACATCCAAGGTTGTTTTTATCATGAGTATTGTTGTTGAATAATTGAAAATCCTCGTCCATTTTCCTGATGAAGCCTTCCCGGCGAAACATGTTGAAATTTGTGAACGTGGTTATGATCAGAATTCTTTGTGACTACAGTCTTTTCCCTTCATTTGTCAATATTAGGTTGAGGATGTTTACCTTTGACTATGAATGTTAAACTGTTTTCACATTTTATTATTCTTTTTTGTAAAATTGTATTAATAAATATTTGGTATAATTTTTAATTGGCAGTGCTCTTCCTTATATTGGGTGTACCTTTAAAATCCCACTTCTCACACACATTTTTGCTTTACTTAATTGAACAAGCTGAAGTTAGAAGCTGATTGGCTACCATGCACAGCTGCACAATGATTTTGCACTCTCCAGTTTTAGTAAATCAACCCCAGAGAATCAAACAGTAATCAACACAGTAATACAGTAGTGTGAATACCCTTTCACACCCTTCACACTACTGTGGCCACTTTCGTTCTGCAGGACCAAGGGGTATATACAGTAGCCCTCTGACTAGGAGATCACCCCCCAAGGACACAAAATGGCTAGCTCACTTGTAGGCCCCCAGCAAGAAAAAAAACATAGTTCTCTTTGTTTATGAGGAGGTTGGGCAGTTGTGTTTGCCGTATTTATCCCTCAGTGTACTGTGCAGGCAGATCTTCATTGTCAATTGTAACTAGCTAACACTATTTGCGTTAACAAAGGGTTAAATGTGTAGAGGCTAGGCTTCTTGCATTATATGAGGACAGACTTGAAACAGGCTCACTTACACATTGTTCAAAAAAACAGGCAGTCAGTAATGACGTCTCCTCCTGGGTGGAGCAGGAACTGGGCAGATGTGTTTGCCCTATTTAATCCTGTGTGTACTGTGCATTCTCTTCATTGTCAATTGTAAAACCTTGCAGTTAGCCATAACCCCAGCTCCTGGGAATTTTTTTTTGCAGCGATGCTTGAATTTTTACTGATGAAGGGGCAACAACCAACATCTTTAAATTCTAATGCCGCGTACACACGGTCGGACTTTTCGTCTACAAAAGTCCAACGGACGCTGACGGACTAAAGCTGGCTGGTAATCCGATCGTGTGTGGGCTTCTCCGGACTTTCAACTGACTTTTTCAGCCTCAAATCCGACGGACTTTAGATTTGAAACATGCTTCAAATCTTTCCGACGGACTCGAGTCCGGCCGAAAAATCCGCTCGTCTGTATGCTAGTCTGACGGACAAAAACCCACGCTAGGGCAGCTATTGGCTACTGGCTATCAACTTCCTTATTTTAGTCCGGTGTACGTCATCACGTAAGAATTCGACGGACTTTTGTGTGATCGTGTGTAGGCAAGTCTGTTCGTTAGAAAGTCCGCCGCAAGTCCGTCGAAAGTCCGTTGAAAGTCTTTCGGACAGGCTGTCGGACTTTTGTAGCTGAAAAGTCCGACCGTTTGTACGCCCCATAACTTTGCCCTTAAAATCTATATCAAGCTGAAAAGCTTTTTTTCTAGTTTTGAATAAAGTGGGGAAAGACAAGAACTCTTTTTGGATTTATACTGCTATCATGCGCTCCGTTAGAAAAATTCACTTTCTGTTTTGCTGACAAAATTTTCACTAGTGATGAGCTTGGGTTTGGTCCAAACCCAGAAGGAAGAAGAAAGAAACATAATTTTTTTATCTTCATATACTTATACTGTATTTGACACCCTGAAGGGAATGAGCTTACCTTTCCTAACGTGATACAGCACCATGCAACCACGACAACCATTACAAGATAGAGCAATCTGACTTATATAAACTTAAATTAAAAGCAGCATAACTGAAGTTTTTTTTTCCACTAAATAGCAGATCATAGTTACTTGTGATTGCTATATAAATTCCAATGTATTTAAATAAACAAAATATGTATACAGAGGGTAAGGGCAATAATAACAATATAAGTAGATGGCATGGAGAACCAAAAATAATATATAAGAAAATGTATGCCAAAAGTATTAATATCTTGTGGGAACTGTAAGCAGATGAATGACATTGGAAAAGTTTATTCTATCCCTACAATGTTGTGTTTATTCTTTAGATATAAGAGTGATAAAGAAAAAAACAGTTTATCCTTAGCTCCATTAGATGTACTGTAAGAAGCATACATAGGTTCTTTTAGCACTTTTATGGATAATTTTGTTGGTTAAAAGTTAAAGTAATGTCATTTAGAAAATCAGTACGGTTATGAATAGTGTTTTCAGTAAAATTCATAACTGATTAATTCTGCAAGTGCTGTGGTATTTTTAGCAATTAGGTATGTTGGGCCCTCAGTATAATGAATGCAGTTTGAAACTCTATCTCATTTGACATTCCTGCTATTACTAATGCTCTATTTGTTAGACCAAAGCTTCATTTATAGCCAGATAATCAAGCAGAAATGCTTCCCATTAAATCACACAGGTAATTTCTTTAGCTGCTATGCTAACCACTTTTACCTGAATGCAAATGAAAAATACAAGAGGGAATGGTAAATCTCTCATCAGTATTCTATGTGATACAGACTCAATGCCACTGGGCTAAAAAAAACAGCTTAAAAACCTTTAAGAACACAATTACAAGCAACTTTTCTCCTTGGTAATGTGAACACATACAGAATTCTTACTGAGGAAATATGATCAAAATTATATTCTACAGATGCAGAATAAATGTTATCAAATCATTCTAAATATTCTCTATGATTGAACATTTATGTTTAAACAGCAGTGCCACATGGGAGATTCTACATGGCATAATATTTGTAATTGAAAAGCGCTTTTTTACTTTCTCCACTCTTACCTGAAAACTATTATATCAGTTAAGTGTATGTGTAAGAGGAGTCCTTTTCATAAGAACATTTAGGCTTGTTTCACATTTATGCGAATTGGATGTGGTTTCCCCGCCTCCCATTCGCATGACAGGAGAGTGTGACCAGCTTTGATTGGAGCCGGTTCACACAGCTCTGAGGCGGCCGCAGTCTGCACTGGAAAAGGGTCCTGTGTGTCTTTGATTCCATTTCAGGCCCGAATTCATGCAAAAATTTGGACCTGATTCGCACCTGAAATGGAGAACAGGGACACATCGGACCCCTTGTTGCGGGCCGGTGGCTGCATCTAGTGTGAACCCTACCTTAAAGGGGTTGTAAAGGTAAAAATGTTTTCACCTTAATCCATTCTATGCATTAAGGTGAAAAAACTTTTGACAATACCGCCGCCCCCAACCCCCCCCGTTTTACTTACCTGACGCCTCGAATCTTCGCTGCTCATTCTCGTCATCTTCATTGCAGCTCAGCCTGGTCGCTGATTGGCTGCAGTGGATGGATTGAAAGCAGGGCAGCCATTGGCTCGCGCTGCTGTCAATCACATCCGATGACGCGGCGCGCCGGGGGGCGGGGCCGAGTGATACAGCGAGCGGCTTTAGCCGCCGGCTGTATCACGGGAGCGTGCCCGCAAGCACTCACCACCATGCGAGGGAGCTCGCATTAAGGTGGTTAATGCTTGCGGGGAGGAGCTGAAACAGCCGCCGAGGGACCCCAGAAGACCAGGTTCGGGGCCACTCTGTGCAGAACGAGCTGCACAGTGAAGGTAAGTATAACATGTTCGTTATTTAAAAAAAAAAAAAAATCTTACCTTTACAACCCCTTTAAGGAAAATCAGTATCTTCAGCACTTGTTGGTAAATTGCTATGAAAGCCAAAGGGCCTGGTAATTCTAAGCAGGTATCTAGGAAAAAAATAAGGAACAAGCCCCAATGAAGCCTTTTAATTTGTTAGTGTACTGCAATCAGGCTGCATATACATATGCATAGGCATATACAGTAGTAACTATGTCCTTTTTTTTACTTTTATCTATTAGCTAAGTGATACAGCAAGTGCTACAGCCATTGAAGCCTCGGTTTATAAATATCAGTGCTGGAAGCATAAGGAGAGTGGTACCACTGTTCTCACACACAAGCGGTGACCTGTCTCTCCTGAGGCCCAGAATCCCCCACTGAGCACTGTTCTAATCAACATCAATCCAACATGCTCCACTGAATACTGCTCTAATCAACATCAGTCCAACATGCTCCACTGAACATTGCTCTACTCAACATCAGTCCAACATGCTCCAATGAACATTGCTCTCCTCAACATCAGTCCAACATGCTCCAATGAACACTTATCAGTCCAACATACTCCACTGAACATTGCTCTTATCAACATCACTCTTGTTTGCAAAGCAGTGCTTTTGTTTAGAGCAGTGTTCAGTAGGTTGTGTGAAAGAGCTGAGCTTATGCTTGTGTGTGAGAGCAGTGGTCCGTGTTTCCTAAGGGTTGTTTAATCCCTGCTGCAGTACTTAGCAGATACAAAGCAAAAAGGCAAAAAAAGGCATATTACATAGTGTACAGTATATGCATCATCACTTCTTTACAGTAATGCCCCGTACACACGGTTGGACATTGATCGGACATTCCGACAACAAAATCCTAGAATTTTTTCCGACGGATGTTGGCTCAAACTTGTTTTGCGTACACACGGTTGCACAAAGTTGTCAGAATTTCCGATCGCCAAGAACGCGGTGACGTACACCACGTACGACGAGACTAGAAAAGGCCAGTTCAGAACCAAGCGCGGCACCCTTTGGGCTCCTTTTGGTAATCTCATGTTAGTAAAAGTTTGGTGAGAGACAATTCGCGCTTTTTCAGATTCGTGGTTTTCAGATCGTTTTCTGCTGTTCAGTTTGTGCTTGTGGGTTTGTATCTGCTCTTCAGTGCGTGCAGTCAGTTTGTATTGTACTACTTATTGCGATCTTGTCCGCTCGTTACTGTTTTTCAGGTCGCTCTTCACAGGCCTTGTTGTTCTTCAGTGCATTCTGTTACTTCGTTCTGAGCAGCCGACCGTTTTCTAGCCATGTTGCGTATACGTACTCCTCATAGAGTTCGTGCTGTGTGGGGGCTTGGTGTTGGGGTCCTGACCTTGACACAAGTCCAGTCCATGAACAGGGTGGGGAGGAGTTCATGGACCAAGAATTGGTTGCTTCAGCGTGACCAGTTCTGTCATATGCCTTTGCTCCGTGAGATCCGTGAGAATAATCCTGATGATTTCAGGAACTTTCTCCGGATGACGGACCCTGTATTTCACCGTTTGTTGGCTTTGCTGACCCCCTATATCAGCAGGCAGGATACCTGCATGAGGCAAGCCATAACTCCGGAGCAGAGGCTCGTCGCCACCCTGCGGTACTTGGCAACGGGGAGAAGCCTGCAGGACCTCAAGTTCTCGACAGGCATCTCCCCCCAGGCTCTGGGGATCATTATCCCAGAGACCTGTTCTGCCATCATCCAGGTCCTGCAGAAGGAGTATATGAAGGTAAGATTTTTATCCTTTAATATCACATTTTATTGTATTTAATGTTTGATAATATATTGTATTTCTTTCCTCATTCCCTAATTACCATGATTGGAATATGCTGTGAATGTCCCCTTTGTTCTCATGCATGCTGGATTTTTATGTAATTATTTTTGTCGTCCTTCATACATATTTGCCTTCACTTACCTCCCCAGCATGGTCTCCTGGTCCTATATTCACCTCATGTAGTCACTTAACAATGTATTTTATCAGCTCCATAGTAGTGCTTTACCCCAAACAACCCCTAAAATGTTTAGAAATGTGATTGGTGCTTAAAATTCAGGCAGAGTGCCAGAGGCTTTTCTTGGGGGTCCCCAAATCATTTGGAACCCTCCCTCCTCCCAACTGCTAAGTCAGCTGATACCAATTCTCTATCTATCCTCAATCATCTATCTGGTGACTTTGCCAAACCCATACACACTATACCCATCTCTTTTGTGCTCAGATTTATGGATGAATTCCCCAAAGCATGTAGTGCAAGGGCCTGCCTGTATACTTTCAAATGGTACTGTTTCAAGTTTTTGTATACTATTATTATCTTGATAGGTAATTGCAGAATGTCCAAATGTGCTCAAATGTGTACAATGTGTATTTATATTTTTGTATTATGACACTTCTTACCCGTCCAGTGGGCTGCCAATAGTGTAACTAAGGAGGGGCTGTTCAAAGTAATACCCATTATTTAGGCATTCATCTCTCAATGAAGTGGAGAGGGTTACCTGTCCCAGAGTTCCCCCCCCTATAATGTTAGAAATGGCCCATGAGAGGGGGGAATCTGATAGTTGGACCTTATACTTTGGTTTCTAAAAATATCCTCTAATAAATGTTATCATGATGTTGGCCAACAATGTTTGTGTCTAATCTGCTTTCCCTGTTTATGTGCACAAAGACTATTTTTTTTTTTTTTTGGTGTTGACTCCGCGGTTTCCTTCCACGCCACAGGAATGGCAGACTGTGGCCTCCCACTTTGCCCAGCGGTGGGACTTTCCTAACTGTGGAGGGGCAATTGATGGGAAACATGTCCACATCGTCCCACCACCCAACTCGGGGTCATACTATTATAATTATAAGGGGTTCAATAGTATTGTGATGTTGGCGGTGGTGTCGGCTCTTATGAATTTCTGTATGTGGACGTGGGGAAGAATGGCTGGATGTCCGATGGTGGAGTCATCGCCCAGACCGAGTTCTACAGGCGTCTCCAGAATGGCTGCTTGGACTTGCCACCTCCAGAAGACAATGTGGAAGGACTCCCATTCGTCTTCGTTGCGGATGAAGCGTTTGCGCTGGGGGACCATCTTATGCGGCCATTCCTGATGAGGACCCTCACCCCGGACCAGAGGGTTTTTAATTACTGGCTGGCCAGAGCCAGAAGAGTGGTGGAGAACACGTTTGGAATCATGGCCAGCCAGTTTCGCCTATTTCTTACACCCTTACATATGGCGGAGTACAAACTGAATCACATCATCCTGGCGTGCTGTGTTCTACACAACTTTTTTACGGCAACATTCTGCCAACTATGCTGGCTCAGTTGGGCCTGAGGCCGGAATTGAACATGAATCAACCCTGACAGCGCTTGAAAGTGGCCGTCCTGGCTTGCCCCCCCTGAGTGCCCGTGATGTCCGGCTAAGATACCTTGAATTCTTTGCGGGTAGGGGGGCTATCAATATGCCAGACAATGTGTAAAACCTTTAGAAAAAAAAAATAAAAATAACTGAAATCTTTGGTGACATTTTTACTGCTCGTGTTTTTTTGTAGCTGACCCTGACAGAAATGTGGTGAGTCCTCAAAATGGCGTGATTGTGTAACATTCCAAAGCACTGTTGGGTGTTATTCACTAAAGGCAAAGGCACTTTGCACTACAAGTGCACTTGAAACTGCACTGAAACTGCACTTGTAGTGCAAAGTGCATTTTCCCTTAGGAAATAACCCCCATTGTCAGAGAAAACACCAATTAGAGCACCACAAAAGTGTTGGAGCGTTGAGACAATAATCCACACATTCTTGATTAAGAATCTTTTTAATACCAGCACAATCACATGTGCATTTCCAAAAGGTTTTTTAAAACAAACCAACATGTTTGTTGTTTAACAATTTTTGGGGTCACATTAGAAAAAGTAGAAATGTCCATTTAAGATAAAACAGGCATGTGTAAAACCAACAAGAAATACACAATTTTAGAACTTACAAAGTTCACATTTGGTAGAACTTGAAGGCAATATCAGACATGAGTATTTAAAAACTGTGTTTGATATTGCGTTCAGATGGGGTGAAGTCACCCCAGGAAAAGCCAAATTTGGAAGATGCGCACAAATTTACGAATGTCAACATGTGCTAGCTGCCATCACGGGGGATCAAGGGATGTGTTTTGGGGGTGCAACCCCTTCCTCAAAGCTACTTTATTATTGAGGAAGGGGTTGCACCCCCAAAACGCGTCCATTGATCTCCTGTGATGGCAGATAGCACATGTTGACACACTGTGTGCCTCTTCAAAATTTGGCTTTGCTACAAATTACATAAAAAATACAATTAAATTTGGCACCACAAAAACGCAAGGCATTTTGAGGGGTTTTAAACTCTCCATAAAACATCAATGATGTTCTTCATTTTTTGCTGAACATCATTGATGCTTTTCACAATGTTTTCCAAGTCCCTATTACACCCCATGATCTCCCCGATCAGGATCTGGGCACTTTCACTGGTGAAAGGATCTAGATCCACAACATCACGATCCCCTAAAAAGATAGAAACAAAAATATATATAAATATAAATAAATATGGCGGAATCCATCTCTTTCCTGAGCCTGTGGTCGCAGACACTCACCTCTTGTGGTGACTAGTTCCACCATGTCTTCCTCCTCCTGCTCTGCTGGCCTTAGGTGAATTTACCCTTCTTCCAGAGGTGGGGGGTCTCTGTTCTCCTCGGATAAGGGGTGTCCTCCGAGTCTTTTCTCCCCTATGTATAAAAAAATAGGTATACTTAGCACACAGATATTTGATGGCAGAAATAGGAAAATGAAACATTGTTTGGAAGTGGGGTACAATTGTCTGTTTTTGCAGAGTTCCAAGATGTGGCATTTTTCTTGTCCTTTGTCAAGCTTGAATACTTACCTGTCTTGTCCAAGCTTCACAGATAGAGACACCCCTATAGTATCCACTGGAGCACCTGTGTGGCCCCCCTAATAAAAAGGGTGTTCTTGTGTCCCACACTAGTGCTCCAGCGTCCAGATGTGAAAACTGCTGCTGAGCGTCCTCTCCTTACACAGAATGTAGTTGCCATTTCATTCTAGTAACAAACCCATCTACACAACCCAATTCTTTTCACACAAGTAGGCCCTAAAAAATGCTGGCAAATGCATATGGCCAAACAAACTATGTTTGATACGAACGAATAATGTGCCCATGAACATGAAAGTTGCCTTTTGAAAATGGATAACAGTTAATAAAAGCACATGGAGCAGCACGAATGTAATAAACATAAAGAATAGGAACACAGCACAACTACTTACTTTTTTGCAGGACTCTCCGGATCTTTCGGTACTGCTCATGCTCTCTTAATTTGAGGCCCGACCACCGCTTCCTGAGCTGATCTTTTGATCGTCGTACCCCAAAATTCCTGTGCAGGCTCTTGACCACTTTCGCCATGATCTTGGCCTTTCTGACATTGGGGTTGGGGTAAGGTCCATACTTCCCATCATAGTCGGCCTTCTTCAGGATGTCGACCATCTCCAACATTTCCCCAAAGGACATATTTGATGCCTTAAATAGTCTCTTCCGGGATCGGGATGTTTCTGGCTCTGGACTTTCCTCCTCCTCCTCCTCGTTGCTATAATTAGCACGCACCTGCTCTGACTCCGCCATGTGCTCTTCCCCACTGCGCAGAACGAGAAGGGGCGGGGAATAGACTAGAAAGAACGTCAGGGGCGGGCGGAGTTACACGCATGCGCAGTGTGTATAAAGCGTAACACGCGTGCGTAGTACGTACGATCTGTGAGCGGAGGAAGGAGTATCGGAGGCGCCGAACGTGAAAACGAAGGTAAGATCTAAACTTGGGCCTATACTGCTTCTAAATTGAGGCCTATATTGTAACTATATTAGGAGAGTTTCGCCTGACATTAGTGTTTGTCTTGTGTTGTGTCTTGCAGAGAAAATGGATGGCTTCAATGACCACAATTTCCTCCCCCTGTTCATAGACAAATACAGGGAGCTGCCCTGTCTGTGGCAGGTGAGACATCCACATTACAATAATAAACAAAAGAGGCAGGCAGCACTGGAGAAACTGCTGGAGTTGGTGAAGCCGGTGGTCCCCACAGCAACCATCCCCTATTTAAAAAACAAAATCGGTGGCCTGAGGAGAACTTATCTAAGGGAGCGCAAGAAAGTCACGGATTCCCAGAGATCAGGAGCTGCAGCAGATGACGTTTATGTCCCCAGACTGTGGTACTATGAGAGACTGCGCTTTCTGTCAGACCACACTGGAGTCAGGGAATCCCTCTCAACCCTTCTTTCCACTCTAGCTGGGGCTTCCGATGTCCAACCTGGGACTTCCAGCCAGGAAGAAAACCAGCCAGAGGAGCCCAGATGGAGTCAGGTATAGCATTGTTCTACAGATTTCTGGTCAATAAATAAATGATGTTTACTAGATGTTATTATTGATCACTAATTGCTGATTTAATAAAGTGTTTTACATATCAGTAGACAGTAGTGGGCACCCAAAATTCGGCCAAGAATGAAAAATGCTGGGCTCAGAAGGATAGTCTATTATATTTGTTAACATTCAATTTGCAACAGTCATGAGATGAAAATTGTGTGTGATTGATGAAGTAAAAACTAAAACTATGTCCCTTTTTCATACACAGGAAGACCTCAGTCAGGAGGAGGCTGTGGAATGTGTCACACAGGAGGAGGCTGTGGAATGTGGCAACCAGGAGGAGGCGGGGCTAAGTGGCAGCCAGGAGGAGGTGGGGCTAAGTGGCAGCCAGGAGAAGCCTGGGACCAGTCGCAGCCTGACAGAATCGCAGGTTCTGCCCCTACGCTTTCCATACAAAAGACCCAGGAAGGGGACTCACATGCAGGATTCAGCGCTCAGGCTCATTCAGGAGGCTTCTGCGTCCCTCAGAGCCTTACCCACTCCTGAAGAGGCCTTTGCCTGCATGACTGCCATAAAACTGAAGGGCATGCAGGAGGGTCAATGCCTCATGTGTGAGAAACTTCTTTATAAAGTCCTAACTAAGGGGGTGAGTGGCGAAATCACACCCAATACCAACGTGATTGATTTGGAACATCCTCCTCCTCCTCCTGCCACAACTCCACCACCAGAGCCACAGCATGAAAGGAAGCGTGGAAGGAAGACCAGAGAGTGATGACCCTGGGTTCAGTCTGGTCTGGCCAAAGATGCAGTCTCTAGTATGACCACAGCCTGGGGACACAGATGTCATCTGCTGCTTTCTGGATCTCTGGGACTTACATAGTTACATAGTAGGTGAGGTTGAAAAAAGACACAAGTCCATCAAGTCCAACCTATGTGTGTGATTATGTGTCAGTAAAACTTCTGGACCAGACTGCACTCCCTTAGATAAGGACTCCTCAGGCCACCAATTTTGCTTGAAAATAGTTGATGTGTGCCCTGGGGTCCAAAGGCTTCACTAATTTCTGCTGTTTCTCCAGCGTTGCCTCCCTCTTTGTTTGGTTCTGAGCCCTTAATAAAGGAATTTTTGTTTCAATTATACTCGCCTATGTGTGTTTTCCTTCAAAAAGAACAGTTTGTTTGTGAGGAGGCAGGTACATTTCAAAATACAGTGTGAAATTAACAAGGGACACCAACACCAAGCAACCTCCTTGAGATTAAATAATACAAGATAATAATGGTGTTGTGGTAACTTGACACACAAAACACACACAAAAATATTATGGAGTAAAACACAAAAAAACAAAAAAAAAAACATCAGCCTTGGAAAAAATAAAAAAACACAAAAAAACACAAAAAAAAAATGCCTTGACAAAAAAAAAAAAAAATTTAAAAACCAACCAAAAAAAATTTGGTCCGATGTGACAAATCATAATATATTGAGGGAATCACGATAAATAATAAAGAAAGAAGTTTGTGAGAAGTCTGTGTGAATATGAGCAGCAAAACGACTTCATTCTTCTCACATTATAAAGAAGAAGAGAGTGAGCTGTATTAAACAATTTTTAACATTGCAGCGTGACGAAAGTGCTGTATCCATTGCGAACGCTAATTTTACCAGACCGAGCTGTTCCGTCTCGGAATTTCTTCTGAGCATGCATGGCACTTTGTGCGTCGGAACTGGCCACACACGTTCGGAATTGACGCAATTGGATTTTGTTGTCGGAAAATTTTATAGCCTGCTCTCAAACTTTGTGTGTCGGAAAATCCAATGGAAAATGTCCGATGGAGCCCACACACGGTCGGAATGTCCGACAACACGCTCAGATCGGACATTTTCCATCGGAAAATCCGACCGTGTGTACGGGGCATAATAATTTAAGAATGTTGAACTGAAATTTTAGAATTTCAGATAGACATACCATATCGATATAACTGGATGGATCAACAGGGTGGGTCCCTAGAAAGCTACTGGTAGCAACCAAAGAGGGGAGGGGGGGTGAGCAAACACCAGTCGGTTTCAGTATCGAATAGCAAGAGAATTACAGGAAGAAGAAAAGCCAGAGTGATGATGGCATGGCCCCCCCTGGGTTGTTTTTGTTTCGGATGTTTATAGTGTCCGTTCTCCCTTTCATGAAACCTGATTGTGCTGGGTGAATCAGAGAGGGAATGATGGTAGCAAGTCTGGAAGCTACTATTTTTGAGATTATCTTAACGTCTAAATTTAGGAGTGAGATGGGTCGGTACAAACCTGGTTCTTGGTTTGCCTTTTTTTGAAAGTAGTTTGACGATGGCCTGATTCCCGGTTGGTAAGTAGGGGCCGCCAGTCCTTATACCATTATAGACTGCGAAGAGAGCAGGCTCGGTAATAGTTTGTAGGGCCTTATAAAATTTCCCTGTAAACCCATCAGGGCCTGGGGCTTTAGAGGGAGCTAGGTTCCGGATGGCGTTAGATATTTCGTGTAAGGAGATAGGTGCATTGAGGACTTCAAGTTGGGAGGGAGAGATCGTAGGTAGAGACAGTCTGTCTAGGAAGGATTTGGCGTGTTCATGTCTATGGGGTCGGTGGCGTATAGCGAGGAGTAATATTGTAGCATAACTTTGGTAATGTCCTGCTGTGAGGTTTTTATGTCGCCTGCGGTGTCTCGTAGGGAGGTGATGTGCGTCGGGCGGAAAGGGCCTTTGCAAAGTCTTGCTAACAGTTTGCCAGCTTTGTTGCCAAATTTATGAAGGGTGGCTTCCATATGTGCCCTGTGTGTCCGTTCAAGGGTATCTGCCCAGGTGTCAAAAGCCCTTTTTGCTGCCTGCCAGTGTAGCCTGTTGTCAGGGGAGTCCCTTGTATAGAGAGAGCGTTGTGCTAAGCGCAGGTTGGCACTGGCTATGTTATAGTTTGCCAAAGTGTTTCTCTTGAGAGAGGCAGCGTAGGATATGATTCTGCCTCTGAAAAAGGCTTTCCCAGCTTCCCAGAAAAGGTTCGGGTTGTCCGCATGGGGGAAATTGGCTGCAGAGAATTCAGACCAAGTTTTCTCCATGTAATGTTGAAAGTCTAAGTTATTTTGGAGATAAGCGGGGAAGCGCCAAAGTTTGGGAGTAGGATGTAAGTCAGGGGTATCTAGTGAGATTGAGATGGGGGCATGGTCAGATATGGCACTGTCGTGGATATCTGACTCTGAGATCATTGGGATAAGGCAATGTTGTGAGGGTTGGAGTAAAAGGTGTAGTCTCTATCTGCTGGGTGGTAGAGCCGCCAGATATCATGTAAGTGAAGAGATTCCATAGTGGATGTGAAATGTGTAAGTTCAGATGTCATGGGTGATGAACGCGATCATTTGAAAGAAGATCTGTCATCTATCGGGTGCAGGGTGGTATTAAAATCTCCCCCAACTATATGTGGTAGGTCCGGAGAGCGTAACAGCCAGGTGGACAGCTCATTAAGAAATTGTTTGCCCGGATTGTTCGGAGCATATATGTTAGATATCACTAGATTGCTGTTTCCCAGTTTTATGTGTATGGAGATGAAATGTCCCTGACTATCGGTGTCTACGGACAGTACCTCACAGGGAAGGTTTTTGGGGATCAATATGATAACCCTTGCTTTACGATTGAGTGCACTTGAGCCTAGGACAGTGCCGACCCAAAGTTTTTTCATGCGGTGAAGGTCAGAGGAAGTTAGGTGGGTGTCCTGGAGCAGGGCAATATCGGTTTTTAGTCTCTTGAGGTGATGAAGTATTTTAAGTCTCTTAAAGGAGAACCTAAGCCCTTTCACATTCCAAGAGGTGAGTAAGGTCGTGGGTATGTTATGTGATGATATATCGTTTACATTAAATGTAGACCTGGGGAGAGGGGTTAAACTGACAGTGCGAACCAGGGTGAACTGGCAATGAGGGAGGAGTGATGCCTGAGTGTCTGGTGTCTGATGGGTGTCGCTGGGGGGAGGGATCAGTAGAGGGGAAGTACAAGGAAGGGTAGGAGCAAGAAACAAAAACATTACAGAACAATGGAGGAACTTCTCTTTTTTCCACATAGAGTCACTGTGCAGACCAGCTCACCCTAACAATCCAGGTGTTGTGGTGGATGGGCGCCCTGGATGTCTCGGTGTCAACAGCCGCAACAGAGGGCCTCACATGGGTGCAGGATCAGGAGGAAGCCCTACACAGTGAGGCTATAGGAGGTTGTGCAGTATAAAAGGGTGAAGGCGCACTGATATATAACAAAAAACATGTGCCATAACGAAAAGAAACAGTCAATAGTTAACGAGCCAAATACCCGAGTAGACAGACATTGTAGGCTTTAAATCCAAGGAACGAGCATAACATGTGCCCTTAAGGAAAACATGGCGATGTATTAAATCTTCTTGTCAGCGAGGGGGGTGTTGCGGTGGGTAGGCCCAGAAGATCTGAAGCGCTTTGGGGAATCTTTCCTCGGGCTTCGCTGGTCCAGAGGGCGATTATTTGGAGAGGCCCTAAAGCGGGGAATCGGAGTGTGATTCAGCGCGCAGTGAACGCAGGAATGCTTCCGCTTCAGAGGTGTCCTGAAAGGATAGTTGGTCCCCGTTGGGGGCTTTGAGTCGGACAGTTGTGGGGAAAGCCAAGGTGAATTTCATCTGTCGCTGGTGTAGCTCTGTGCAGATGTGTTGGAATACTTTCCTTTTTTTTGAGACTTCTATAGAGTAGTTCGTGAAGATCAGGATTTTGATTCCATCAATTTGCAGAGATCTGGTTTGCCAAAACTTTTGCAGGATGACAGGTCTTGTCATTGTAGTTGAGGTACTTCGCTATGATCGGGCAAGGGGTCTTGCGATCAGGGGCGAATGCTCTCATGCGGTGGGCCCGCTCAACTGTATAAGGGCTGGGGAGGCCTAACGCCTCAGGGATGTGTCTGGCGCAAAATTCCGCGATGGCTGATGACTGTAGTGATTCTGGGACCCCTATGAATCTCAGGTTACTCCTTCTGGATCTGTTCTCTAAATCGTTCAGTTTTTGGAGTATGTGCTGATTAGTTTTATCCTGTACTTGTTCGGTAGCTTGAGCCTGATATACTTCTTCCTCCATGCTTGAAAGGCGGTGTTCCACCTCATGAAGTCTAGTGGTATGTTCTCCTAATTTTGCCTTGACTTGCCTCATCCCCGCATCCACCACCTTTTCCACTGAGGCGGTTATCATGGGGGACAGGAGAGCTGCGACAGCCTGAGCTAAACGGTCTGTATTGTTGTCCCCCTGGTATGGGGAGGAGGAGGCAGGATGCAGGGGGAGAGGGGTCTAAAGTGAGGAAGGGGGGCTGTATGACCGCTCAACTCCATAGCTGGTTCGTCCGCCACGATATCCGGGAGAGCCGTGACTGGGGCCTTGATTTGCGGCTGGGCCAGATGATTCATTGCGGCCGCGTGTGAGCGTGGGCCGGTTTTCTCCACAAATCGGTCCATAGGATAGTGGGGGGGCCCCAATGAGACTTCTGGCAGCAGAAGGGGGTCGAGCAGGTGTTTTTGAAGTCCTGTTATGTGCCTCTATGTCCGTGAAGGCCGAGACCGGGGCCTCAATTTGCGGTTGGTCCAGGCGGAACATTGCGGCCGTGTGTGGTCCCTTGCTGTTTTTTTAGCCACCAATTGGTCCGTAGGGGAGTGAGGGGTCCCCGATGAGGTTGCAGGAGGCAGGAGGGGGGTCAGGCGGTTATTTATTGAGCCCTTTTTTTGACGCGAGGGCCACGAAGGCCAAGACCGGAGCCTCGATTTGCAGCCGGGCCGGGTGAGGTCGTTGCGGCCATGTATGAGGCCGGTGAACGCAAACCGTTAAGTCCGTAGGAGAGTGGGAGACACCCGAGGAGAGCTGCCGGCGTCAAGAGGGGGCCGGGCAGGTATTTCTATGCAGATTTGCTGATCGTGGTGTGGGAGCTGTGAGGAGACGCAGCTACTCCATGCGGCGTTGGAACCGGAAGTTTTTTTACTGTAATTTTCACTTGACTTTGTGATTTATGGGAGGGTGTAGGTCAGAGCTGGCAACCATGGAAGTTGCTCTATATTTGGATTTCTAAAAAGCTCTATGAGAAAAAGATGTGGGTTGTTACATGAATGCAGCTGATGGTGCCTGCTGTCCTGAGTGAGCAGTAGTTTAATCTTTTGATTCTAACCACAGGTTTAAAGTAATTACTTTTATGAAATAATGGCTATTTATAAAAACACAAGGGTGTGCTCACAATAGTACAAACAGCATTTGTGGTAATTTTTGTGAAGGCAAATGTGAAACAAAACAAATGGAAGAGTGCATTAGGGTTGATTTACTAAAACTGGAGAGTGCAAAATCTGGCGCAACTGTACATTATAGCCAATGAGCTTCTAACTTCAGCTTGCTAAATTAGGTTTTGACAAAAAAAAACTGAAAGCTAATTGGTTTCTATGGAAAGCTGCACAAGATTTTGAACTCTTCAGTTTTAATAAATCAACCTTATTGTGTCATTCTTGCATTTCATGTCCAGATACTCTTTTTGGTATCTTTTACTAGCTTCTACATGACTGCTCTCTTTCTCTCTCCACTAATATTGGCAAGAGCTGTGGACAGGTCTGAAGGCTCAGTGCTAAATCATTGCCATGGCATCTTGATTTTCAACTTCTTGTAATTCTGGACAGACTTCCCATTACAGTAGCGGCAGCAGTCTGACTGACATACACAGACCAAACACACAATTTGCATCAGCTGCTTATAGTCTTACTGTGTGGCAACACCATTGCTGCTTTTTTATGCAGTAGTATAAATTTGTCATGCTAAAAGAAACAGTCATATGTGTACAACAGTAAACTTGCTTATTAATGGACAAGCAAATATTTAATAAAACATTAAAACAATAAAGCCCAACTTCTATTTTGTGATCTCTGACCCACTTTGCCTCTCCTTCTCCCATATGACCACTTGGGCAGCCTACATACCTTTTTCCAGGTGTCTGACTTGGCCAAGTCCAATGATGTCACAATTCCCCTTTGCTCGCTTCTTCCTCTGGACATCAGTGGCTCCAATATGCTGCAGAAAGCAGCACATGTCAAGGCTCATGACAGGAATTTGATTGAATGATGTGGAGTATCAGTCAACAAGCATTACCGGATCAGTGGCCGGTTGAGTGTTCGGGGGAGATAAGGTGATTATATCACCCATCTGTGCATTTTTTTTTTTTGCTCAAGAAAGATAAACTCATCGGTATTCTGCTTCTTTTTCATTGTCCACTCACAGGCTGGGGTAGGGACAAGGGCTGTAAGGGTTATTTAACTGTAGCCTAGAAATATATGGTCTCCTTGCTTTCCAAAAAGTACAGTGCTGTGTTGCGGAGCTACAGTATATTAACCTCAGAACTTGATAGACAGAAATACCACTCCTTATGCAGGTAAAATAGTATATGTATTTAATTTATGTATTTAGCTGTTTTCCTGGAATTTAACTCTAAAGTAGTTAGTATATTTTAAAATTGAGAACCGAGTAAGGATAATACAGGTTTCTAAGACAGAGATGTCATCCTGGGAGAATTCATTATATGGTTATAAGGAAGCAGTGTGCATTATGACAAAACAGAAAGGTGTGGCCAAATAGCTTGAGGGATGTGGCCTAAAATGCGCTCAGTGTAAAAGGGGCTTACAATGTTCATAATGTAGTAAATTTGTAGATGTTAAGCAGTCATAGGGAGCTGTACAGCACACTTAGCAAATAAGAACAGATGGCAAAAATCTATTCCAAGATGCAATAGAAATGGTACTGTGCAGTGTCCATGCAGATGTAAACACAGATACTGAGAATTACATCAAGCAAACAGAAAAGAATTGCTACTGTGCAGCACTCATACTTAAAGAAAACATGACACTTACTGAGAATTACACCCGGTTACAGAAGTGAAGTGGTACTTTTTTCAAGTTGAAAAGTTGTAAAAGGAACGAAAACTGTGAATTAAATCCAGCTTGTATAACAAAATACACATATATGAAAACACCAGAACTGTATTGCAAAAAAGGACATCTGGCAACTATTCTGAAAAGAGGGCTGGGATAGGTTTCCGATCAATAAGACCCATGATTTTTTTTCACAATCTATTGCCTAATAGCCTTGAATATGGCCCAAATTAATTTTTAAAATTCAGCTCCCTTTGACTTCAATAGGGTTTGGATTCAGCATCAAAATTTCAGATATGTTTGATGAACCTCCCCCAAATCCGATCCTGGGACGTTCAGCTCATTACAAATCACGACCATGCTAGGACAGAGTTGCAGTTGAGAGTCAAGTCAGGGTGGTTGCCAGTAGATCCAGATAATGTGCATTAAAGTCAAAGTGAAGAACAGAAGGTTCACAGCCACATTAGGGCAGGGACATTGCAGACAAGGTTAAATCTAGCATGGTTAACACCTAAATAAATCCTAGTACACAGGACAGAATAGAACAACATCACTTTATTAACTTTACTCACTGAACATCTTCTACTCCTTTTTAATGAAAGTCCATAAAATCCATGTGTCTTGTGGCTTGCACTTTTTAAACTACATATTTATTTGCAAATGTAGCACTGGGTCATTGTAAATATATTTTATAAAAAGTGCCTTGTGCTAAATTGTTCATATTACAATGAGAACCAATAAGGAGTCCTGCAAATTCATCCCAACAAAACACCACAGAAGCCTAGAGTGTCTAATGCCATTCCAAAAATAGATTCATATTTCACAGAAGTTGACATTATTTCCATAAAAGATAAAAATAGAGGGGAACATTATCTTTCCACAGTACTCATGCTCCAGCTTTTTCTATTTATATGTTGATTAAGTATAGAAGGAAGTCATTTGTAATAGGGCAGTGACCTTGACTAGTAATCTAGAAAAAAAAAAATATCCCTAGATATCCTGTATAACATTGTAATCGTGTGTGTAAAATGCTTAGGGGTGAAGGAATCAGAAGCTATGTTGAATTTTTAATTATACTAAGCATTCAGCACTGTAATTTTGGATTCACTTTTTAGATGCCAGTTTCTCTTCCTTGAACATCAGTAACATGATATTTGGAAGGCTCAATTTCCTAAATGGAGGAGTCATTTTAAATTAATATTTAATAATTTTTATTTTCTCTAAAAATGCTCAACTCACAAACATAAATATTGCTTAGGAGTGGGTATCATTTTTTTTCATAAAATGGGCATTTAACTGTTAAAAGTATTTTTTCTCATGAATCAAAGCTTTTTTTTATCGCCACCTTAAACAGCTCCTTGCTGATCACCTTGAGTGAGTTGAAAAATCAAATTTTGATGCAAAAAAATGCAGGATATTAAAAATATTGCATGTTTTATGTTTGTAATAACTGAGCCTATAATGTAAAAAGGTATTTTTTTCTGCACAACTTAATAAAACAGTTACTATGAAGCTTAAAACTCTGGGGCATATATAAATGGATTCACAGCACATTCACCATGCATTTACTGCACTTTCATTAAGTAATAACTGTCATGTTACCAAGGCACATTCATGAGGTGAAAAATCTTCACCAGCATCTGTTCTTCAGTAAGAAAATGGAATTACTTTTAACATTTACCCTTTTTACAACAGCAACAATTTCACATTTCATTCCCAAACAATTGCCTGCCCCCATCTGAGCTATACTAGAAAGGCACACCAGGCACGTGGGCTAGAATCCACATGGAAAGGTTATCATGTAACCCCCTGCCATGCTGATTGACAGAGTTCTTAAAATGAAAAGGCAATCCTCCAAAAAAACTGACCCTAGAAATGAAAAAGATATGGCTACTTATCTGTTTCCTTTTTATATTTCACTGCTCTGTTTGAAGAAAAATTCTCCAGAATGTAGACTGTAGGGATTGATTTTGTAAAGGCAAATACACTGTTCTCTTTGCTAGTAAGAATACCCATTCAGTTGCAAGAAAAAAACAAGGAAAAAAAAACAGCATGTTTTCTTGTAAACTAATTGGAAGATGGAAGTCAGCAGAGCCTCTCCTTATTCACTTAGCTCTGGGGATTATTCCCTTGCAGAGTGCATCTGCACTCACAAAGGAAACTATCTGTTTGTCTTTAGTATATCATCCTCTATGTCTAACAGTAATATGGTATTTGCCAGTTATTTTGCGGCTTACTGAGTTCGGTCACCATACTTGTCCTTCTCAATGAACACTGGAGAAAGCTTCTATCACACTGTAGGCAGGCACAGTCTACTTCCTTTACTGCAGGTGGTGCTCTTCCACAGCGGCACTACAGTTGGAGAGGAAGTCAAAAAGAACATGGTTCCTCTATGGTTTCCTGGGGAAGCTATCCCATAGGATGCTGCTGCCCCATGTGACTATAGCAGCTCCTGGGTCAGGCAGAGCCTTTTTAAGACCCTGGCTCCCAAGTTTTGCGAGTAAGTAGAGCAGGGACAGGTACCCCACCTAGTAAAGACAGTACTAGTGCAAGCGAAAGGTTCCTGATGAGGAGGAAAAGCATATGGCTTGCAACTTCTCTGGACATCTTCCTGCTTGGGCACAAGATGGCCAAGCCGCATTCTGCCCCTCTAAACAGGCACTGTCAGTTTGGCTGAATCCTGCTCTCTACATGCTGTTGGACCTGTGAGTGTTCCCGGCTGGTCTGCTTTCCCCTTGGGTTAATTGTAAACTGTCTTTGCATTATTTCAATACAAACTCTTTCATTGCACTTGGACTGTGTGTGCTATTGCTGCCACACCACACTGCACCCCACCTACAACATACCTGGCAGAGACCAAGTGAATGAAGGTAGTGACAGAGAGTGTGAAGGCATGGAGCAGCATAAGTTCTAAAGTTGCAGGCAATACCATATGCATGTTGCTGATAAGATGCATTGAGCAAAGGGCTGTAGATCATGAAGCAGGACCCAAGGGCAAGAACACCGTGGTACCCAAACAAGTTACAGGAACGAGGTTGAGACCCTTGCCAAAAGTGGACATGGTCAGTCAGTGGGATACCAGATCAGGAGACAGGATCAGGAGGCAGAGTGGGGGAACAAGCTTAGGTCAGGACCGACCGAACAATGTAGTATTGAATCAGGAAGCAAAAGCAGAGTACAGAAAACAATCTGAAGTCTTTATCAGCCAGGCAAACAAAGTACAAGGTAGAAGGCAGCAATCAGAGTCAGAAGGCAGAGCAAGGACACAATAAAGAGGCAATAGTCCAGAGGCAGGTTGACAAGCAAGCTGAGACATATATGGAAAGGAAGAGTCAGTAGATCAGGTCACATGTAAGTAGAAACCAACTAAAGGCCATTCAGCAACCTATTTCTGTAGTGCTGTAGTTTATATAGGCCAGTGAGTGCCAATATTAATGCAGAGCTTGCATGTTAATTTGTGCGCACCTACATATATATAAATTACAAACGTGGGGAAAAACTTGATCAAAATTGTGAAACCTAAAAACCTGATATAAAGATTGATATATTAATATACCAGAATAAGCAAGTTATGCAGCAGTCAATGTGGCTATAACACTAAAATGTAAACACTTGGGTCTAGCTGGTAAATGATGCATGAACCTACCAATAACAATATACTATATACAACATACAGAACTATATAGTATTGTATTCTGAATGCTTTTAACTCTGTGTTGGTAGTTGATTTAGCTATTTGCTTTGACAGAACACTCACACTGACAGAAATCAATAAACACCATACAAATAAATAGAAGTAAATTCTAATTACAGTTATTGAGCTTGGTTTTAATTAGTCAGACTTAACATCTTTGCAATAGATTACATGCACAAGCAACAAGGTGTTAAATATTCCATGATCGCTCCACATCAACAAGAAATCCTTGACATTTCAAGAAGATAATGTATTTGCAAGATGTAAATGGTAATTGTTCAGCCCTGAATGACACTATTAGTACTAATGAGTAGTTTGGCTTCTTCATCAGATAGCTCTATTTTTAGGCCAAATGTAGACAGGGCATTTGCAGATATGTATGGTTTGAAAAAGGGATAACACTAAATCATTTATATTTACACTCTTGACTTTATTAGGATGGAAACATTACAATTCCGCTTAGGGCAACAAAACCAATTAGGAGTTGAAAATAGAGAAAGTAATTATTCTCAATATTACCTGTGCTATATAGGCTGCTATATAGTACATTTCCATATTGCATGTGTCATGTCATCTCAGGCATAGACTAGGATTGCTTCTTCTTTCTGAAAGCAACCAATTATTTTATGCCTACATTAATTCAATATGTGAAGACATAATAGATGTAATAAAACACATTGGGGGTTATTTACGAAAGGCAAATCCACTTTACACTACAAGTGCAAACTACAAATGCTAAGTGCACTTGAAATTGCACCGAAAGTGCACTTGGAAGTGCAGTCGTTTCGTAAATAACCCCCAATATTTGCTACTTGTGATGCCATTATTCTGCATGGTAGCCAATGATTTTATATAAAGGCCTCTCACCACACTAGGCATGTTTCAATTCTAGAAGGAATAAACAACATTCTTTATAAATAATATCCAGGGCATTTCATATGTTGTAAACCAACTTTTCAAATTCCCATTGTTCTAGAATCCACATTGTTTTCAATGCTGCCAAAAAGAGTGAATGTCGGTTAAAGGAATTCCCAAACATGAATTATTACAGGTATTTTATATAGCACAAACAATTTACGCAGCATAGCTTACTGCCTATGGTTCCGAACTCATATGCATACATACTAGGGTGATTTTAGACAGGAGCTAATTAACCCGCCAACATGTTTTTAGAGTGTGAAAGGAAACTGACACAAGCACAGGGTGAACATACAAACTCCATGCAGATACCATGCTGGCCAGGATTCAAACCGAAGACCCCAGTGCTGTAAGATAAAAGTGTTAACCACTAAGCTACTTGCTGGCTTAAACATATATGGCTTAAACATTTATGTAAATGAATTTATGGTCTGCACTTCAACAGAAGAGTGTTGCATATTTTTTGGCAGATTCATGTGTGGCAGTGTAGCATTAGGGCCCCTTTATAAAAAAAAAAGAAAGCAGCTTGGATACCACAAACTCTTGACAGATGCTTTAAATGTTGTTGCTGGGGATCAAGTGCCCGAACTCTAATGACCTGAGCCAATGGAATTCCTAAGAATAAAAAGAGACTCAGAAAAGCTTCCAATGTACTCTTCTAAATGCCATCCCTGTGCTCAATGCCACCAGAGGAAGCATTTAGGCTTACACCAGATTTTGTCATTAGTCCAATGTAATAGCAGGAGGCTGAAGGGTGATAATGTGATAAGAAAACCACCTCATCTCACGCTTGTGGTATAATAGGAACAATACTTTAATACTTATAACATGCATCAAATAAAAGGACACTTGAACATACAGTTTAATGTTTTTATACAGACCTAGGGACCTCACTGATGGCCCCTGTTTATTAACATGCATGATATAGTATGATGTACAGTACATATTTCTATTATGAATACAAACTGAATGAAATTAAAAAATTACGAATGAGAATGCATTAACCATGTTCTAGTTGGAATAAAAATTTGTTACAGTTCCATAAAAACATTTTCATTATTTAAGCTGTAATTCCATGACAATATTTTATATCCAAATATAAGTTGTTTGCACATTTAACATTCAAAATTCTCCAAATTTTAACCAATGACATTACAATTCTTACCAAGTAGAATAATATTTTAGACCAATCTTTTTTATTTGGATGGCCTTGATCTGAGATACAAATACTGGAAAACAGACAATATTGGAAATAATAACAAAGGATATGAACAAAGGTCCACCGCTCTCTAGTTTCTATGGAAACAACTATAGCACACTGAATGCAGTCCCATGACTCAAGCTGCTACTGTAAAATATAAACTGTTTAAGCTGTTTACACCAAATCATGTCATCAGCTTTGTATTAGGTCATGAAACATATATGCTTAATATGGGAAACGAAACAAGGATTTCATGCTTCGTGATGGTAAGTGTGATGATGTTTTTGCTTCAGTAGCCATTAACATGATGGCACATTTAAAATAGAGCTTACAAAGCATGCACTTATTTGTAATAAACCTTTTTGTTATTGGCATACAGTACATTCTGATTTTTTGTTATGTACAGTCTTATTAGTTCACTCTATTTTTCATCATACTGGATCCCTAACATAGCTAGAGTTAGAAATTTGGCAGTCAAGCCAAGCCAAGCCATTCATATTCCCCAAATTAGGATAGGTATGCCTACAGCTACATCTACAGAATGAGACTGTTTAAAATGATAGCTAACTAAACATTGTAACTGCTTGCAGCCCCAATAGTAGATCTGCATTCTGAACCTCAGCTAAAGGCCACCAACTATGCCTACAAACTAATGACAATTGGTATTCTTTCCATCAGGTGGCACCCTAAGCAGCTAATAGCTTCCCATCGTCAAGGTCTTGCTAGCACTTTTGCTTTGCAGAGCTAGAGAAAAAAAGTGGGAGATGTCACTTACTTTTATCTATATTAAGTTTGCATATTCTCCTTGTTTTTAAGGTGTTTCCTCCTTGTACTCACATTTCCTTCCACAATCCAAAAAACATATGGGTAGAATTATCAGCTACCATCCAGTTTGCGTTTAATGTGTTTGTAATAGGGATTTTAAATTGTATACTGTTTCAAGAAATATTTAGTGGCCTTGCACATAATTTGTGAATTATTTTCTTTATTCATTATGCGTAGGACTAAAAAAATTATTATAAAATAGTTTTAGTCAGGTAAATATGACATATTACATATGATATAAAATACTGTAAGGGCTCTTTCACACGGGAGGATCAGTGATGATCCGCCCCGTGAACACCCGCTTGCTCAGCGGGGATCGCTCCACCAATCCCCGCTGAGCAGGAAGATGACAGGTCCATCGCTGCACACTGTGCAGCGACGGACCTGTCAGAGCGCCGCTCTCCCCTATGGGGGATCGGGTGATGACGGACCGTAGTGTCCGTCGTCACCCGATCCGAAAACGGATGGAAATGTAAGGTTTTCCTCCGTTACACTTTTCGGATCGTAGCGGGTCAGATGTCAGCGGACATGTCACCGCTGACATCCGACGCTCCATAGGGATACATGTATGTCCGTTTTTCATCTGAAAACGGAAGGATGAAAAACAGACATACGGATCCCTCGTGTGAAAGAGGCCTAAAACAATGTTTGTATTTTTCTTTACAGCCTGCATGTAGAGCTGTAAACTTCTTTTCACTTTTTTCAGGCTCTCACTTTTCTGTAAACCCTGTGGTCTACTGAACTCAATATGGTTTGTTTAATAAAGACAAATAGGCTGTTCACATTGCAAGGGAATATTCACTTTGCAAAGGAATTTCCCTTAGCAATGCTCTACTGACTTGTATTAGGCAATCATCCAATTTCTGTCAAGGTTTTATATCCAACTATTGCAGAAATTATCCCTCATTTTCTGTCCATTTTGACACCTGTGAACTAACTTGGAAGTGCCTCATTGGGCCAAGAAAGCACTGACAACGAATAAAAACACTGCTAGAAGATCCAACCCATTCTCACTGTATTAAATGTGTTTTTATCTTGTTGGGAATACTTTCAAGTCATCCTTGTCTCTTCACAGATAACATTTTTTTTTTAAAGTAGATCTAAAGGCTAAATAGATGACATTTTGTTTTTCAGGTACCATGTATCGCAATTAATTGCCATGTAAATATGTATGTGTTACGATCAGGGGTCAGACTCGAAGACCAGCTGCTATAGCAGTAGAAGAACTCCCACCGACCAGCAGGATAGGTAAAATGGTGACAAAAAAATGTAGCGTGTGACAAGAGAACATAAGTTTAGTGCTAATCATATGAAATTACAAAAAATATGATATAAAGGAGGGTGAAAATCAATACACCAGAGGAATGGAAAACAAACAGTAAAAGTGTCCGTATCTGAACAAAGACAATAGGAAGTCCCACTATGTCTAAACAGACTAAACAGCAACTGGATGGTGTAACTCCTGAAATGATGGGAATCAATATGCAGATCCATCCATGGCAGAGAACATAAGAAGGCAACGAAAATCAACAACTGGATGGTAAGTCAAAAAGAAAAAGAAGGTATCCCCCGTGGGGTTTTAAAGCAGCAAAAAATTATGAAAATAATAGGTTGTTACTTGAAAGAGTTTTTTTATTAATGGAACTTAACCATAATGGTTAAAATAGGAGCTGTGCTACAGGAGATAACACAAATGAAGCTGGCACAAGTATTATACAATGATCAAGCGCTAAAATAGGATGATAATCCTGACGCGTTTCGACCCCGTTGGGTCATCTTCAGAGGATTGAGGCGCTGTGACAAAATTTGCGTATTAGAATTCATGGATGTGACCATAAAAATACAATATAATATATATATGTTTAACAGTATAATTACCAATCACATTGTGTTTGAGCAATTTCTCCTGAGCTTATAGTTCTCCGACATCTCCCCCACCGGGTCCCGACAAGAGTCCCCGGCCGTCCACCACGTCAACAGGGGAAAAGGGGGGGTTAATCGTCCATGCGTGTCTTACAAGGAGTCACACCAAGTGGATATTTCCCAAAACTGGGGAGGAGCGTAGGGGCAAGCGAGCGAGACCTGCAGCCAAAGCATCAAATAACAGACAACTGTACCATCAGTGCGTTCGGTTTAGCACGGATAGAGATATATGTATCATGTGTCATTTTTTGAAAAAAAGAGATAACTCTGTAATTTATTTAATTAAATATTTGTTGGATGTTGTCTGTGCTTGGGGTCAGCGATGTATGAATATTCCTATAGTGATGATGGTAACAAAAGGGGGGGAGGGGAAGGGGTTAACAAGGGTAAGTAGGACTGCATATAGATATCAGTATATCAGAATATGTAATGTAATAGGTAAATAGTGGTGTCTATGTGTTGGCCGTGAAACAAGTGACGAAGTAGGGTGAAAATATAGGAATATAAAGAAAAAGGCAAGTGTGGGGAGAACATGTGAGGAAAGAAGGGGACGGGCAGACTATTAGGGAAAAAAAAAAAAACCAGGGGAAAGGAAGGGGATGGGAAAGAAAGAACGGGAAGGAGGGGGGGATGGTTAAGGGGAGAATGGGAAAAAAAGATCAGGGAGTGAAGGAAAAAAGGCTTAAGAGGAAAAGATCCAGGGGAAAAAAGGGAACAGATAGGTGAAGTGTGAGGATAGTGCAGGTGGGGTGATGCATGTGAGTGGAAGGGAAGCATGGGGGTGGGGAAATGGGAAGGTGCAGTGCAAGGGGCCAAATAAAACAATCAAAAAGCAGTGAAAGCAAAAACATAGGCAAAAAACAAAATCCAACCGTGTATGTGTGAGAGATGGGTGTGTGTGATAGTGTACTGAAAAATGCATGGGTGCTGGAAAAGGGGTCATGAGGTGTCAAGATGGGAAGAAAATGGGACAAAGGTGAGACAAAGAAACACACAAGTTGAAGTGCCATAAAGGTGGGCATGTATTGAGGGTGGGTAGAATCGGATGTAAATTGTACAAGATAGTATAACTAATCACAGTGGGAAGGAATGACGTGACAGAGACCCACAATACAGGGTATGTCAGGTCCAACTCATCAATGTGTTCAGATACTGGTGATTACCTGTCTCCAGAGTATAAGTCAGTTGATCAGTCTGATGAAACAGTAGGAACTAAAAGCAGATCCCCCAATCTGCTTGGTCATTATAAATAAAGTGCTGGCCGCTGATTGGATGCCTAATTAGGCTGCAGGTGCATGCAGGCTGTCCCCACCCCTCCTCCTCCAGCAGGGATTAACCCTCCACATGTGGCTCCCCCGGCGTTCAGGAAGATAAATATCCCGGCACAGCCGTCACATCCGCCGTAATAGCGCGATGTCGCGACGTCGCACGCACGCAGCATCGCGTGCCCACAACGCCACGGCATCCGGATGTGATCCGGAACGCCGCTGGCAGGAAGTGATACACCCGAGGGTGCAGAAAGGAGGCACGGACCCTTTAATTGTGCCCCCCCTCTTTTCCTGCCAGGAAGAGACGCAACGACGAAGCCCCCATCCCCAGGACGGGTCCACGGCCCATGGGACCCACATCGGGCTCAGGAAGGGAGAGAAGCAGGGGAACAACACAATGCAGACAATATGTAACAGGATTATAGAAACCTATAAATTGCATTCTAGTGTACAAAGATCTAGAAAGCTGTGGGTGGTTGGAATGCATTCGAGGCAGCGATAGGCTACCTCCATTGGATTTGTCAAAAAAAAAAAAAAAACGTATATGTGATGCTCCAGATGGTAGGGGTTGTCATTACAACAGAATGAAAATACTAGCCAATGTATTGTAAACATATTGAGTGCGCCTGAGGGGGCACACTAAAGTGTCCAGTATTATGATAGATTAGTGAAAACAGGGGAGAATAACAGATAATTTTATCCGATCTCACCTGTTATAAAATATTAACGTGTAATTACATGGGGATAGTCCAATCATCACCTATACATATACATTGGCTCATCCTGTAAACAATGTAACACAATACTTATTCAGTAGAAACAGTCACAATAAAAGTATTACAAGAATGCACAATTCAACCAGAATCATCCCACAGCTCATATCTTAACTCGAGTGTCAAAAAGTAGGGGGAGGGGTGTTTAACCACCCAATATTCGAGAAAAGGGGAGAGACACATACTGAGAAGATATAAAGTGCTGCACACCCCGATTAATGTCAAAAAGAAAAAGAAGGTATCCCCCGTGGGGTTTTAAAGCAGCAAAAAATTATGAAAATAATAGGTTGTTACTTGAAAGAGTTTTTTTATTAATGGAACTTAACCATAATGGTTAAAATAGGAGCTGTGCTACAGGAGATAACACAAATGAAGCTGGCACAAGTATTATACAATGATCAAGCGCTAAAATAGGATGATAATCCTGATGCGTTTCGACCCCGTTGGGTCATCTTCAGAGGATTGAGGCGCTGTGACAAAATTTGCGTATTAGAATTCATGGATGTGACCATAAAAATACAATATAATATATATATATATGTTTAACAGTATAATTACCAATCACATTGTGTTTGAGCAATTTCTCCTGAGCTTATAGTTCTCCGACGTCTCCCCCACCGGGTCCCGACAAGAGTCCCCGGCCGTCCACCACGTCAACAGGGGAAAAGGGGGGGTTAATCGTCCATGCGTGTCTTACAAGGAGTCACACCAAGTGGATATTTCCCAAAACTGGGGAGGAGCGTAGGGGCAAGCGAGCGAGACCTGCAGCCAAAGCATCAAATAACAGACAACTGTACCATCAGTGCATTCGGTTTAGCACGGATAGAGATATATGTATCATGTGTCATTTTTTGAAAAATGAATGCAATTTATAGGTTTCTATAATCCTGTTACATATTGTCTGCATTGTGTTGTTCCCCTGCTTCTCTCCCTTCCTGAGCCCGATGTGGGTCCCATGGGCCGTGGACCCGTCCTGGGGATGGGGGCTTCGTCGTTGCGTCTCTTCCTGGCAGGAAAAGAGGGGGGGCACAATTAAAGGGTCCGTGCCTCCTTTCTGCACCCTCGGGTGTATCACTTCCTGCCAGCGGCGTTCCGGATCACATCCGGATGCCGTGGCGTTGTGGGCACGCGATGCTGCGTGCGTGCGACGTCGCGACATCGCGCTATTACGGTGGATGTGACGGCTGTGCCGGGATATTTATCTTCCTGAACGCCGGGGGAGCCACATGTGGAGGGTTAATCCCTGCTGGAGGAGGAGGGGTGGGGACAGCCTGCATGCACCTGCAGCCTAAGTAGGCATCCAATCAGCGGCCAGCACTTTATTTATAATGACCAAGCAGATTGGGGGATCTGCTTTTAGTTCCTACTGTTTCATCAGACTGATCAACTGACTTATACTCTGGAGACAGGTAATCACCAGTATCTGAACACATTGATGAGTTGGACCTGACATACCCTGTATTGTGGGTCTCTGTCACGTCATTCCTTCCCACTGTGATTAGTTATACTATCTTGTACAATTTACATCCGATTCTACCCACCCTCAATACATGCCCACCTTTATGGCACTTCAACTTGTGTGTTTCTTTGTCTCACCTTTGTCCCATTTTCTTCCCATCTTGACACCTCATGACCCCTTTTCCAGCACCCATGCATTTTTCAGTACACTATCACACACACCCATCTCTCACACATACACGGTTGGATTTTGTTTTTTACCTATGTTTTTGCTTTCACTGCTTTTTGATTGTTTTATTTGGCCCCTTGCACTGCACCTTCCCATTTCCCCACCCCCATGCTTCCCTTCCACTCACATGCATCACCCCACCTGCACTATCCTCACACTTCACCTATCTGTTCCCTTTTTTCCCCTGGATCTTTTCCTCTTAAGCCTTTTTTCCTTCACTCCCTGATCTTTTTTTCCCATTCTCCCCTTAACCATCCCCCCCTCCTTCCCGTTCTTTCTTTCCCATCCCCTTCCTTTCCCCTGGTTTTTTTTTTTTTTTTTTTTTTTTTTCCCTAATAGTCTGCCCGTCCCCTTCTTTCCTCACATGTTCTCCCCACACTTGCCTTTTTCTTTATATTCCTATATTTTCACCCTACTTCGTCACTTGTTTCACGGCCAACACATAGACACCACTATTTACCTATTACATTACATATTCTGATATACTGATATCTATATGCAGTCCTACTTACCCTTGTTAACCCCTTCCCCTCCCCCCCTTTTGTTACCATCATCACTATAGGAATATTCATACATCGCTGACCCCAAGCACAGACAACATCCAACAAATATTTAATTAAATAAATTACAGAGTTATCTCTTTTTTTCAAAAAATGACACATGATACATATATCTCTATCCGTGCTAAACCGAACGCACTGATGGTACAGTTGTCTGTTATTTGATGCTTTGGCTGCAGGTCTCGCTCGCTTGCCCCTACGCTCCTCCCCAGTTTTGGGAAATATCCACTTGGTGTGACTCCTTGTAAGACACGCATGGACGATTAACCCCCCCTTTTCCCCTGTTGACGTGATGGACGGCCGGGGACTCGGTGGGGGAGACGTCGGAGAACTATAAGCTCAGGAGAAATTGCTCAAACACAATATGATTGGTAATTATACTGTTAAACATATATATATTATATTGTATTTTTATGGTCACATCCATGAATTCTAATACGCAAATTTTGTCACAGCGCCTCAATCCTCTGAAGATGACCCAACGGGGTCGAAACGCGTCAGGATTATCATCCTATTTTAGCGCTTGATCATTGTATAATACTTGTGCCAGCTTCATTTGTGTTATCTCCTGTAGCACAGCTCCTATTTTAACCATTATGGTTAAGTTCCATTAATAAAAAAACTCTTTCAAGTAACAACCTATTATTTTCATAATTTTTTGCTGCTTTAAAACCCCACGGGGGATACCTTCTTTTTCTTTTTGACATTAATCGGGGTGTGCAGCACTTTATATCTTCTCAGTATGTGTCTCTCCCCTTAACTGGATGGTAAGTATATGCTCTTACCAGATTTGGTGAACTCTAGTGTCAGCGACATAGAGTCGTCAAAGCAGTGTGCCACATCTGGCAGGTGTATAGATGTCCCAATGGATGGAACCTCAACACAAAATCCAAGGGCACTCCTCTGGGCTTTAGGATCCAACACGACTTCAGAAACCACAGAATGGAGACACGGAAGGTGGATGAAGCCATGTGGGGTATCAATTCACGCCGAGAGCTAATTTCCAAGGATGCTTGTGAAGATCTCCAAACCCAACGCCACTTCATAGACTCAGGAACATGAATCTTGAGGGGTGGGTATGGCCAAGTTGTGATGTCCACTCATAACAGGAAATCATGTGGAGAAAAAATAATGCTTCCACATAGTGCAGGTAAAAACGGGAGGTAATTTATTTATAAAAAACCCAAAAAATACATGTGATCATGATAAAAGGAAGGGCAATATGAAGAGTGATAAGAACGCCCAGCAGGATAGGTACACAGGCAGTCACCCTGGTAAATGACAAGGTCTCACCTAAGGTGCGGAGTCTAAGTACTAACCGGTGTTCACCAGAGCTCCTGATGGTGGAGATGGATTTTGCTGCATGTTAGTACCAGAATGCGGTCCTCAGGATTGCCCCACCAGGAGGTGAGCAAGCATGTGTCCAGTAGCGTATGAGCAGGTAGGGATCAAACTGAAGCGTAGTCAATTAACAAGCCAAAAGGACAGTAACGAGTAGTTGCAGTTTGGGATCAGGTGGAAGCATAGTCAAGGAACAAGCCAAGGGTCCATAACGAGTGGTAGCAAAATATGGGGAAGACAGGAGCAAGATATTTAGCTGGAGAGAAAATAATCTGGCAAACAGGAACTGCAGAGACATGACTTAAATCACAAAGTTCATAGGAGGAGCAAAGAGTTTAAGGAATTGTCCCAGGAGCTGTCCAGCATTCCAGGTAGCTCAGCAGGAATAGACATTGCCTGAAACAGCAGAGGTTCTAGGTTCAGATCCAGGGCCTGACAGTATGTTTACAAAATACTGTTCTAAAGGTTTTCTTAATTTTTTACCTGTCATTACTTCTGATCTCCTTCAGCCTATTTCAGCTACTTCTTGTCTTCATGTGCTTGCTCCAGTGTCATCTGCACCCCATTGCTCAGGACCTGTTTCCTGGCAACAGTGGACCTTGCCTGTGCAATTAGTGTTGCCACTTCTAGTCTCCACCAGAAACACATGGAACAGGGCCATAATGCAGATACCTTTATGGAAGGAATATTATATTGTTATATACATTTTTTTATCTGGAAAACTACATATTCAATACTCCCCTGATGAAGTCACGTGAAGTGAAGTACCGCATAGGGAGTGGCCAGAATGAAAAGCACATCGGAAGTGACGTGAGAAGGCACTGAGAACGCTGTTCTAATTGTTCTTTGCTTGTTTTTACACTTTTTAAGTAAGAGTCCACCTATTTGGCACCTTAATAAATACAATTTTACCCTTTAACACACTACACCATTGGATGCATTCTCTTTCTTTCTCCCCCCAACCTTTGCTGTGGTACTATACTGGAGCGGATCAGGACGGCTTAGTAGAGGATTCATATAGCTGGAGAAGCACTCATGGTTTCATCAGCAGTGTATGGGAACAGGAAAAGGTCCCAATAGGATGCTGTGGAGAGTCCAACTTACTTAATGATGCGATTTTCTTCATGTATATAAGGTGAGAGTTCTGTGAGACTGGATTTTGAAGAGACAATCCGTGGAGTTATTTATGGACAATATAATGCTATTCATCTGCTCATTTTACATACATCTACCGGATGCACCATTCTTTGAACTTAGATTCTCCCCTAGCACTTTTATTCTCCTTATAGGACTTTTTGGTCCCCCTTTTTGCAATTTATTCACTATTACTTTGTACAGGACTTTGAACAACACTTGAACACTTATTGCACATTTTTTGCACTTTTATGTGGAGACACAATATTTGTGCACTTTAATATTTTTGCACTTTATTAAGCCCTTTGAGGATTATTCTCAGTGTTTTACAGTGATTTTTATATTACTGCGGGGATCACTTTATATATTTTTATTTACATATTCAATAAGCAACTCCACTTTTGTTGGATCACCCCCCTGGGTGATCAACGTACATTGAAATGATTTTAACAGACTTTGTTGCAGAGTCCTACCTGTTTCTGCTCTGAAGGAATAGCTCTTTGTTAGATCATGTCTCATACTGGACTGATTCTGAATAGGAGTGACTTTTTAATTTTTGATCCGCTGATGCACTTGCAGAGCTTTAATGAGGAGAGTGGTAGGGTCTGCATCCCTTTAGAAGTGAATAACCCTTTTGAAGCATCTCACCAAAATTGAAATGTTTGTTGCAGATGATGTGTAACATCTGACTTGTATCTTAGTGTGGACTTATAGGAAAATCAGTAAACCAATCACAAGTAGGAAATGAAGTCTCTGGTGGTGTTCCATACACTAAATAGTTTTGGAACACCTTCAGGTTGCTATATAGCATGGAATTTTACAAAAAATGACAGTGCTGCAGACTGAAACAGAAATCTATTTTTCACTAACATTTAGCAAAACAGCAACAATCAAAAACAACAACACATTTTAATAAAAAAATTACACGATGGCTTGTGTCACAATTGTACATGCTATATTATTTTTCCCCAGGAAAGTGCTGAAACTATATTAGCCTGTGGAAAGCTTTCATGAATTTTGTGATCAGGTTTAGATATGTAGTATTTTACAAAGTTTGCTTTGTTTGTATGGTTCTGGAAGCAGAGAACCCTGCAGATCACCTGTACATACTTGGGATGTTCAAACACTTGGTGCTGCTGTTTTTTTGTTCTGCATGATCCATCGCCATTTTTTTCCTTGTTGAATATATTTATTGATTTTTCAGAAAGAAAAAAAAAGTAAAAGAACATACATGGATACATAGCACATATTCAAGATGCTTTACAGTATAATAATATATATAGAACCGTCTTACAACTGTTATTATGTTATACACATTGTTGAGTAAGGCACAGAAATAAAAATAAAAATGAAATGGTCAGACTAGATATAGTTGTCTAGTTGTAGAATAAACAATAAAAGAGAGTATGATGAAGAATAAGTATCTCTTATATACATATAGCATATACTATAGAAAATAGTAAAAAAAGGGGGGGGGAGAAGAAAGAGAGAAGGAAAGGGGTACCCGGGGTGGCGTCCTGACTCATGGCAGACATACATTTTTATTTAATAAATATATTATATAACCTAGTGCGGTAATAACAAAGATTGGTCCCATCGCCATTTTTAAGAGTTTCTAGCACTGAGCTCTTGAACTTCTTCCAGTTCACATAAATTGGCAAAAGCATGAATTTCTACTTTCTTCCCAACCACATTTAGGTCTTAAATAAGGAATAAATGAAAAAAGAAAGGTTTGACATAGTGTGGATCAGCCACAGGAGAAATTCTAGAATAAATCCACACTATGTGTGATACCTTGTGGAAAAGGAACATTTTTGAAAAGAGCAGGAAATTGTTAAAATCACAGTTTTCTTTTTTTTTTCTTTGCCATTTATGTCTCATTGAAGATATTTTTCTTCCCTTTACTTCATGTAAACATTACAGGAAGGGGGAGGAAATCCCTCCAAAATTAGGGAAATCCTCAGTTAGATAAATAACAAATGTCCCTCTTGTAAGTTGTCACTGCTATTCTTGTTATGGTGACAACATTTGGAATGTCATCCTCACTTTCAGTTCTGGTAATAATGGTCACCACAGCAAATAAATAGAGCTGAGAGACACAATGGTCAACTAACTAAAAGATGAATACACAATTTAAATTTTGCCTTAAAAAACTCATGTGGTACTTATTTCAATATGAGTCACTTCACTAAAAAAAATACCTTATTTAGCAAAGGAGGCAAATATTTATGTTTTGCAATGTTTAGTGCTTAAATTTAGTGTTATTTTTTTCATGTTGTTTAATCACATTTTTTTTTAACAAGCTAACACTGCACTAGAGAAAGATTATAATTATTATACAAGATTTATATAGTGCCAACAGTTTGTGCAGCACTTTACAACATGAGGGCAGATGGTACAGTTACAATACAATTTAGTACAGATTAAATTGATTGTTCTGTGAATAGAGCCACACAGAAATATTGTGAAGGCAACTGAAACACAACTGACCAGTGTGAACAGTTCAATGCAATTTAAAAGGATGCATTGGGGGTCATTTACTATAGCGTCAGGAAGTACAGGGCGCTATTACATGCAATACAGTAATGTAATACATGTAATTCTGTGTTTTCATGTATATGTTTTGGTTTTATCCAATGCTTTGTACTGTGTTTTTCACCATGTGTAGTCTATTTATCTAATAAAATCTAGTCGTTTTGTATACACTTTCTGTCTGTGATCCATTTAAAATCCCATTTTCTGAGGAAATCTTTTTTACCTTTTAGGAGCAGTTGGGCATTTATTTCAACTGCTCCTGAATGCTTCTCTATGTTATCTTATCGGTACATGTACACAGGTTCATTTATAGTTGTTTCTAGGCAGTTGAGTTTAGAGGCTTTTTTTGGAACCCAAAAAAATGCGTTCAGAAGCTGTATTTAGAGTAATTTCAAGCAACAAACGTGGCTAAACGCGGTTACCCGCGTTTATGCGTGTTTTCATCTAGAAGCGCTTTTAAAGGGAAACATTTTATGTATTTGAGCCTGGAAAATGCTAAAAACACACCAAAAACTCAATTATCATTGCCTGCACGCATGATATACCATGTGATATTTCCCTCATCAGCCAATTATGCTGTACAATACATGACTTGCATTACTTGACGTTGAAGTTGAGTCACCAACAGACGTTCCTCTGGTGGCACGCTTTTCCTCATGTTGGTGTCCATGTGAACTAGACGGGGTCTAGAGAACCTCAAAAGTGGCAATTGACATGCATGTAAAATAAATAAAAATTCTCTGGGTAATTACGCAGCTGAACATAGATATTAGAAAGTATCCTGTGGACATGCGTTGAGCCATCAATGGATGTGTCCAGTAGCGACGAACTCTGGTCCTCTCGCGCAATTTTCTACATCTTTGGAGCCTCAGCAAAAGCAACATCAGGAGCATTTCCTCACACATGCTCATCATGGGATCCATATTAACAAACCAGCTAAGAAATAACAGCTAGCTACAAGCACACTGCTTTCTCGGCTTCTACTCACACTGTTCTCTCACAGAATTGCTGAAATAGTTAATAAATACTTGTTTTAGTGCTTTCTAATCATTTGGGAGGGTCTCCTGAGGTTATCTTTAGTAAACGCTTCTGAACGCAGCTAAGCGTTGCTAAACGCGTCTTGTAAACGCTAAACACGCGTTTTTAAACATGGATTACTAGCTGTGATGTTCCAGTGTTGAGGAGAGGTTGAGAAATGTCCCATGTACATGAAGCCTAACAAGTGAAAGTGACAGAGAAAAAAATATTTTACCAAAACATCAAAACATTTCACATTCTAGCATTCTTAAAAACGCAATAGTTGAAGTAGAAGCAACATTGTTGCAAAGGAAAATTTACTTCAGAGAAAGATACATTTCATCTCAACATTATTTGGGGAAGTTACAATTGTACCATTAGAATCAGTGGCTGAAACTTGCATTGGACTATATAGTGCCGATTTTCACTCTCAAAAAATGCATTTTAGCCCGGAGCTAATTTCGGTATTTACTATAGCGTCCTGTGAAAAAGCCATGGGAGTCAAAATGAGAGTGGTTTGCATGTCTGAGCAAGCTCAGTTGTGTTGGCACCTAGTTGTACAAAAACGGGGAATTTATTTCTTCTCAGACTTTTAAAGATATTTCAGTGTAGAAATCATTTTTTCACACAGTTTAAAAGCAGATTCTCTTTAAACAATATACTGCATATTTCAGTACAATTTAGGCAATTATATCATGCTCTAAACATTATTTCCATGTTCACTACTCCAGGTTTTAGCAGAGTAAGGGGTTGGGCGCTATTTGTTTTCAGGGAGCTATAGGAAATTCGATTTTGGGAGTATTTTTTCACCAGCGCTATAGTGAATACCATTTTAGCACTAATTTGTGGCAATTGGCGCTAATTAGCGCCACGACACTATAGTAAATGACCCCCATTATGTGTTTTTGCAATGGAGCAGTGTGAAAGCAGCCTGACACACAACTGATCAGGGTAAAGAGTTCCATAGGATTTAAAGGGATACATTTTTCATGATTTTTTCCACTTTTTTTAACTGAAAAACTGTAAGGGTGACCCTTAACATTGGTTCTAGCTTGATTTTTGCTCTGGCTTATTGCAATAAACGTATGTAGAAAAAGAGGAACTTACAATATTCTCAGTAGGAAAAGAGGAACTTGCTTAGTGGAAATAGTTTATGTTCTGATATTGCTTTATTAAGCAGGCATTTCAGGTTGCTAATGATTAATAAATATGTTCTAATAAGTGTATATTCGCAATTGATTATGAATATGTTTGGGGTACATGGACCATATAAATGGATCTGTCCCCTATTGGTGGTAAACTATAGGTGGATATTCTCTATTGGTTTAATGGAAATATTGCCCGGTCATATCCTGCTTTGTATACTGTACTTAAGATGCCGCCACAGGTTAGTATAGATAAAATAGATAGTTAATGTAAAAAGGAATAAATCCCTTAGATAGATTGGTACCGTCAACTTGTTACAGATCTGGTAATATTCTTTTAAAACTGATTAAAAACTGATCAGTGTGAAAGGACCCTTATTGGCCAGTGCAGGATTCCCCTCATTGTTAATTGGTATATTCTTAATATATTGACTGCCTACATGCACCATGAGATAAATAACAAATGTGTTATTTTCTTTTTTTTTTTAAGAGAATCAACTTTATCTTTTTTTTAAATATTTTTTAAGTATTTACTACGAATTTACTCATCAACCCATCACCACTCTATCCAAAATTTAAAATATGAGTTTTGATTTTATAATTCATTTGTATGCTGGTGTTCATTCTGTGAATTAGGCAGCTCCACTTTCCTGATTTCTATAGTGATTTTTGGCCTAGTCTTTTGGATTTAATTGTTATAAGGACTGTTGTCCATGGGTTCCAGGATTTGGAATCCTAGGTATAATTAAAGTGCATCTAAATTCAAAACGTTATGTTTTTATTGATGTCTGTGACTCCACTGAGAAGATTCACTCTCTCTATTTGTCCTGATGACTATTGTGATCAGGACTGAAAGATGGGGAAATCTGAAATTTAGAGGTGTCACTGGAACACAGGCAGGGAAAAAACTCATAAGGGGTTCAAAACCAAATCCAAAACCAAAAATATGAAATTATTTAAGCTGTACCCTCAAAGATCTACTAAAAGCACTGCTCAGGAGAAAGGCGACATGGTTAGAAATAATGACAAAAGCCCAGCTTATTCTCCATACAGAAAATAATTTAAAAAAATGTAGTGCTAACTGATTACTTTCCCTTGATGACTAGAATTAATAAGAGGAATACACTAATGCTTTTAATAAATCACAAAAAATTATGGTTTAATAGTTGTGTCTCACATAATTGTGTTGTATTGTTGTTATAACATACTGCATTATGTTAAAAATGTGGTGTCTTCTAACATCTATTGGGGAGCATGGTGCCACAGCAACCTGTTTATTTGTACCCTTAGTACATTTCGTGTCCCCCCCCCCCCTTCTGTTTAATGCTAGTTAATACAGACTTTAGGTAGACACTTATTGCTCTCTCATGATTCCTCAGTTAATTTTGCTTTGATCGCAGACAGAATTTAGGTAAGTTATTGTCTTCTTATACTTCAGTAGGCTAAAAAAACATTCTTTCTATTATACCCTGTAAAGTAAAACGATGGTGGGTTTAAATTCGGGGTCTTATTGAAGAATTAAACTCTCTGAGGATTCAGAAAGTGGTCACGCTCTAAGACAGACTGAGATCTAAGGAGGTACATCATTGCATAAAGCGATATTGGAAACAGAACAATAATCCATATCATAATAATGCCTACACAGTCCTTCTGTCTTATTTTCTCTGTAAACAAGTCGTGAATGTGTAATCACAGATGTCAAGATTGTTGCATTATTTAGTATCATTGTATATTAAGTAAAAATTAAAGGTACATGTTAATAATATACTGGGTAGACCCATATAGGCATTTTTTTTTGTCTGTGTAAAGTATATTATTTTAAGCTGTTCATGATATTTTCACTTCTGCATAAAAAAATAATTGACATTTTTTTTATTAGAATTCTCCTTTTTAGCTAGCAAAGCATATCACCAATATTCCTACAAAGTTTGTTAGAAAGCTTTGAAAGAGTGGAAATAAGCTCTGGTTCCTAAAGGATAAATCAACAAAGGGGTGTGTGGAGATTAACAGAAGGTTGCATGATTTCATTTTGTTGACTTTCGTGTATTGGCCCATGGATATTTAGAGATCAACATAGAGAAAAATATGAAAGCAGACTTCCCATTGATGGCAGATAAATAGTTATTTTTTATAAACAGCAAGTCTGGTTTTGCTGCTATGCATAATTTTACAGTTAGAGAGAACGTGGGGTTGAATTTTTTACCTATCCTGTGCATTTCATACTCTGTGATTTAATCTTAGAAATGTGTAAGGGACACCTTTTTAAACTGTAAACAGTATGTGATGGAGTTTAAGCCTAGATTCACACTGACTGCGGGAATGAAATCATGCGAGTTCAGCTTAACTCGCACAATTTCATTCCCGCATGTCAATCCTGACTTCGGGGGCGATTTCAGAGACCCACACAGATGTCAATGCAAATCACACCCTGAAATCTCCAAAAGTAGTACAGAAACTACTTTTGGGAATCGGTGCAGCTCCGCAAAATGTGGCGTTGCACCGATTCGGACGCTGCAATTGCCGGCAATTGACACTGATTTGGCATGCGATTTGACAAGTCAGATCTTATGCCAAATCGCATCAATGTGAACCAGTGCTCAATGTCAAGTAAAATATATCCAGAAATAGTTAAAGAAAGTACATGAGTGGATTTGACAGGTCAGAGAGTTGAGATGAGCAGTAACCTGAAAAGGCCTCTTATATATATATATATATATATATATATATATATATATATATATATATATATATATATATATATATATTATAAAAGTATTAAAAGTGTGAACCACTTCAAACAGTAGCGCTGTGCTCTTAATCTAAATCATAAAATACAATGTGTTAACTCATATTATTCATACCAAATGTGACAGTGCATATAAACAAAAATCTTCTATTATAAAGTTGAATTCCACCACACACCTCCTCACGTGTGATAGTGATCCCTTTTCCCAGTAAATTACACACTCACCACAATATATTGCCTTCCACTCTCACGGCTGGAACAAATAGCATTAAAATATATCCTGCTGCCCAGGTCAGAGGTTGTTCTTATGTATCTCCATGCATGTGGATGATAGTGTGTAGAAAGAAACAAAAATAACCTTCAATGCTACAGTAACCAACAGTTCCAAATTTATTAAAAACACAAACTAGAACTACAATGTACAAGATAAAAGCTTGCATATAGTATAAAACTGTGCTGTGACATCAGGAGTATCAAAATCACACGATAGACTGTATTGTCTCACCACCTCCGATTACCACGGACTATGATAGCACATCTCCGTGTTCTCATCCATCCTCCTTCTTTACTTCCTGATGCCCTCAGCTGTTGCCACGTAACCACGCGTAACCACTATGTTGGTTATTTAAATTATCAGTCTTACAGAAGTGTCATTAGCCTTGGACTGAGATGTCATTGAACTTTTGTAGAAAAACAAGAAATTGGAATTTCTATTATAGTTTAGCCTTCATTAATTTAACCTGTGCATATAGGATTACAATGATTAACACAGCTCAGTGGTCAAAAACTTGTGCATATATGGGAAATTTGAAAGTCTATGAAAGGTATTCAAATTTCTTTTAAAAAGTTCAGAAACAATTTACTCATTACAGTAACCATGCAGCTATATAATGCATTAAAACATCTTGTAATATCAGACCACTTTTATACTACAATACCATTCATCTTTAATAGCATCTTCATGGGCTTGAGGATGTTTGAAACAAGTCACAAAGCTTGTATTCTGATAAAGGCTGGGCTGGCTGGTTGGTTGAACTCTCTGTATAACTTTAAAAAACAGAGCTTGTTTCACTTTAAAAATATGTATTGTTACATAACCCTGTAACGTGTATTGTGGAGAAAGAGAAAGGGGTGGTGTGACAGGGTTGATAAGTTCTCAAATAGCAGGATTGACCTAACAACCACTTTACCAGAATCATGTTTTAAGAATAACGACTCGCGGCTGCCCATTCTGAAAGACATGTTGACGTACATAAAGAGGTGTTTCTTTGTAAAATTCCTTTTTGTTTTTTTTTCAAGTCTGTATTACTGTTTCATTCATTGACATATGTAATACTATTACCAGATGCTCATGGTATTTGTGGATTGGTTTTGTAAACTTTATATGTGTACTGCTGTTTTGTTTCCTGTTTTATTTCTAAATAAACTTCTGATTTAAAAAAAAAGAAAGGAATGTTGACTGGTTTTATTTTATTTCTTTTTTTGGATGAGCACACTAACAGCCATTCTATAGAAATACCACTCTTATGCCACGTACACACGATCGGACTTTCCGCCAACAAAACCGTGGATTTTTGTTTGAAGGTTGTTGGCTCAAACCTGTTTTGCATACACACGGTCACACAAATATTGGCTAACAATTCCAAATGTGAGAACGCGGTGAAGTACAACACGTATAACGGGACTATAAAAAGGAAGTTCAATAGCCAGTGTGCCACCCTTTGGGCTCCTTCTGCTAATCTCGTGTTTATCTTGTGTTAGTAGAAGTTTGGTGAGAGATGATTAGCGCTTTTCAGCCTCATGCTTTTAGTTCATTTCTGCTTTTCAGTTTGTGCTTGTCGGTTCATATCTGTTCTTCAGTGCGTGTTGTCAGTTTGTTCCTGTCTTTCAGTGCGTTCTGTTTATAGTTCGTTTCTGATTTTCAGCTCATTCTTGTCAGGTCCTTGCTGATTTTCGGTGCCTTCTGTCAGTTCGTTCTGAGCAGCCGACCGTTTTCTAGCCATATTGCGGTTACGTACTCGTCGTAGAGTTCGTGCTGTTGTTTGGCTTGGTGTTGGAGTTCTTGCTTTGACCCAAGTCCAGTCCATGAACAGGGGGAGGAGGAGTTCATGGACCAAGAATTGGTTACTTAATAGTGAACAATTCTCTCATATGGCTTTGCTGCTGGAGCTCCAGGAGAATAATCCTGACGATTTCAGGAACTATCTCCGGATGACGGACCCCGTTTTTCACCATCTGTTTTCTTTTCACCGGCTTTCCTGTCCCCCTATATTACCAAGCAGGACACCTTGCTGTACTTGTGGATGGGTTAGAAGTCTCCAGGTTATTAAGTTTACGACTGGGATCTCCCCCCAGGCTCTGGGAATCATTATTCCAGAGACCTGTTCTGCCATCATTCAGGTCCTGCAGAAGGACTATATTAAGGTAAGTTTTATCCTTTAACATCACATTCTATGTATTTATTGTTTGCTAATGTATTGTATTTATTTCATCATTCCATAATTACCATGATTGTAATATGCTGTGAATGTCCTCTTTGTCCTCATGCATGCTGTAAGCTTTTAATGCTCCTTTTTTTGTCCTTCATGCTTATTTGCCTTCACTAACCTCCCCAGCATGCTATCCTGGGCCCATACACACCTAGCCTAGTCACTTAACAATGTATTTTGTTAGCTCCATTGTAGTGCTTACCCTAAACACCCCCTAAAATGTGTACAAATGTTATTGTTGTCCTTAAATTTATACATAGTGCAAGAGGCTTTTTTGGGGGGGCCAAAACTCATTTGGAACCCTCCCTCCCCCCAACCGCTAAGTCAACCGATACTAATACTCTATCTGCTGACTTTGCCAAACCCATACATTCTATACCTACCTCTTTTGTGGTCAGATTTATGGATGAATTCACCAAAGCATGTAGTGCAAGTGCCTGCCTAAATACTTTCAAATGGTACTGTTTCAAGTTTTGTTCTCCTATTATCTTGATAGGTAATTGCAGAATGTAAAAATGTGCTTCAATTTGGACAGTGTGTATTCATATTTTTGGATTATGACACTTCTTACCTGTCCAGTGGGCTGTCAATAGTGTAAGTAAGGAGGGGTTGGCCAAAGTAACACACATTATTTATGCATTCAGCTCTCAATGAAGTGGAGATGGTTACCTGTCCAAAACATCCCCCCCACCCTAAATTTTTTTACAATGGGCCATCAGAGGGGGTGAGGAATCTGATAAGTGGACCTTATATTTTTGACTTTAAATACTCATTTAAATAAATGTTATACTTATGTTGGCCAAGATTTGTGTCTAATCTGCTTGCAATGTTATGTGCAAAAGTACTCATTTATTTTCTTGTTTGACTCCACAGTTTCCTTCCAACCCACAGGAATAGCAGACTGTGGCCTCCCAATTCGCCCAGCAGTGGGACTTTCCCAACTGCGGTGGTGCGATACATGGGGAACACATCCGGATCGTCCCACTCCCCAACTCGGGGTTGTACTACTACAACTACAAGGGGTACAGTAGTGTTGTGTTGTTGGCGGTGGTGTCGGCGACTTATTAGTTTCTGTATCTGGACATGGGGAAGAATGGCCGTATGTCAGATGGAGGAGTCATCACCCAGACTAAATTCTACAGGCGTCTCCAGAATTGCAGCTTGGGGTTGCCACCTCCAGTGCATAATGTGGCAGGCCTCCCGTTTGGCTTTGTGGTGGATGAGGCCTTTGCGCTGGGGGCATTTGATGAGAATGTTCCCCATGAGAATCCTGACCCCGAACCAGAGGGTTTTTAATTACCGGCTGGCACATGCCAGAAGAGTGGTGGAAAATACCTTTTGCATAATGGCCAGCAGGTTCTGTCTTTTAATAAATATGGCCGGATACAAACTGAACCATATAGTTTTATGCTGCTACATTTTACATACTTTTATGTGTAAAAATGCAGCCCACTATCTGGCCTCAGTTATGACTGAGGCTGGCTCACTGGAAGAAATTATGACGGCGCTTGAAGCTGGCAATCCTGGCTTGCCCCCTCAAAGTGCCCACAAAGTACGGCAAAGCTATCTGGAGTATTTCATGGGTAGGGGGGCAATTGATATGCCAGAGAATCTGTAAGCTCTTTCTAATAATTTTTGTTGAGAAAAACTAAACTCATATTTCATTTGATTTACTGCTTGTGTTTCTTATCTGTCTCCTAGGTTCTCCAATGGCCTTTTATTTTTGGCCATTTTCTTCAAAAGTGCAAACGTAACTTATTTGATACATGAGGTGACAATCTCTTCTTCAGCTAACTATTATGTTCTGTTGTGCTATGAGTCTGCTACACACACACAATGTTTTTGTTGTTAATTTATGTAATGCATTGATGATAAAAATAATCACTCTTTTAAACTCCATGAATTAATTGCTTGTAGTCCCTAAAATGGCCTGATTTAGGCAAATTTCACAGCACAGTGGGGATTATTTACTGAAAGTAAATCCACTTTGCACTACAAGTGCACTGCATGTTCACCTTAAAGTGCACTTGAAGTGCACTTGTAGTGCAAAGTGGATTTGCCTTTAGTAAATACCCCCCATTGTCCCTGTAACTACACCGACTTACTAAAAAAAATTGTATTAAGCATTGAAAGAAGAAGCCACACATTGTTGAGTATAAAACATTTTACTCTGAGCACATTCACATGAGCGTTATAAAAGGGTTTTTAAACAAACCAACATCTTTGATGTATAACATGTATGTTTGACAGTAGATATAGCTTTTTTTTGTGGATAAACAGACATGTTTAAAAACATAACATACACATCCCCAACTTAGGAACTTACAAAGTTCAACTTTGATAAAGTGAAGGCCATATGAAACATTAGTATGTCAAAACTGTGTTGATTTTGCCTTTGTCAGATGGGATCATCTCACACCTGTAAAAGCCAAATTTTGAAGATGCACACACATTGGGACTCAAAATGTGGATTTCCCTCATGATCCCATGCCTAAAATGTGTCCCTACATCTATTTTGATAAAGCCACAAAACACACAGTGTGTCAACATGTGCTATCTGCCATCATGGGATATCAATGTACGTGTTTTGTGGGTGCAACCCCTTCTTCACAACTAAAGTAGGTGAGAGGAAGGGGTTGCACACCCAAAACACGTCAATTGATCCCCCATGATGTGAGCTAGCACATGTTGACACACTGGGCCTTATTTCAGAAAGGACAATCCACTTTGCCCTACTAGTGCACTTTCAAGTGCACTTGCATTGCACTTGTTGTGTAAAGTGGTTTTTCTTTTTTGAAAAAAGACACAGTGTGTCAACATGTGCTAGCTCCCATCATGGGGGATCAATGAATGTGTTTCAGGGGTACAACCTCTTCCTCTCACCTACTTTATTTGCGAGGAAGGGGTTGTGCCCACAAAACGCGTACATTAATATCCGATGATGGCAGATAGCACATGTTGACACACTGTGTGCATCTTCAAAATTTGGCTTTGCAATTACTTTAAAACTTTTAAAAAACGAAAAACAATAACAACAACATTTACAATTTTTGGTGGTTTTAGATTTTGGCTAAAACATCAATGATGTTGGTCAGCCTATTTGAACATCAGTGATATTTTGCTTGACCTTCTCTAAATCCCGATTGCACACCATTATCTCACTGAGTACTTGTGCACTTGCACCATTGAAGTGAGTTTCTTCTTCCACAACATCCACATCACCTAAAAATAAAAAAAAACACACCATGTATTATAAATATGCAGGCATACATCTATTAACTGAAGCTGTAGTCTCAGACACTGACCTGTTGTGGTCACCATTTCGACCACTTCCTGAACCTCTGCATTCACATCATCAGGTTGTGTGCTGAGTTCCCCTTCTTCAGGAGTGCGGGGTTACTGGTGTCCTCAGATGTCCTGATTCCTTTCTCCGCTATGTGAATACAAAAAAAGTATACTTAGCAGACAGATATTTGAGGCGAAAACTAGTAATATGAAACATTGCTTGGAAGTGTCGTCAAATTGTCTGTTTTGGCTGAGTTCCAAGCTGAAGACATGATTTTTCCCTTTCAAAAGCTGGAATACTTACCTGTTTTGTTAAAGTTTCACACATGGGGAGACCCCTAATATCCACTGGAGCACCTGCATGGGACACCAAAAAAGGGTGTTCTGGTGTTCCACACTAGTGCTCCTGCGTCCAGATGTGTAAACAGCTACTGAGTGTCCTCTCCTTACACTGAATCAAGTTTGCATTTCATTATAGTTACAAACACATCTAGACAACAATGTAATAAACTTATTTTAATACAAATAGGCATGAACAAATGTAGTTAACCTGCATCTGCCAAAAACGTTGTATTAGTGGTCGAACGAACGATGTTTAATATGAACGATTACTGTGCCCACGAACCTCAAACTTGGCATTTTAAGCTGTACAACAGTAAAAAAAAGCACATGTACCAGCACGAAAGTAATAATAATAGGAACACATGACAATTACTTACTTTTTTGAAGCACTTTCCTGATCCTTCTATACTGATTGTGCTCCCTCAATTTCAGGTCTGACCAGCATTTCCTCAATTGCTCCTTGGATCATCGTACCCCCAAATTCCTGTGCAGACTTCTCACAACTTTAGTCATGATCTTGGCCTTTCTCACATTTGGGTTTTGTACGGTCCATACTTGCCATCATAGTCAGCCCTCTTCAAGATGTCCACCATCTCCACCATCTCTACAAAGAACATATTTGAGGCCTTATATCTCTTCCTGGATCTGGAACTGCCTTGCTCTTGGCTTTCATCGTCATTGCTGCTCTCACGCAGCTGCTGTATCTCCGCCACGTGCTCTCCCACTGCCCTGAAAGAGAAGAGGCAGGGAATACACTAGAAAGAAGGACAGGGGCGGAGTTTCAGGCATGTGCAGTGTATATAAAGCATAACACGCGAGCATCGTACGTACGATCTGTGAGCGGAGGACGGAGGATCGTAAGCACCGATTGTGCAAGTGAAGGTAAAATTTTAACATGGGGCATCAGTGGTTAGTGGCCTATACTGCTTATAGATTGAGGCCTATATTGGGACAAGATTAGGAGAGTTTAGCCTGACATTAGGGTTTGTCTTGTATTGTGTCTTGCAGCTAAAATGGTGGATAAATTCACTGGCCGGTCTTCCTGCCCAAATTCCTCGACATGTACAGGGAGCTGCCATGTCTCTGGCAAGTGACATGCAGAGACTACTCCAACAAGCACAAGTGGAGAGCCGCCTCTGGGTGCAGTCGTTTTTAAAAAATCAATTTAATAGACAACGTAAGATCAACTCACATGTAGTATAAAAATGAAAAGCATGGTATCAGAAAGTCGAGATGACGTTCCAACATCCTGTTACAAGATCCGCGCTGTGTACGATGACCGGGGATCTTCCGAATGATGTAAACGCCAGCTCCGGAAGAATGGCCTCAGAACGAGGCTTGGAACACAGTGGATGGCTGGCAGCAGGGGAACAACGTCATCAAAAATGGACGCGTTTCATGAGCGCGCGCACTTGGATGCTCTGCAAGTCGCGCTCCTTCCTCAGAAGACAAAGTCTGAATACCATAGAGAGGGATTAAATAAAGAAAAAAGACACAAGGGCTGAGCTGGATGAGGCAATGAGGGGGAGGTTGGAACTCCAACAAGCAAAAGAGGAAGGCAGAGCTGGATAAACTGATGGAATTGGTGAAGCCTGTGTATCCTATGGCAGACATCAACTATTTGAAGGCCAAAATTGGTAGTCTGAGGAACACATATAATAGGGAGTGCAAGAAGGTCCAGGATTCCATGAGATCAGGAGCAGCAGCAGATGACGTATATGTCCCCAGGCTGTGGTACTATGTCAGACTGCATTTTTTGTCAGACTAGACGGAACCCAGGCCATCACTATCTACACTTCCTTCAACACTTCCTTCAACACTTCCTTTCACATCAGCTGAGGTTCCTGAAGTCCAACCTGGGCCTTCCACCCAGGAAGAAGATGTGGAGGAGCCCAGCTTGAGCCAGGTAGAACATTGTTGAACATATTTCTTAACAAAAATTTAATGATATTAATTAGATGCTATTATCGATCACTAATTTCCGATTTAACAAAGTGGTTTACCTATCAATAGACAATAGTAGCCAAAAATGATTGGGACAAGAATAAAAAATGCTGGGGTCAGAATGATAGGCTTTTCTATTTGTTAAAATTCAATTTGCAACAGTCGTGAGCTCAAAATTGTGTGTGATTGATGACCAAAAACCTAAAACTATGTACTATTTTCATACACAGGAAAGTCTTAGCCAGGAGGAGGTCGTGGCAAGCAGCCTGATGGAATCCCAGGTTCCTCCCCTCCGCCCTCCAAACAAAAGGACCAGGAACCTGAATGAGTCAGCGACTGCTTTAATTTGCCAGGCTACTGCGGCACTTACAATGACCCCTGGTGTCCACGAGTTGTTTGGATGTGTGACAGCAAGTAAACTCGAACACATGGAGGAGGGCCAACGCTTGATCCGTGAGGAAATCATTCTTCAGGCCCTAAACAAAAAGACGGGGGGCCAAGTCACAAATCAAAGCCACCTGCGTGAGTTGGACTATACTCCTCTACCACCTCCAGCAACACCACCAACACCACAGCCACCCAACCCACCAGAGCAGAATGGAAGAGAGCGTGGAAGGAAGTGTTGAGAGTGATGGCCTTGGTTTGGTGTGGTCTGGTAAAAGGTGCAGGCTGTTGTAAGACCACAGCCTCGGGACATATATGTCATCTGCTGCTGCTCCCGATCTCTCGGAGTCCGGGACCGTATTGTGCTCCCTATTAAATTAACTCCTCAGGTTACCAATTTTGACAGTCAAATAATTGATGTCTGCCCTGGGGTACAAAGGCTTCACCAATTCCAAATGTTTCTCCAGCGTTGCCTTCCTCTTTATTTTGTTATGACCCCTATTAAATTTATAATTTTTGTTTTGACAAGTACTTGGCTATGTGTTTTACATCAAAAAGGGCAGTTTGTTTGTGAGTAGGCAGGTACATTTCCAAAATACAATGTCAAATTAACAAGGGACACCAATATAGTTGTATCTCTTTGAGGTTAAAAAAATACAAGATAATAATGGTGTTGTGGTAACTTGACACACCAAAGGACAAAAATATTATGGAGATCACTAGAAAAAAAATATTATTCTGGAGATCACGAGAAGAAACAAAAAAAAAATATATGGAGATCACTAGAAAAAAAAACAAAAACAAAGATTATTGTGGAGATCACGAGAAAAAAAAACAACAAAAACAAGAGTTATTCAGGAGATCACGAGAAATAATAAAAAATAAGTTTGTCAGAACGCTGTGAATATCAGCAGCAAAGCAACTTCATTATTATAGCATTATAAGAAGAAGAGAATGCACTGCATTGAGAGATTTCAAAATTTGCCACGTGACGAATGTGCTATCTCCATTACGAATGGTAGTTTTACAAGACCGAGCGCTTCCGGCTCGTACTTGGTTCCGAGCATGCATGAACTTTTGTGCGCGGACTTGTGTACACACGATCGGAGTTTCCGACAACAAAGTTTTGTTGGCGGAAAATTTGAGAACCTGCTAGCAAACATTTGTTGGCGGAAAGTCCGACAGCAAATGTTCGATGGAGCATACACACGGTCGGACTTTCCGACAACAAGCCCACATCCAACATTTCCCATCGGAAAATCCTACCATGTGTATGTGGCATTCGTTTGACAAAATGTCTTATTTCTGTGTGGATATGTAGATAGGGTGCTGCATACATTTTTCAGATCAACTTCTTCCAAACAACCAATAACACGATTTAGGCTTCACATGACGACAAAGAGGGTTGCTATATAGATTGGGTGGCTCGGGTTAGTCTTTTAGGTATTCATTCACTTAGTTATGCAAAAGCCTTTTGAAACTGGCAAGTCTACTTTAAAAAAAAAAAAAGTTTTATTAAAGTTTTATTAAAGTGGTTGTAAAGTCTAAAGGTTTTTTACCTTCATGCATTCTATGTATGAAGGCAAAAAAACTTTCTGCGGGCTGCTCAATAGGAGTTAGGTAGCGGCTGAGGGGGGTGACACACATGCCAATGGCACAAAATACTAAGCAACGGTATCAAACTAGGTGTCAGGAGAATGTTGCTTCTAGGTGCTTCGGCCGTGTCCCTGAGTGCATGTGCGGTGGATGCGACTGGCGCACTCCCTACACGACCCTTGGACTGGCCTATAAAAGTGACTCTGGCGCACAGACAAATTGCTGGTTTGTCTTCAGCTTCCTGTGATACCCTGTTCCTGTTGTTTGATACTTGATTACCCTCTGCCTGTGACCCGGATCTGCCTACTGTCTCCTTGCCCTTGAACCTCTGCTTGTGATCTGTACTTGCCTTGTATCTCCCTGACACCTCACCTCAGCCTGTGTTTGAAATACTGATCCTGTGTGTTTGACCCTCAGCCTGGTTCTGGACTCACTTGTACCCTGCTCTGGCAAATCATCCCATCTGCCAGTCTCTGCACAGCTGCTCATCCCTACAAGGACTACACGCAAGTTACCCCCTGCCTTCTGGGTAGCCTGTGCCTCTTTGTGCCATCCACTTCCTGTCTCACCTCCAGGGGGCGGACTGCGCTTAGTCGAAAGGGTGAACCGCTCTCTGCATTTCGGCCTCGGTAAGTACATATCTGATACTAGGCCTATGAAAGTCAATGCTCATGTAATGTATCCATGAACTCCAAGCTGAAATCTATTTATCTCATTTATCATGAAGTCGTGTCATCAGTTCCTCCACGTGTTGCAAATAAGTGAGTTCAGTCACCCATTCGGCAACAGTGGGGAAACAATAAGTTCTCCAATGCCTAGGTATTACTGTTCTCACCACAGCAAGAAAGAAGCAGAGAAGATCCTTCTTGGTATTTGAAGTTGATCGTGGGAGTATAGAAATGTTCCCATACAGAGAGACCTTTTACTTGTTCATATACCCTAAATTAATTTGTCTAAAAGGGTGAGATCAAGGAGCAGGCCCACCATGTGCATATCATGGTGCCTCATTCTGTCAGGCATCACAAGCAGTATTTTGACACCTAGGAAAATATTTTATGCAAAAGGACAGAGCACCTATATCAGTGTAAGAGGATTTTATAGTTATTTTCCTAGATTTTAGATGCTATGTGTGTATTTGTGTGTGTATTTGTGTATTGACGTAAAAGGTTTTAAATGGTCCTAGTCAGGGAAGCACTGACTCAGGTCCCTTTCCAAGGTTGAAATAAAATATGGGTAGAGGAATATTCCTGAGACAAGAGTATAGCACAGAGTAGAAAATAATGTGGGTAGGGGTCTGGGATTGTAGAAAGAGCACCTCAAATGGTGTAAGATCCCTATGTATATCTCCCAGTTTGTGAAGGTGAATAATAAATCCTTTTTAATTGGAGGGACTGAAGTCAAAGTAGATAATTCTGCTGCCAGAGAAGTGTAAGGTGCCAAATAGCTAGCCCGTAAAGCTTTTTAAGGTGGGGATAGATACCCCTGCAGTCCCAAAGCCAAGCTTTACCTCTGAAGCCAAGCACAAGGTAGGTGTAGATATCAGGGATACAGCCCGAGTGCTGATCCTCAATAAGCGACACTAATCCAAGACATGAAGGAGCACACCTGGCATATGTCCTTGCTAAAACATAGCTTTTATTAGCACAACCAGTAAAATTACAGCAAAAGAAGCTTACATGTTTTGGCAAAAATGCAACCACTGATTCACACGCATCCACTTCAAGAATGTGGCGGCCTCTTATAACCTGGGGTGAAAGTTGGGTTACACATTAGGTTAGCCACCACCGGCATGTATTTTTTATGTTGTGCTATGTGACTAAACAAATAGACATTTTTTAGGGTTTTCATCTCTAACGCCCCGTACACACGGTCGGATTTTCCAATGGACATTGTCCGATCGGAGCGTGTTGTCGGAAATTCCGACCGTGTGTGGGCTCCATCGGACATTTTCCATCGGATTTTCCGACATACAAAGTTGGACAGCAGGAGATAAAATTTTCCGACAACAAAATCCGATCGCGTCAATTCCGACCGTGTGTGGCCTGTTCCGACGCACAAAGTGCCACACATGCTCAGAAGAAATTCCGACACGGGACAGCTCGTTCTGGTAAACTTAGCGTTCGCAATGGATACAGCACTTTCGTCACGCTGCAATGTTCAAAATGGTTTAATACAGCGCACTCTCTTCTTCTTTATAATGTGACAAGAATTAAGTAGTTTTGCTGCTCATATTCACACACACTTCTCACAAACTTCTTTCATTACTATTTATTGGGATTCCCTCAATATATTTTGATTTCTCACATCTGACAACATATTTTTTTTTTTTTGACTTTAATGTAGAATCTTTTTTTGTGTTTCTCTTTTTTAATTTTTTTTTTTGGTGATTTTGATTTGTACTCCCGAAAATGTTTGTGTGTTTTTTGTGACAAGTTCCCACAACACCATTGATATGTTGTTCTATTTAATCTGTAGGTGTTGTTGTCCCTTGTTAATTTCACATTTTATGTTAGAAATGTACCTGAATCGTCACCAACAAACTGTCCTTTTTGGATGAAAACACACACAGGAGAGTAGAATTTACCTAAAAATATTTTATTAAGGGGTCACAACTATAAACAAAGAGGGAGGCAACGCTGGAGAAACTGCAGAAGTGGGCGAAGCCTTGGACCCCCAGGGCAGACATCAATTATTTAAAAGCAAAATTGGTGGCCTGAGGAGTCCATATCTAAGGGAGGGCAGTCTGGTCCAGAAGTCCCAGAGATCCGGAAAGCAGCAGACGACATCTGTGTCCCCAGGCTGTGGTCATACGAGAGACTGCATCTTCTGTCAGACCAGACTGAACCCAGGGTCATCACACTTTGGTCTTCCTTCCACGCCTCCTTCCACGCTGTGGCTGTGGTGGTGGAGTTGTGGCAGCAGGAGGAGGAGGAGGATCGTCGATCTCAATGACATCCGTCTTGTGTGTCAGTTCCCCACTCTCCCCCTTACGAAGGACTTTATAAATCAGGTCCTCAGAGATCTTGCGTTGGCCCTCCTGCATGCCCAGCAATTTGGTGGCAGCCATGCAGGCAAAGGCCTCTTCAGGACTGGGGAAGGCTCTGAGGGACGCCGAAGCCTCCTGGATCAGCCTGTATGCTGAATCCTGCACAGGACTGGGAGTGGCCTTCCTGGCTCGTTTATGTGGCAGGCAGAGGGGAGGAACCTGAGACTCAGTCAGGCTGCGACTTGTCCCAGGCTTCTCTTGGCTGCCACTTAGCCCCGCCTCCTCCTGGCTGCCACTAATCCCCGCCTCCTCCTGGCTGACACTCTTAATCCCCGCCTCCTCCTGACTGCCACATTCCACAGCCTCCTCCTGGCTGAGGTCTTCCTGTGTATGAAAAAGGGACATAGTTTTAGTATTGTTTTCATCAATCACACACAATTTTCACTTCCTGACTGCTGCAAATTCAATGTTAACAAATATAACAGACTATCCTTCTGAGCCCAGCATTTTGCATTCTTGTCCCAATTTTGGGTGCCCACTACTGTCTATTGATATGTAAAACACTTTTTTTAATCAGCAATTAATGATCAATAATAACATCTAGTAAACATCATTTATTTATTGCCCAGAAATCTGTCGAAGAATGCTATACCTGACTCCAGCTGGGCTCCTCCACTTCTTCCTGGCTGGAAGGCCCAGGTTGGACATCGGAAGCCTCAGCTGGGGTGGAAGGAAGAGTGGAAGGAAGAGTGGAGAGGGATTCCCTGACTTCAGTGTGGTCTGACAGAAATCGCAGTCTCTCATAGTACCAGAGCCTGGGGACATAAATGTCATCTGCTGCAGCTCCGGACCTCTGGGAATCTGTGACCTTCTTGCGCTCCCTCAGATATGTGCTCCTCAGGCCACCAATTTTAGCTTTTAAATAAGGGATGGTTGCTGTGGGGACCACCGGCTTCACCAACTCCAGCAGTTTCTCCAGCGCTGCCTGCCTCTTCTGTTTATGGTTATAGTGGGGGTGTCTCACTTGCCACAGACAGGGCAGCTCTCTGTACTTGTCAATAAACAGGGGCAGGAAATTGTGGTCGTTGAACCCATCCATTTTCTCTGCAAGACACAACACAAGACTAACCCTAATGTCAGGCCAAACTCCCCTAATCTTGTTACAATATAGGCTTCCATTTCGAAGCAGTATAGGCCCAAGTTTAGATCCTACCTTCGTTAGCACGATCGGTGTCTCCGATGTTCCTTCCTCCTCTTACAGATCGTACGTAAGACGCGCGCGTTACGATTTATACACACTGCGCATGCGTATAACTCCGCCCGCCCCTGACGTTCTTTCTATTCTATTCCCCGCCCCTTTTCGTTCGGCGCAGTGGAGGAAGAGCACATGGCGGATAGACAGCAGGATCGTGCTAATTACAGCAACGAGGAGGAGGAGGAAAGGCCAGAGCCTGAAACGTCCCGATCCAGAAAGAGATTAAAGGACTCAAATATGTCCTTTGGGGAGATGTTGGAGATGGTGGACATCCTGAAGAAGGCCAACTATGATGGAAAGTATGGGCCTTACCCCAACCACAATGTCCGAAAGGCCAAGATCATGGCGAAAGTGGTCAGAAGTCTGCACCGGAAATTCAGGGTACGACGATCGAAAGATCAGCTCAGGAAGCGGTGGTCGGACCTGAAATTACGAGAACATGAGCAGTACAGAAAGATCCGGAGAGTGCTGCAAAAAAGTAAGTAGTTGTGCTGTGTTCCTATTGTTCTTGTGTTTATTACGTTCGTGCTGCTCCATGTGCTTTTAGGAACTGTTGTACAGTTTAAAATGGCAACTTTCATGTTCATGGGCACATTATTCGTTCGGATCACACATTTTTATTTCGGACGATAAAATACCATTGTTTAGGCCATATGCATTTGGCCACCATTTTGAGGCCCTATACTTGTCTTCAAAGAATTTGGTTGGTAGATGGCTTTGTTACTAGAATGAAATGCAAACTAGATTCTGTGTAAGGAGAGGACACTCAGCAGCTGTTTACACATCTGGACGCAGGAGCACTAGTGTGGGACACAAAAACGCCATTTTTATTAGGGGGCCACACAGGTGCTCCAGTGTATACTATAGGGGGGCTACATCTGTGAAGCTTGTACCAAACAGGTAAAGTATTGCAGCTTGACAAAGGACACTAAAAAAGCTACATCTTGGAACTCGGCTAAAATAGACAATTGTACCCCACTTCCAAGCAATGTTTCATCTTTATAGTTCTGCCATCAAATATCTGTGTGCTAACTATACCATTTTTGTTTTACATAGGGGAGAAAAGACTCGGAGGACACCCCTCATCCGAGGAGACCAGAGCCCCCCCCCCTCTGGAAGAAGGGGAAATCCCCCCAACACAAGATGAGCAGGAGGAAGAAGACGTGGTGGAAGTAGTCACCACAACAGGTGAGTGTCTGCAACCACAGGCTCAGATAAGAGATGGATGGCGGCATATTTTTTAGACCTAATTTATTTTGGGGTTCCTCTCTTTTTAGGTGATCGTGAGGTTGTGGATGAAGATCCTTTCACATCCGAAAGTGCCCAGATCCTGATTGGGGAGATCATGGGGTGTAATTTACAATTGGAAAACATCAAGCAAAACATCAATGATGTTATTCCAAAATATAAAAACATCATTGATGTTTTGGGGCGAGTTTAAAGCCCCTCCAAATCACTTTCTTCTTTTGTGTGCTACAATGTGCGAAATGTTTTTGTGATTTTTCCCAAAGCCAAATTTGGAGGATGCACACAGTGTGTCAACATGTGCTATCTGCCATCACGGGAGATCAATTGGGGGTGCAACCCCTTCCTCAATAATAAAGTAGCTGTGAGGAAGGGCTTTCTCCCCCAAAACACGTCCCTTGATCCCCCGTGATGGCAGCTAGCACATGTTGACATTGGGAAATTTGTGTGCATCTTCCAAATTTGGCTTTTCCTGGGGTGATTTCCCCCCATCTTAACGCAATATCAAACACAGTTCCTAAATACTCATGTCTGATATTGCCTTCAAGTTCTACCAAATGTGAATTTTGTAAGATCAAGATTTGTGTCTTTCTTGTGGGTTTTACACAGGCCTGTTTTCTATAAAAAGCACATTTTGATTTTGGATAATGACACCACAAAAATTGTTATACAACAAACATGTTGGTTTGTCAGAAAAACCTTGGGTAAATGCACATGTGATTGTGCAGGTATTAAAAAGATTGCCCATCAAGAATGTGTGGATTATTGTCTCAACGCTACAACACTTTTGGGGTGATGTAATTGTTGTTTTATGAGAAAATGGGGATTATTATTTCCTAAGGGCAAATCCTCTTTGCACTACAAGTGCAATTTCAGTGCAGTTGCAAGTGCACTTGTAGTGAAAAGTGTCTTTGCATTTAGTAAATAACAGCCAACAGTGCTTTGTATAAGGTTACACAATCACGACATTTTCTGCACTCCACACATTTCTGTCAGGGTCAGCTAAAACAAACACAAGCAGTAAATGTCCACAAAGAAGAGCCTGGGGGGAGATGCCTGTCGAGAACTTGAGGTCCTGCAGGCTTCTCCCTGTGGCCAAATACCGCAGGGTAGCGACCAACCTCTGCTCCGGAGTGATGGCTTGCCTCATGCAGGTATCCTGACTGCTGATATAAGGGGTCAGCGAAGCCAACAAACGGTGAAATACGGGGTCCGTCATCCTGAGAAAGTTCCTGAAATCATCAGGATTATTCTCACGGATCTCACGGAGCAAAGGCATATGACAGAACTGGTCACGCTGAAGCAACCAATTCTTGGTCCATGAACTCCTCCCCACCCTGTTCATGGACTGGACTTGTGTCAAGGTCAGGACCCCAACACCAAGCCCCCGCACAGCACGAACTCTACGAGGAGTACGCATACGAAACATGGCTAGAAAACGGTCGGCTGCTCAGAATGAAGTAACAGAACGCACTGAGGAACAGCAAGGCCTGTGAAGAGCGACCTGAAAACCAGTAACGAACGAACAAGAATACAATGACTACTTAAAGTCACGCGGAACTTGCTTGCACGCACTGAAGAGCAGATACAAACCCACAAGCACAAACTGAACGGCAGAAAACGATCTGAAAGCCACGAGTCTGAAAAAGCGCGAATCGTCTCTCACCAAAATTTTACTAACACGAGATTAGCAAAAGGAGCCCAAAGGGTGCCGCGCTTGGTTCTGAACCGGCCTTTTCTTGTCTCGTCGTACGTGGTGTACGTGACCGCGTGGTTGTCGATCGGAAATTCCGACAACTTTGTGCGACCGTGTGTAGGCAAAACAAGTTTGAGCCAACATCCGTCGGAAAAAATCCTAGGATTTTGTTGTCGGAATGTCCGAATAAAGTCCGACCGTGTGTACGGGGCATAAGAGTATAGGGGTTCATTTACTATAGCGCCAAAAAATGATCCTGCAGTACAAAAAAAAACTCTCAAAAAAGGCCAGAAAGACTTCAACTCAAGAATCAATCTATACATCTGTGACATCAAGTGTCTTTCAATGGGTAAATTTACACACATGGATTCGAAAGCAGTAAGAGAACTCACTGGTCTCGTCCCGCATCCCAATTGATGGTATCTCCACTCCTCCATAGGTATCCTCCCCATTTTCGATGTCAGATCTCGCAGGGGGATTAATGTTCCATGAGGGGCAAATTTGCCACATGTTGTATCCCCGTCCCTCCCCCAAGCTCCAAAAAATCCCACCTCCTCCCCTGGAGGAAACCATGGGTACCCCTCCAATGGGGTCAGAGGGGATATCCGAGGAGTGTGGTCTCCTGATTGATTTAATTTATCCCAAATTAAGAGGGTGCTCTTTGTTAATGGTGACGTCCATTTTGAGAGACCCCTGTCTGTACTCGGAATCCACGGGATTCCGGCCAGCTTCCTGCCTGCCATTATCTGCTCTAGGGGGACCCATATTTTCTTTGCGGAGTCGTGGCACCAGTTCAGGATCCATACTAAGGACATTGCTCTATAATATAAAGCTACATCTGGTAGTCCCATTCCTCCTTCCAATTTGCCTCTACACAAAATATCATACGCCAATCTGGGATGTTTATTACTCCATACAAATGCTATGAAGGCCTTTCGTAAGGTTTTAAAAAAACTTTGTGGGAGTGTAATTGGCACTGTGTGGAAAAGATAAATTATTTTGGGTAGTACACTCATCTTTATGGCGCTGACCCTTCCAAACCACGTTAATAACCGGCACCTCCATTTCTGCAGGTCCCCCATTACCCCCTTCATTAAAGAACCAAAGTTTAAATCATACAGAAGTTTAGGATCTGCTGTAATATGTATTCCCAAATATGCCAATGAGTTTTTGTTCCAAATAAAGGGATAAGAATTTTGCAAAATCGTTTTCATCCCTAGGGGGAGATGACTAGGTAACAGTACGGACTTTTCAAAATTTATTTTGAAGTTGGATAAATCTCCAAACTTAGAAACCTCTGCCATCAAAGCCGGCAGTGATGTCTATGGTGCCGAGACTTTATATTCAACTGGTCCAACCCGTACCCCCTGTATTCCAATATTTCCCCTCACTTTGCAAAGAAATGGTTCTAATATCATAGTGAACAATAGCGGGGATAATGGACACCCTTGTCTTGTGCCATTACATATTTGGAAATAGTCCGACAGTGTGCCATTTACTTTAACTCTCGCTCTTGATGTCGCATGTAATGCTGCAACCCAGCCCATCATGCGTTCCCCCAGCCCCATCCCCCTTAGCACCTCCGTCATGAACCCCCAATTCACCCTGTCAAACGCCTTTTCGGTGTCCATTGTCAGGGCCATGTTGCATCCAATGAAGGGTGTGTAATGCCCGAATGGTATTATCTCTGGCCTCACAACCTTTCATAAAGCCCATCTGATCAGAGTGAACTAGCTTCAATATATGGTCCTGTAACCGAAGAGCCAAAATTTTTGCGAAAACCTTAGTGTCTGAGTTTAACAAGGAGATGGGTCTGTAGTTCGCGCACAGCTGGGTATCTTTCCCTGGTTTAGGAAGTATCGTTATGTATGCCAACAAGGCCTCTGGAGGTAATGGATTGGAGGCATTAATTGAATTAAAGTAGCTACAAAACGGGCCTCCTAATCTGGTAATAAATTTCTTATAATATAAATTGGTGAACCCATCTGGTTCTGGGCTTTTACCTTTTGGCAGACTCGATATTACTTCGTTTAATTCATTGATAGAGATTGGTCTATCTATTTCTTCAATTACCGTGGGCAGCAGCGAGGGCAGCGCTGAGTCTTCTATATACTGTCGAATTTCTGATTTATGCTGTTCTCCCGTCGCACTCGTCGCACTAGCGCTAGCACTTTTAAATGACTTTTTTCTTCCTTTAGAAAGGTACGCCCAGGTATGAAATTTTAAGGAATATTACACTTTTATTGTTTAACTTTAAGCATTATTAAAATCACTGCTCCCGAAAAACAGCCCTTTTTAAAACTTTTTTGCCATTGATACATGTCCCCTGGGGCAGGACCCGGGTCCCCAAACACTTTTTATGACAATAACTTGCATATTAACCTTTAAAATTAGCACTTTGATTATTCATGTTTGTGTCCCATAGACTTTAACGGTGTTTGCACAAATTTTTTGTCTGTTCGCAGCAGAACAAATGCAGGAAGTGATGTGTGCACATGGGCCAGAAGCAAATGTGTGAGGATGCCAAACAAATCAATGAACCCCACCCACACCAAATCTAACTACCACATCCACCCCTCATTGATTAAGCACAAGTACATATCATACCCTTATCCGGAAAATGAGCAGCACCTCCTCTTTGCTAAAGAAGGACCTCGCCAGGTCCACCTAGATGGAGATCCTGACCAGCACAGGAACTTCCGGGTGATTACAATGACTTATTTCTGGGTCAGAAGGCGAAACCACACTCTTTTGATCGCTGCTGCGAATATTTGATCACAACCACTATTAAGAATTTTATTATTTTTGTTTGTTTGCAGATATGCAAATTTGTATTTCTACTTATGATATTTAAAGGCATTCAATAAGAAATGGTATCCCTGGGTTAGCAGCAGGTGAATGACAAAAACAAAAGGCCCAGTTTGAGCCCTGGTTCACACTAACAGAGGGGAAAATCGTTCAGCTGAAATCACACACTTTCATTCCCGCATGTCAGTCCCGACTGCAGGGGGAATTTCAGAGACATCTGTGCAGGTTTCTGCACTGACATCAATACAAATTGCAGCCCAAAGTCGCACCAATTAAAACAGTGCAATTGCCACCGCTTTGACATGTCAAATCGCACCAATGTGAACTAAAGCTGACACATACAACACTGCCTATCCACCAGCTGAATTCATTACCTGCAATTCTCCACAGCTGTTTTATATAAAGATTCCACCTTTATCATTAACTTGCAGGTATGCAGAAACCTAGGTTTACATTGGAGCGATTTGTCATGCAATTTGAGAGATCAAATCGCATGACTATTGGCAGCAATGGCACTGTTCCAATCAATGCAACATTTTTTTGTGGCGCCGCAACAATTTGCTAAAGTAGTTCCTGCACTACTTTTGCTGATTTCAGGTGCGACTTCAATAGACATTTGTGTATGAAGCCACACGGATGTCTATCAAGTAGCACCTGAAATCACGCTGACCTTGCCACTTTGAAATTGTGCTAATTCAAGTGAAGTAGCGCGATTTCAAAGTAGCATCAATGTGAACCAGGGCAAAGAGATTAGTTTTTTGGTGCACAAATACATATTGAAATAAAATATAATAGATATTGCACTTTCCCAAAACCACCACCCACAAAAACCAAAGAGAAAGAAAAGTAGAAGAAAAAAAAACCACCACAACAAAGCTCAATAATGTACTTTTATTTTGACACTTTCTCTATGGTTTCGATATAGCACTGTTTATCTTAAAACCTTGAATTGTTTAGATGTGTGTCTATGCAAGAAGCTGGATTTTGTATGAGTGTCCTCGTTTCTTAGCAATCCAATATTTCTAGATTACTCATTGGATGACACCATTGTTCGTTTTCTACTAACCGACTATATTGTTTGTTTTTTGTTTGTTCTATATTGAAACTCTAATAAAGGTATATTAAAACACAGAAAAAAGAAATAAAAAGAAAAGAAATAAGGACACCCAAACGTTGGACAAGTAGTTTGCTAAAAAATTTAAATCCAGAAAATCCAGTGTTAATCCATGATGCCTGCTCAACTTGCTGACGTTAAAAACCCAAGGGATCCGGTACTTTTGCCGAATGACATCTCCCGGACTGTGAACAGCTATATAAGGATAGGGAATAGCAGTGACAAGAATGGCCAAATATTGGTGATTTCACTGGCGTCGTTCTCCCTTTTTTTTCATGGCCTGGAATTCCCAGCCATATAAGCCTATGTGCCGGTGACATCAACAATTGCTAGGGATATACCCGCTGCTTCCTTAGGAATCATTGACAGCAGGAAACTGCACATAAACAGGGTAGCAGTACCACTTCAATATATGATACATAACTCCTGCCAAAAGGGGGGGGTGAACGGACTGATTTTCAGTCTGAACCTAAGTTTAGACGGAACCATTGGCTCATGTCCTTTTTGAGGACACTTTCAGGTTGTACTTAAGTAATGAGAGCACTCATAACAGGTCCTCCTTATCTGCAACTCCATTTTATGACTAACATGGTACATCACTTTTCTGCTAAGAGGTATGACTAAAAATTGAATTCATAATATTATAAAATATTATTGTGATATTATATTTTTTATAATTGTATTCTGCTGTAATAAACTTATGAATGAAGGGAGATTGTGTGAATGTAGAAAAACAAATAGCAGAGATGTTGGGGTTAATTTACTTCAGCTAAATAGAATGTTCACTTTGCAAGCGAATTTGCACTTTGTAAGTGAATTTTCTCTTTAAAATCAGAAAATGTCTACCCACTTTGCAGCATGTTTTTCTTTCATTCCTTGTATATATTAAGTCCTTGAACAGATGTTTTACAGTCTGTGTTTATAGACCAAATTTCCGTTAAATGCACTCAGACACATTTTGTGGTTGACCTTTTGTTTGAATTCAAAGGTACATTATATTCTTTAAAATGATCAGAACACTCATATTGTACAAGGAGATCCTGACTCTTCTGCTAATGCTGTGCAATGCAGATAGACTATCAAATAGTTTCTGTTCTGTGTTCTACTAGTGTACTTATTGGAGCATGAATCCTGTAAAAGATATAATCCCAATTTATTTATTTATGATTTATTGTTATATTTATTTAATTGTCATTTTATTGATATTGCACGACTTCATTGAAATTAAAGCTACATTTTTTAAGTAAGCCTTGAACACGTGCATCCTCCCCTTTGAAGTGACTTGCTTTCAACAAAGTTTTATTTTATTTTTTTTATTTTTTTATTTTTTTTATGTTATTTTTTTTTTTTATTTTATTTTTTACTTTTAGCATCACACTTGGACACTAGCTTTTACCCCAAACACTGGTCTTTTATATAGAGGATTTAGCATCATTACAAGAAAGCCATCACTGGTGTTCCCCTTATGCACATTTACTCCTCTTTCTTAAATTTAGACGTGAATATTAGGGGGCAACACACCTGATTTTTTTCACAAGATACCACACTCCGTGGAAAGTATATGAACATTCACGCTCATATTCATTTAATATTCCCTCTTTTGAGTTGAGTAAAACCATTAGAGGATAACATACCTGCACATTGGTTTATGGCACCACACCCTGTTGGGGGTACGCACACACACAGGTCCAGACACCTGCTGAAAATCTATCATCTATATTTTTTTGCAATTCTGTGCATTAATCCCCTTACTATCTACATCTGGTTTTGGAGCACTGCAGAGGGTGTAACACAGCAGTTTTTTCATAAAACACTCTCTTTTTCCTAATTAGAACAGCGCCATACCTACACTCTCCTTTATATTCATCTTAGTACACCCCACTCAGGTGGAGGTGCACTTGTAGAAGCAGCAGTTCTTTCTTTATATTCATTTTTCTGTAATTGTACTCCTTGCGTGGATTTACTTATATCATTTCAAAAAAATAATACGACTTAAGGACTTTGCACATTACTACATTTAGAAATTGGAGAAGGCCAAAGTATGCCTGTGTCTGTTTTCAACCATTAAACACAATACAGGATCTGCATTGATATTAGAAGTCATCTCATGAGATTCAGTGATAGCTCTGTGCGATCTTACAAAAGACACAAGATACTAGAAAATGTTACTGTAACTGGTGCAACTATGGTGGAGACACTGTTCCCCATTCAATACTTCCATGAACAGCAATATATAGTCAACCATATTTCATAAATTCCCCAGACCAGTCCCTAGATCTAAACATAAATGATCCTTTACAGCCTAAATGTTTAGGAGAGTATGTAAAGCACAATAATATTTAAATATTAAAGGAGGATCTGAATCTCTACCAATTTATTTCATTATTGAAAGCTCTGTTATCTACTGGAGTGAGGGCTTGCACTATTTAACAGCCAAATGAACTGTAAGGTCTGCAGTCAGATTTAGTGTGAATGTCAGCAGAGGACAGGATGTTGAATTATCTCCAAACACATTATTATTAGAGTGGAGACGATTAGGGGCAGGAAGTGAAGAAAAATGTCAGTGGGCACACAGGCACAAATACAAATAGGACAGAAATTTTAAAAGAGAAGTATAGCTTTTGAAAAAATAAAAATAGATCTATAGATATATATATGTATATATAAAGATATATACCTAGGTGGATGCAGCATTGCTCTGCACTGAGAACGAGCAATCAGATACAGATGATTATTCAGTTCTCCCCTTTGCTCTGAGCAAAGAGCGGTGATTGTCAGTCAAAGGCTCTCTGCTCTCCCCTCCAGCGCTGAGCTATGGAGGGGCTAGGAGCAGCTGGCTCAAGCTCTCAGTGGCTCACCAAACCAGGTGCCCGTCCAGGCTTCTGGGTGGATTCTAAAGTCAGAATCTTTCCTGAGCCTGGACCGACTGAGTGACATCAGCAGACAGTGGGCTTCAGTGGGCCCACTGTTGGCTGAAAATGGGTCACAGGAGTGCAGAGCAAACTGTATTCCTCTGATCCCCAGGATGAGTATAGCCAAAATATCTTTGGCTATACTTTTCCTTTAACTTTTCCTCACTCTAGCCAAAATGAAAACGGAAACGTAAAAAAAATGGCTGGAGTTAAGTTTTGGTATTTTTATGTAAAAATTAAAACTCAGCAGGTACAAAATCTGTAGCTGCTGACTTTTAATAAACAGCCACTCACCTGTCCCAGGATTCAGCGATGTGCTCAGCCCTGCCATTTTCCTCTCTCCCAGGCATCTTTACGATGGGCACCCGGCTGTGACAGCTTGCAGCTTCATGGCCGGGTGCCCACTGCGCATGCATGAGCAGCTCTGCACACTGTGAATGGTCCAGCGGCTTTATGGGACCTGTCACTTGTACCAAAAAACTTTGGGGGGGGAGAGAATTTTTGCTTCCGATCCCCTAGGCAGTCGGAGCGTAAGTGAGAGAGCGTACCTGTCAAAATCGAATACCCACTCCCCCTCCTACCCAAAGCTCCATTTCACAAACAGGAGTGGGGCAGGAGGCCTTAAAGCAAAACTTCCCCTTTTGGGTGGAGCTCCTTTTTAAGTATTTTTTTTTTAATATCTGAGGCCCCCATTTCCATCAAGTCAATGTTTTACAACATCCTTCTCTCCCCATTACCTGTATTAGGAGTCATAAGGGTATGTTCATCAAAAGAAAACATTTTGTGTCCATTTTATTTATTTATTTGATGAGACATGCTATGTATTCATCTTATTACTATGCGTATACGTTCTTTATTTGACAAATAAACATTTAGTACAAGGCAAAGGATTCACAGAGCACCATGTGTTAGCTAAAGAGATAGCACAGCAAAAGTAGCTCCCTTTTAGATGCAGCTGTCTCTCAGCAAAACTTGGTCTGAGCCATCTGATGAGTGTTGAGTCATATATGTCTGTTTGTAAATTATGAGCTATTGAACAGCAATATTTTTACCACACATAATATATATATATATATATATATATATATATATATATATATATATATATATATATATATATATATATATATATATTATACACACAGTATCTCACAAAAGTGAGTACACCCCTCACATTTTTGTAAATATTCTATTATATCTTTTCATGTGTCAACACTAAAGAAACAATTCTTTGCTACAATGTAAAGTAGTGAGTGTACAGCTTGTATAACAGTGTAAATTTGCTGTCCGCTCAAAATAACTCAACACCAGTGGTGGAACTACCAGGGTCACAGCAGTCGCACTTGCGACTGGGCCCTGGAGTTCCGTCACTGTGGGGGGCCAGCCCGCACGTTCTCCGCTGTCAGGGGCCCACTCGCACATTCTCCCCTGTCAGGGGCCGGCCCACACGTTCTCCCCTGTCAGGGGCCCGCCCGCATGTTCTACGCTGTCAGGGGCCCGCCCGCACTTTCTCCGCTGTCCGGGGGCCTGCCCGCACGTTCTCCGCTGTCCGGGGATAAGGATGAGATCTGTGGTGGTGGTGGGCGGATGGGATCAGTAAGAGGCAGAGGTGGTGGTGGGGGAGGATGGCACCACCACTGCCACTGCTCCCACCCCCCTCACCACCACCACTGCTCCCACCCCCCTCACCACCATCACCGCCGCCGCCACTAATCCCACCCCCAACCACCACCACCACCGATCCCACCACCCCCGCCACTGATCCCACCCCCCTCACCGTCACCACTGCCAGTGATCTAACCTCCCTCACAGCCACCACTGATCCCATCCCCCCACCACTGCTGCCACTCATCCCATCCAACCCACCACCACTGCCGCCACTGATCCCATCCCATTCCCCCATTACTGTCACCACCTCTCGCTGCCACTGATCCCAGCCCCATACTTCAGGGGGCCCATGTCTCATCCCTGTACACCTGGATAGGAGGGGCAGCGGGCAGCATATAGAGCAACCAATACCCTCCATTTTCCTCCTGAAGCCATGGCTGCAGGAAGAAAATGGAGGGGATTGGGTCCTCTATATGCCACCCCCACCGCTCTTCCTATCCAGGTGTACAGGGGTGACACATGGGCCCCTTGAAGCATGGGGCTGGGGTGCCCCGGGGGTCAGGGGGACCCTTCATGGTTTCTTGCACCGGGACCCTGAAGGTTCTAGTTATGCCTCTCCCCGGTGTCATGTGACTCGTTAGTGTTACAATGTCTCAGATGTGAATGGGGAGCAGGTGTGTTAAATTTGGTGTTGTCACTCTCACTCTCTCTTACTGGTCACTGGAAGTTCAACTTGGCACCTCATGGCAAAGAACACTCTGAGGTTCTGAAAAAAAGAATTGTTGCTCTACATAAAGATGGCCTAGGCTTGAGAAGTTTGCCAAGACCCTGAAACTGAGCTACAGCATGGTGGCCAAGACTATACAGTAGTTTAACAGGACCTGTTCCACTCAGAACAGGCCTCGCCATGGTCGACCAAAGCAGTTGAGTGCACGTGCTCAGCATCATATCCAGAGGTTGTCTTTAGGAAATAGACGTATGAGTGCTGCCAGCATTGCTGCAGGGGTTGAAGGGGGGGGGTCAGCATGTCAGTTCTCAGACCATACAATGCACACTGCATCAAATTGGTCTGCATGGCTGTCGCCCTAGAAAGAAGCCTCTTCTAAAGATGAAACACAAGAAAGCCTGCAAACAGTTTGCTGAAGACAAGCAGACTAAGGACATGGATTACTGGAACCATGTCCTATGGTCTGATGAGACCAAGATAAACTTATTTGGTTCAGATGGTGTCAAGCGTGTGTGGCGGGAACCAGGTGAGGTGTACAAAGACAAGTGTGTCTTGCCTACAGTCAAGCATGGTGGTGGGAGTGTCATGGTCTGGGGCTGCATTAATGCTGCTGGCACTTGGGAGCTACAGTTCATTGAGGGAACCATAAATGCCAACATGTACTGTGACATATTGAAGCAGAGCATGATCTCCTCCCTTCAGAGACTGGGCTACAGGGCAGTATTCCAACAAGATAACAACCCCAAACACACCTCCAAGATGAAAACTGCCTTGCTAAACAAGCTGAGGGTAAAGCTGATTGACTGGCCAATCAAGTCTCTAGACATAAACCCTATTGAGCATCTGTGGGGAATCCTCAAATGGAAGGTGGAGGAGCGCAGGGTCTCTAACATCCACCAGATCCATGATGTCGTCATGGAGGAGTGGAAGAGGACTCCAGTGGCAACCTGTGAAGCTCTGGTGAACTCCATACCCAAGAGGGTTAAGGCAGTGCTGACCAAAATATATAAAGAACAAAGATGACAAAAATCAATATACACTGCTTGTAGGGTAAAGAAGTGTAATACATCTTAAGTATGTGCATATTTTATATGTTTTGGATGCATGTTACATGTGTTTTTTACATGCATTGTTATTCCTTCCTATACAGAGTGCATTGTAATGGAAAGTATAACAAAGAATCAGAAAGTAGAATTTTTTATTTTAATGCAATACACACATAAAGCACCAAAGTGCAGAGGTGTCAATGCACATTTAAACTGCATGAATGGTTGTAACTTAGTATATTAGTCTGGTGCAGAATCATTCATTTTTAATTTATTCATTTTTCTGCGGGAATTACTCATTTAAATTTACTTATTATATAAGTAATATACAGAATTTTTATGAATCAATATTTTATCCCGCAAAGAGTCAGTTTAGTCCCTCACCCTCCAAAAACAATGGTTCAATAATGCCTCACAATTATCTTCATGTTAGCACTACTTCACCAGTGATAACCCATGTGACACTCTTCCTGAATAGACTTTTACAAGCAAACTGCTGAAAACAGTGTTCAGCTGAAATCAGTTTATCCATGTGAAAAAGTCTTTAGTAAAAAAATGCAGTCCTAGTGGCATTCTGTGGTACTACAACCAATTACTAATGCTCCTGAAGCTGGCCTAACCACTCACTACATTTTTACTACTTAGTTTGGCACAATGACTCCTTTACTTCCTTACAGCTATCAGTTGCCAAATATACAGGCAATGTCTAGTTAGAGAATAATATGTAGCTGCAGGAAATTGCCTCCCTTCCCTTTGCCCTTCATCAAGCAGCTTTTTACTTTGCCAGTGCTCCAGTGCCCTCTCGTTTTCTTTAGGTCTGTTTATGTCTTTCATGTGTTTTCCTTTCCTTATTTGATTTCTCTGTGGTTATGCAAAAATCACGTAAGTATTTTTAGATTATGACTCTGTTTTTTAATACCGTATTTTTCAATGTGACCTTTTGCCTGTATAAAGCTCTTCTTATATACACTTCTGTAATGTGTTTCACTACAGAACACTTAAGTGCCCTGACGACATTAATTTCAGTAATCAGGATGTCTGCACACTGTGTACAAGTAGTAAACATGTTTGACAAATAGAATCCCAAAAATGGTTATAATTCCCACAGTATCATATTATGTCACCAAGCATCAGTTCTTAAAATGACCGACATTCTGGCACCTGAACTGCAGATACATCACAGAGCAATTCTAAGTACAAATAACTCAACATCAGGGACATGCTAATCATCCTGGAAGTCATACATAGTTCCTAAAGTAAAAAACTGCGCAAAGAATTTTACTTCTATCAAGTTGAGGCAGACAGATATCCAGTGGCGGCTGCTGCTCTTGTGTGTTCTTGGCGATGTGATGAGGATGGCCTTCTCTGGATCTCCTGGATCTCCACGTACATCCTCCCCCGGTACCAGCCAATAAGGTTGCTTCTCCTCTCTGCCAATCGGGTCTCAGGACCCGCTTCCTGATTGGCAGGGAGGAGAAGCAAGAAGAGAATAGCAAATATTAATTCGCTATTGTCACACAACTGGGTGGGCTCAGGGTGCAGTGCTCCGTGCCCCGAGCCCACCCTTCTTTGAAGCCAATTAGAGCCTCAGGCTCTAATCATGTTCTTCCAAAAAAACCAAAAAAAACCCCATAGTAATCCAAGAGTCCGGCACCCTGCATATAGATTAGGGGCCGTACGCATGGACTAGGGGGGTGGCGCCCCTGTGCCCCAATGGAGCGGCCGCCACTGCTGATGTCTGTGGTTTCATAAGCAGGTAATTAGGCCCTAAGCCCAGTACATATGCCTGAATATCAGCCAAAATCAGCCTGTTTAGCAGATACCAGCCGACACTCAACCCACGTATACAGGTCCTTGTTTGACGTAAGCTGATCTCACGACTGGCTTCTGTTGAATGAGCATGCTGGAAAGCCAGCAGCCGATCAGCATCCGATCAGAACTCTCAGCCACTGGCTGAGAGCACTGACCGGTGTGATCTGGTAGGGGGCGCGGTCCGCCTGTCAAAACACAATAGCTCAGCGGGGAGAATTCTGTACTAACATCGCATTGTTAGTACAGGACCTCCTTGCAAGCTCCTCATTTTTTTTTTGCTCAGCCCAGAGTGTGTACCAAACTTTACTCACATGTTCTGAAACTTTAAAGTGAACCTTGCATCAAAATCCAAGGCTCCGGTGTTTAGTAGACTCACATCCCCCTAGTCAAATGCTATGTCAAAAAAGATACTTGCCCTATACCTTATCTTACGTCATCCTTGTCTAGCCGGTTCACGACTGCTTCATAACATATTTAATGCTACCGCTCTGTGCAGAATCACGTATATATATATATATATATATATATATATATATATACGTGACACTTTACTTCAGGGGTTTTGGATGCGAGTGCATACCACCAGCGGCTCGCTCCGGCTGTGATTTTACACAGCGGGAGCTGATCAGTGTGCCCCGTGGACCTGACGTCTGCCGGGACCCACCGATCCATGTCTTTCAGTAGTAAACCACATCCCTCACAGTTAGTAAACACTCCCTAGGCACACAGTTAACCCTTTGAGCGCCTCTGATGTTAACCCCTTCACTGCCAGTGTCATTAGTACAGTGACAGGGCATATTTTTAGCACTGATCACTGTATTAGTGTCACTGGTCCAAAAAAGTGACAAAAATGTCAATGCCCGATTTTTCCGCCACAACATCGCAGTCCCTCTATAAGTCACTGATCGCTGCCATTACTAGTCAAAAAAAATTATAAAAAATAAATAAATAAAAATATCCCATAGTTTTTAAACGCTATAACTTTTCCACAAACCAATCAATATACCCTTATTGGGATTTGTTTTTACCAAAAGTATGTAGCAGAACACATATTGGCCTAAATTGAAAAAGAAATTAGATTTTTTTATATTTTTTTATTGGATGTGTTTTAGAGCAGAAAATCAAAAATATTGTTTTTTTTTCAAAATTTTCGGTCGTTCTTTGTTTCTAGCTCTAAAAATAAAAAACGCAGAGGTGATTAAATGCCAACCAAGAAAGCTCTATTTGTGGGGGAAATAAGACATAGATTTTATTTGGGTACAATGTCACACGACCGCGCATTTGTCAGTTAAATTGAGACAGATGTATATTGCGGTCAAAGAGAGATAGTGGAACAGGGTACACCAAAAAAAGAAGTGTTACAGTATAAAAGATCTATTTTATTGGTACAAAAATTGAACACAGTAATATATGTATACAAAAACACCTAAAAACAATGCTGGAATATATGCTAAATAGTAAAAACAGCTGCTGATTTTTGGAACACACCACACTTCCAGGCTAGGCGTTGAATCAATGCGACCAAGATTCCCAACATGTTTCGGAAAGTGGGAGAGGGGAAAGGGTTTTTTTATATTTGGTATGTGTATATTTCCTTCTTCGGGGTTATATATGAGCATGCTGTTCTATTTCTATCAAGAAGAAAAAGGGGGTGTATCAATATTATAATATATTGAATAACATTTTAGCATTTTCAACATTTGCATTGGCTGGTTTGTCATAACAGCAATATAGCATATATGATAGATATAATGAATATGTTCTGTACTCACAGCTCTGTATTCCTTTTGCAAACACTACAAGTCAGTAAGGTAGATGAAATGTCAGGTCTGAAACTCTGCTGTACTGCATTTTCATGTCGTCAGTCCCACCAAGCTGCAATAAAGGCAAGATTGGATGGAAGCAGATCAGGCAGCCGCCTCGGAGCAGTGCACCAAAGCTCACAGGCATCGGCCGGGGGATCCCCAATGGAGGACAGAAGACTGGCGGAATTGAGGCACAGGTGGTGCGGGGAGACTCAAATTGATGACCCATGCCACCTGATGCCTCGTCCCTCCCTCCCCTATACACCAAATCGGCCCTTATGATTGGCTTTTTCCCAGATCCCTGGACGTACTAATACCTGGCAGTGTCAGCAGACTTTGCTGCACATCCAGGAAACGCCAGGGATCTCTATGAACATATCAACAAAACAAAATCACAGGTATTGGAGTATATTTATCACAACTTTTTCCCTTCTTCCTTTTTTTTTTTTTACTATTTCCCTTGAGCTTTATTATTTTCCTACTAAGCTGCATATTTAGGCAGCATTTAAATCTCCACAAAGCTCATGATATTCATTGGTAAATATATACATATATACCCTTTTTACCTTTCCCTCACCAGATATCCGTTCCTCCACTTTTTGAGGGGTAATCCCTGTGAGCTTTGGTGCACTGCTCCAAGGCGGCTACCTGATCTACTTCCAATCCAATATTGCAGCTTGGTGGGACTGACTCTCCCAAAACTTATGCCTTGTACACAGGGTTGGACATTGATCGGACATTCCGACAACAAAATCCATCGGATTTTTTCCGACGAATGTTGGCTCAAACTTGTCTTGCATACACACGGTCGCACAAAGTTGTCGGAAAATCTGATCGTTCTGAACGCGGTGACGTAAAATGTCGGGACTATAAACGGGGCAGTAGCCAATAGCTTTCGTCTCTTAATTTATTCTGAGCATGCGTGGCACTTTGTGCGTCGGATTTGTATACACACGATCGGAATTTAACCGATCGGATTTTGTTGTCGGAAAATTTTATAGCCTGCTCTCAAACTTTGTGTGTTGGAAATTCCGACGGAAAAAGTCCGATGGAGCCACACACGATTGGAATTTCTGACAATCCGATCGCACTTTTTCCGGTGGAAAATCCGACTGTGTGTACAGTAATGCCCTGTACACATGATCGGACATTGATCGGATATTCCGACAACAAAATCCATGGATTTTTTCCGACGGATGTTGGCTCAAACTTGTCTTGCATACACACGGTCGCACAAAGTTGTCGGAAAATCCAATCGTTCTGAACGTGGTGATGTAAAACATGTACGTCGGGACTATAAACAGGGCAGTAGCCAATAGCTTTCCTCTCTTAATTTATTCTGAGCATGCGTGGCACTTTGTGCGTCGGAATTGTCCACACACGGTCGGAATTTACGCAAACGGATTTTGTTGTCAGAAAATTTTATAGCCTGCTCTCAAACTTTGTGTGTCGGAAATTGAGATGGAAAAAGTCCGATGGAGCCTGCACACGGTCGGAAATTCCGGTAACAAGCTCCAATCGCACATATTTCATCGGAAAGTCCGACCGTGTGTACAGGGCATTAGAGTCATATCCATTTAACACGACATGAAAATGCAGTACAGCAGAGTTTGAGACCTGACGTTTCGTCTACCTTACTGACTTGTAGTGTTTGCAAAAGGAATACAGAGCTGTGAGTACAGAACATATTTATTATATCTATCATATATGCTATATTGCTGTTATGACAAACCAGCCAATGCAAATGTTGAAAATGCTAAAATGTTACTCAATATATAATAATATTGATACACCCCCTTTTTCTTCTTAATAGAAATAGAACAGCTTGCTCATATATAACCCCTGAAGAAGGAAATATATATGTACCAAATATAAAAAAAACCCTCTCCCCTCTCCTGCTTTCCGAAACATGTTGGGAATCTTGGTCTACACACTGCATTGATTCAACGCCTAGCCTGGAGGAGTGGCGTGTTCCAAAAATCAGCAGCTATTTTTACTATTTAGCATATATTCCAGTATTGTTTTTTAGGTGTTTTTGTATACATATATTACTGTGTTCAATTTTTGTACCAATAAAATAGATCTTTTCTACTATAACACTTCTTTTTTGGTGTACCCTGTTCCACTATCTCTCTTTGTCTGCAAAATCCCTGGGGCACACTTTCTACATATGTCTATAATTGGGATGTGACAAAGATTGCTGGGTCTCCTTATTATCCTGGTTAGTTTCCTCTCCTCCCTTGAAATGTAAGTTAAAGTGACACAGTGCCGTATCGCAAAAAATGTCCCCGTAAAGAAGGGGTGTAAACCTTCTGGAGGTGAAGTGACTAGATACTTGTGACATCACTCAGCCTTCCAGTAGGATCCTAAGAAAACCGGGAATCAGAAGGCTTGCGAGAATCCACTGCTGCACAATAAAGAGACCCAAACAGAACTGCTACTGCCCTTTGTTTACCAACTTTATGCTTACAATACAATGTGTATAGAAGGAACTAGCATCTCTGTTTCCCTATTTTTCTGCTTGATCCTCTTAAGGATATATTGGAGAAGAAAACACAAAAACCTATTTTATGAAATGACTATGCAAAGTAATTTACAATTGATAAAATGTACCATATACTCTGTCTCTTCGGCTTTCTCATCCCCAACCAAGGGATTGAGTCCATGGTCGTTTTTTTTTTTTTTATTGGAATCATGAACTTGTTGGGAGATTTTACCTTACCTTCTGTCAGGAAAAGAAGTGATGGGGAATCTTTCCAACTGGGCCACTTACATAAACATAGATTTAGTAAAGTAAGGAAGGGTTGCAACTTTGAACAATGTTTTTATTGCTATATGTAATTTCTCATCCTGGCAACATTACCATCCCCCCCCCCCCCCCATTTCTTGCATAGGCATCACAGGGACATGATGTGATGGAAAATTATTCATGCTATAAAAAATATTTGACTAGAGTTAGACTTTAAGCTTTTATTTTTTACATTTTTTTACATTTTTCTTACTTTATCTGTACATATGTTATAGACCTTTTCAGTTTTTCAGTTTTTACTTTTGGCACTCCAGGGAAGTACAATCATTATAATGTATCTAAAGTTTGTATTCTTCTTCTCTGTCACAGTCATTCAGCCCTATTATAACAATGCATTTTACGTTTGTTTAATTTTAATAATGCACATAGGCTCTTAGTAACTAATTCATTAAAGATGACATAATAATATACCATATCTGTTCACAAGCGGGGGGGATGGGTTGTAAGAACAAGAAATATCGTATAAATATATAAAATACAGCTCTTGCACTGGGGCTCCATCTGCTTGACAGATACTGTAATGCAGCCAGGAATTTTTTTTTTCGGAGCTGAAACTTTTCATGGGGGAAATACTAAAGCCGGCCATACACATCGCAGTTTGTGGTAAATGTGAACCCCTTTGGAGTCACGTGGAATTGCAATCTCAAATTATTACTTAGTAATCTAGCACCCACAAGATTTATCCACCACCAGTATGTAGACAATAATAAAGATTAAACTGGACAGTGCATCAACATGCAAAATTGAAATGCAATTGTGCTCCTACGCTTCTGCGTGCTATTGGGGCAATTTCAATCAATTCAAATCACAAGTTTATATCTTTGAATGCTTTTCAATTGTGACCAAAAATGGAATGGAAACTGTATCAAACTGCAATGTGAATTGACAGATTTAAGTTGCCCCAGCCAACCTGCTCTTTAAAATGCAGCACTATATATACTATACTGCAATCTACACAATACTACTGTATAGTGCAATCATTTTTAATCTGCTTTTGATGTAGTGTGAGGATTAGCAAAACACGCTGGTGTGTATTGATAGCATGGAATTTTTTTGTAGTACAGTGAACTGTGCTAAAGCTATTGTACAGGAGAATGCCACAGTACAGTTCAAGCCACAAGAACACAAGAAGACTATGGCTTCAAAGTTTGTATTCAAAGTTACCAATACAGTTTAAAGTGGAAGTAAACTCTGCTTTGTCACTTTTACCTAAAGGTAAACATTAACATTCAATAAAGCTTACCCATGTGCACCACTTAGGAGATACTCACATGTTTTGCAGCCAGTGACATCACCGGCTTATGCACAATGTGCTCTGAATTGAGACCCCACTGGATGTGCCATCAATCCAGAGCGCTGTGCCGTGACGTTAAGTCTTGTGCGTATCTTGGCTAAGCCATTAAACGGCCTGAGCCCAGGAACCGGGAAGTAAACCAGGTAAATATGGAGGCCCTGACAGCGATGACGTACCACTGGAGGGATGCGTTTTACAGTTAAGTCTTTCATAATGTACTAGTATGCAATGCATACTAGCACATTATGCCATTAAAGGGGTTGTAAATCCTCATTTTTTTTTTTTTTTTTAAATAACAAACCTATCATACTTACCTCCATTGTACAGTTCATTTTGCACGGAGTGGTCCTGATTCTCGTCTTCTGGGGTCCCCCAACAATGCTCGCGGCTCCGCCCGCATCGCGAAACCCCCTAGGAGAAGAGCTCTCTTTGGGGGTTACCGTGGAGGCGCTCTCCCAAGTCCAGCTTTTACTTCCATAGACACAGAATGCTGGACTTGGCCCCACCCCCCCGCGCCATTTGATTGTCAGCAGCGGGAGCCAATGGCTGCGCTGCTGTTAATCTATCCAATCAAGAGCCAAGACCCAGGCCAGAGAGGGTGTGAGCGTCTCTGGCGTGGGAACGAACAGGTTCAGGTGAGTAAAACAGGGGGGCGGGGGCTGGGGGGCTGGTCAGTGACAGAAGTTTTTTCACCTTAATGACTTAATGAATAGGATGCATTGTTTTTTTTTTTTTGCTTCAGGACTTGACTACTGCTTTGAGCATCTGTCAGACAGTGGGCTAACATTATTTTTGCATTACAACCAAAGTTTGAACAGTGACAGCCAATCAGTGTTTAAAATATCAGCTATGTGGCTACAAATAATAATCAGTGTGACAAATTAAAAAATGTATTATAGCTTAGTAAATTGAGCTTGATACCTACATTTTGTACAGGTTTGTATGACATTTGCATCTCTTTACCAACTGTTGTAATAAAAATCAGTTGGTTACAATGCTCACTAGTTCAAGCTGAATTGTATGCAAATATGTAGATTGGGAGAGAAAGAGTTAAGGAAGGTCCATACTTTCCTAGATCTCTTGGTCCACCATGAGTGCAGACCATCCAAGCGAATGAATGGGGGCTTTGGCGCACATGTACACTAGGCAAATGACCTGGCCAGGATATTTTGGATGCAAAGTCTGTGTGGTGTGTGGTAGGTTTCCAGGTTGAAAAGGTTTAAAAGCGTAGCTACATTCAGAGTGAATTTTTTAAAGGATAACATCACTAAAACTAAAAGTGTCTTTTAAAGCGTTAAAGAGATCAAATATTTAGTCTTGCTTTAGGAAAAAAAAATTCTTTAATGAACATTTTTCTTGCAGCTCCCATGATTTGCTTGTTATAATTCCATAAAGAGCATGCTGTGTTCAATTGTGGAAACATTTTTTGTAAGCTCAGGCAGCTGTAAGAGTAAGTATTCAGTATACATACAAGAGAGCCACTGGTGATTATTCTAACAAGTTGATTTGAATAAGCCATACTGCCCATTTTCCTTTGAAGCCAACCCTCATAAAGAACTGTATCACAGTGAGCAGTGGTTATAACAGAAATTTTATACAAAACGCGTAAGTCTTCTTGATGTTCATATAATGCTTTAATCATTTTGTTTAATCTAGAGCAAGGTCAATCTTCCAGATAGTCTATAATGTTTTTTAAGCCCTTGCCCCATTGTTATTGGTATAGTAAGTTGCTGCTGTCTAATCTACAAAACTCCATGATTTAGATCGTGTAATTGCCAAAAAAATCTTTATATCAAAGGCTAGAATGGAATTAGACTTTCAAAGGCTTTCCTTTGTTGTATTTTGTATTCGTACACTTGTTACTGCTAATTAAACCCACTGTGCCTTTCATTAAAAAGTTTATTAACAGTGGAACTTGTTCTCACCTTTATTACGTTGTGGTCATATTTGTCTTATTCCTTTCATTCTTCTTCCATCCCAGGGCTTTCAGTTATCAGCGGTATAGGAAATACAATGCTGAAACTTACATAGATTTAAAACATATATTTTTTCATCCTACTGCATTAGTAAAGGGAACCTGTCATGAGAGAGACATCTGTTCTTCATTTGTCAACTTCCCTCTACTACTTTACAATTTAGTGAGTCGTTCACCTTGTAGAAGTATCCAGGCCAGGACAAAACATGACCTTATCAGCAGTGTATTTGTCCTAGGTCAGGGACTCATTAAATTGTATAAAGATATTTCCTCCTGATTTTCCTTTCAGCTATCCTGAATCTGTTTAGGTGCCAAATATTTTAGATTTTTTTTTGTAACTTCCTTTTTATTGGATTTTTGGATTTTTTTTTCTCATTCAAGGTTTTTATTGGTTTTAAACAAGTACAAGGTCACCAAGTTAAATAGTGGTAATATATCTAGAAAGACAAATGTAGCTAGTAGATATCATATCAATTGTGTCCTTCATAGAAAGGTGCTATACTTCAAGGACTACCACCAGAGAGAGACAGGAGGTCTCTAGGCATCTAAGGCTGCAGGTGGCAGCCTGAGTGTGCATGTCTGCAGGAGGTAGACGTGGCCAGCATCTGAGCAACATGAAGCCAACACAAAGTAAGCTATAGGAGGGAGCTTGACTAAAAGCAACCTTGAGTTGGTCTGAGGAGCAGACCTAAGGCCTAGGCGTGGGGCCTGAAGTAGCTGCGTGGCTAGTGAGTAAGCCAGGAGCTTGAAGTTTGCGTGTTACAGTGATGGTGGAACCCCTGTGAGGGAAATTGCTGTTTATGTGAACTTTCTGTACCTTTAAATAAAAGTGGGTTGCTAAGCCCTTAAAAACACAGTATGAAGTGGCACATTTTCTGGAAATCGCATGCACCACTAGAGTCTAATCACCCAGCATATTTACAATATATATACATTAAATTACCAAAAGTATTGAGGCGCGTTCCTTTACACGCAAATAAACTTTAATGGCATCCCAGCCTTAGTCAGTAGGGTTCAATATTGAGTTGGCCAACCCTTTGCAGCTATAACAGCTTCAACTCTTCTGGGAAGGCTGTCCACAAGGTTTAGGAGTGTGTCTATGGGAATGTTGGACCATTTTTCCAGAAGGCCCATAAAGACAAGGATGTGCGAGTTTGGGGTGAAGGAACTTGACTGGCCTGCACAGAGTCCTGACCTCAACCTGATAGAACACCATTGGAATTAATTAGAGTGAAGACTGCGAGCCAGGCCTTATTGTCCACATCAGTGCCTGACCTCACAAATACGCTTCTGGAAGAATGGTCAAACATTCCCATAGACCAAGGGTGTCCAAACTTTTTTCAAAGAGGGCCAGATTTGATGAAGTGAACATGCGTGAGGACTAAACCATTTTGCCTGACATTCTTTGAACCATTAAAATTTGGTCTAAGTGTGTTCGTCCAAGCACTAATACACTGCCCAACAAGAATTCTCTTGCCTTTGTGGCTGTGTGTGGTGAAGAGATGAGCTTGGGCGTGTTATTTGTGTATATATACACATATATATATATATATATATATATATATATATATATATATATATACATATGTGTGTGTGCGTGTGTGTGTATATATATCTCTTCTGTGGCCCCCAATGAATCCCCGAGCGCCACTCAGGACTAAAGATGAGCTTGGGTGTGTTATTTGGATATACCATATTTATCTGCGTATAACACGCACAGGCATATAACATACACCTTCACTTTAAGAGGGAAGTTTCAAGAAAAAACTTTAATTTTAAATAAAGAACTGTGAACCAAAATAAGGGTCAGTGCCCATCAATGCAGCCTAATCAGTGCCCATCTGGAGCCTGGGGGCCACAAATGACATATATATATATATCCAAATCACCAGGGGGGATGTATAAAACCGGAACGCCGGCCGCGATTGGCTTGCGGGCCGGACTTTGGACATGCCTGCCATAGACACACTCCTAAACCTTGTGGACAGCCTTCCCAGAAGAGTTAAAGCTGTTATAGCTGCAAAGAGTGGGCCAACTCAAAAATGAACCCTACGGACTAAGACTGGGATTACAGTAAAGTTCATGCGCGTGTAAAACCAGGTGTCCCTATATATATATATATATATATATATATATATATATATATATATATATATATATACAGTCATGGCCAAAATTGTTGGCACCCCAGAAATTTTTACAGAAAATCAAGTATTTCTCACAGAAAAGTATTGCAGTAACACATGTTTTGCTATACACATGTTTATTCCCTTTGTGTTTATTGGAACAAAACAAAAAAAGGGAGGAAAAAAAAGCTAATAAGCTAAAATAACATAATGTCACACAAAATTCCAAAAATGGGCTGGTCAAAATTCTTGGCACCCTTTCAAAATTGTGGATAAATAAGATTGTTTCAAGCATGTGATGCTCCTTTACCTGGGGCAAGTAACAGGTGTATGCAATATAAAAACCACACCTGAAAGCAAATAAAAAGGAGAGAAGTTCACTTAGTCTTTGCATTGTGTGTCTGTGTGTGCCACACTAAGCATGGACAACAGAAAGAGGAGAAGAGAACTGTCTGAGGACTTGAGAACCAAAATTGTGGAAAAATATCAACAATCTCAAGGTTACAAGTCCATCTCCAAAGATCTAGATTTGCCTTTGTCCACAGCGCGCAACATTATCAAGAAGTTTGCAACCCATGGCACTGTAGCTAATCTCTCTGGGCGTGGATAGAAGAGAAAAAATGATGAAAGGTTGTAACGCAGGATAGTCCAGATGGTGGATAAGCAGCCCCAAACAAGTTCCAAAGAAATTCAAGCTGACCTGCAGGCTCAGGGAGCATCAGTGTCAGCGCAAACTATCGGCATTTAAATTAAATAAAACGCTATGGCAAGAGACCCAGGGGGACCCCACTGCTGACACAGAGACATAAAAAAGCAAGACTACAGTTTGCCAAAATATACTTGAGTAAGCCAAAATCCTTCTGGGAAAACGTCTTGTGAACAGATGAGACCAAGATAGAGCTTTTTGGTAAAGCACATAATTCTACTGTTTACCGAAAACGGAATGAGGCCTACAAGGAAAAGAACACAGTACCTACAGTGAAATATGGTGGAGGTACAATGATGTTTTGGGGTTGGTATGCTGCCTCTGGTACTGGGTGCCTTGAATGTGTGCAAGGCATCATGAAATCTGAGGATTACCAAAGAATTGTGGGTCGCACTGTAGAGCCCAGTGTCAGAAAGCTGGGTTTGCGTCCGAGATCTTGGGTCTTCCAGCAGGACAATGACCCCAAACATACATCAAAAAGCACCCAGAAATGGATGGCAACAAAGCGCTGGAGAGTTCTAAAGTGGCCAGCAATGAGTCCAGATCTAAATCCCATTGAACACCTGTGGAGAGATCTTAAAATTGCTGTTGTGAAAAGATGCCCTTCCAATAAGAGAGACCTGGAGCAGTTTGCAAAGGAAGAGTGGTCCAAAATTCCGGGTGAGAGGTGTAAGAAGCTTATTGATGGTTATTGGAAGTGACTGATTTCAGTTATTTTTTCCAAAGGGTGTACAACCAAATATTAAGTTAAGGGTGCCAAGAATTTTGACCAGCCCATTTTTGGAGATTTGTGTGACATTATGTCCAATTTGCTTTTTTCCTCCCTTTTTTTGTTTTGTTCCAATACACACAAAGGGAATAAGCATGTGTATAGCAAAATATGTGTTACTGCAATACTTTTCTGTGAGAAATACTTGATTTTTATGTAAATGAAACAGTGTGCTTTGTATCACTTTAAGCACTTATAGTGTATTAAAAAATAAAGATGGGTATGCCAGCCATACTCATCTCACCTAGATTGGGCAGATAAGTAGGAGAATAATTGTGAACATTACCTGATCCTCCAACCTGCACAAATCTCCTATGGAAGCGAACTATTAAACTGTCTTTTGGACTGCTTACCATCTCCACAATATTTTTTACATTTTTTCTAGGTTGCTTTTGATAAAAAAAATAGTTTGAGTTGAAATAAACACATACATTTTTCAGGTGATAAGGACTGCATACTTGCTCTTGTAACTTGGAGTTGGGCTTTATTGCATTGCAATATTAATAGCACGTAGACAAATGAAGTTATTTCAGTCACAAGCCCTGTTTGGCTCTTGTCTTATGTGCAGAAGGAACAGACGTTGCACATTTGCACCTGCAATAAGGTCTACATCTCCTGAGGGACTGATTAGAAGTCTCTATTTGTGTTTTTTCCCAGGAACCATCCCAGCTGTGCGTAGTTATACATGATTCAATGTCTGGCAATTCTTACTATAAAAGCAACCTAGAAATAAGCAGTCTAAGGAAAAGACAAATAGTAATTGTATGACTGTCCTGCTAATGCATCTTTCAACAGAAAATAGATATTTAGCAGAAATTTGAGATACGGGGGGATAGGGAAGTCAATGTGGAAACATAAGCTCATATTCATATGTATTTTCTGCAGCACGTGAATCAGAGAACAGCTTGGTGCAGACTACCACGCTGAACAACTAACAAAGTTAAAAAGCCGCTCTACAGTAGGTGAGCTATTGGATGACACCTTGTGAGTATGGTTGAAGGGTGCTAGCACAGCACTAGCTACAGACATACACCAATGAAAAATTCTGGAATTGTTATACTCCTCGAAATCCGATATTATATTTCACTTTTGGGACAACAGATGGAACATGTTTCACGCTAATTACAGCACTTTCTCAACCTCTTGTGTCATTCCATGACTGCTTGTTTTATGCAGGTGGTATAGGTGCAGACACTTGCTTAATTAGTGTCTGCCTCTTGCTAACCTCAGCGGGAGAACAACCCCCGCCTATACAACCAAATCTCCTTTCCCATGTACCGCCATACACAATGCAATCTATGCAATTAAAAACTATAATACCATTTACCAATATTCAGTCATTCATGTCACACCCACGATCCCTAGAAAAAAACACAGCCTACACCACCAGAATGCACATAGTGATTACCTGCAAAAAATCCTAAACGGTTCTCATTATGTGATGCGAGCTTCAGCGGGATCGGTGGGAAGATGAACAAAAAGATGGAAAAATATAGCAGAGCAGTGTGCAGGCAAGATGTGCAAGCCAGTGACAGGCTTGTCACTCCCTGCCTGCACACATATACCTCATATACACTGTAATTAGTATGAAACATGTTTCATCAGTTGTCCAAACAGTGTCTGTGGTGTTTTTATAAAATATAATAAAGGATTTCAAGGAATGCAGTGATTCCGGAATTTTTCATTGGTGTACGCTGAACAACTGTTTGCAATTACAGAGAAATAAAAATAATATAAAATAATGCCAACTTGCAACCAAAGCTGTGCCATAACATTACTAGAAAAGTAACACACTTCAGAGTAAGGCTGGGTTCACACTGGTACGACACGACAATGTCCGACTTCCATCCAACTTCAATGAATGGGATTCGACTTTGATCCCGACAAATACCAGGCCCTGTGAGTCTGGTATGAATCTTGAGAAGGAACTCCTTGCCAAAAAAAAACCAAAACAACGGCACAGGGTCCCCCCAAAGACCAGACCCTTCGGTCTGGTATGGTTTTTAACAACTTAAAGTGATTGTAAACCTTTGTGTTTTATTTTTTTAAATAACAAACATGTCATACTTACCTCTACTGTGCAGCTCCTTTTGCACAGAGTGGCCCTGATCATCCTCTTCTGGGGTCCCTCGGCGGCTCTTGCGGCTCCTCCTCGCATCAGATAATCCCCTAGGAGAAGCTCTCTCCTAGGGGGTTACCATGCAAGTGCACTCCCGAGTCCAGCATTTGCATCCATAGACACGAATGCCGGACACAGCCACGCCCCCAGCGCATGCATCATTGGATTTGATTGACAGCAGCGGGAGCCAATGGCTGCGTTGCTATCAATCTATCCAATCTAGAGCCAGGACCCCGTACAGAGAGGGAAAGCGCATCTCCATCGAGGGAATTATGTGACTCAGGTAAGTAAAACTGGGCGGGTGGGGGGCTAGGGGGCCGGTCACTGTCAGAAGTTTTTTCACCTTAATGCATAAGATGCATTAAGGTGAAATAACACCAGGGTTTACAACCCCTCTTTTTGAGGCCTGTAGTTTGCAAGTTAAAATAATTATTTTTTACTAGAAAATTACTTAGAACCCCCAAACATTATATATTTTTTTCAGACACCCTAGAGAATAAAATGGCGGCAGTTGCACTACTTTATATCAGACCGTATTTGCGCAGTGGTTTTACAAGCGCAAATTTTTGGGAAAAAATACAGTTTTTTTCATTAAAAAATAAGACAACAGTAAAGTTAGCCCATTTTTTTTATATTGTGAAAGATAATGTTATGCTGAGTAAATTGATACCCAACATGTCATGCTTCAAAATTCGTGGAATGGCAACAAACTTGGCCACCAAAAATCTCAATAGGCAACGTTTAAATATTTTTAGGTGGTCTTTTGCTAGAATTATTGCTCTCGCTCTAACGATCACAGCAATACCTCACATGTGTGGTTTGAACACTGTTTTCATATGCGGGAGCGACTTACTTATGCGTTCGATCTCGGCAGGATGGGAAGCTTTAAATCTTTTTTCTTATTTATTTTACTTTTTATTTTTATACTGTGCATTTAAAAAAAAATTGTTGGGTCACTTTTTTTCCTATTACAAGGAATGCCACGGAGGAGTGCGCTTGGACAGGGGAACATTACCACTCTAATATACCGGAAGAGGGGGGCTGAGCATATACTCATGAGGATCTCTATCTGAGGACTACTAAGGGCCACGTTGAGGCTTATATTGTGATATTTCTCCCCCTTAAACCTGTTCCTACTATTACCCCTTTTTAAGACTTATGGTCTGTGACCAGAATTTGTGGGGACCTCCGTGGTGCTTCCAAGCGTGGTTTTGGGGCATTGCTAGAGATCTCCATTGACGCCATCTCCTGCAGTGACATTTTTTGATCTTCTTGAACCATTGGTTGAACATTGCACCATTTATCTGATTTGACTTTTACAACTATTTGAACATGCTGTATATTCTCCTATTAACCACTTCGATACAGGGCACGTCTCCCCTTCCTGCCCAAGCAAATTTTCAGCTTTCAGCGCTGTCGCTTTTTAAATGACAATTGCGCGGTCATGCTACACTGTATCCAAACAACATTTTTATCATTTTGTTCCCACAAATAGAGCTTTATTTTGGTGGTATTTAATCACCTCTGGGATTTTTTTTTTCTGCTAAACAAATATAAAAAAATTTTTTTTTCAGTTTGTGTTAAAAAACTTTGTAAATAAGCAAGCTTTCTCCTTCACTGACGGGCACTGTTAAGGCTGCACTGACGGGCACTGATAAGGTGGCACTGATGGGCACCGATGAGGTGGCACTGATGGGCACTGATTGGCACTGATAGGCGGCACTGATAGGTGGCACTGACATGCAGCACTTATGGGCATTGATAGGCGGCACTGATGGGTACGCATAGGTGGCACTGATGGGCACTGAAAGGTGGCACTGATGGGCACTGATAGGTGGCACTGATGGGCACTGATAGGCAGCACTGATGGGCACTGATAGGTGGCAGTGATGGGCACAAATGGGCACTGATAGGTGGCACTGATGGACACTGATGTACACTGATAGATGGCCATGATGGGTTGGTAGGCACTGGCAGGCATTAGTGATGGGCACTTATTGGTCTCTATTGTGGGCACTGATTGGCACCCCTGGTGGCCATGGGAGGCATATCTGGTGGTCACAAGTGGTGGGCATCTCTAGTGGTCCTGGTAGCGTCCCTGGTGGTCCTGGGTGGGCTTCCTCGGGGGCTGGGCTGATAATCAATCAGCGCAGACACCCCCTGTCAGAGGAGCAGCCGATCGACTCTCCTCTACTCACGTCTGACAGACGCAAGTGAGGAAAAGCCGATACACGGCTTTTCCTGTTTACACGGTGATTGATCACAGCTGAGCACGTGGTAAAGAGTCTCTGTCAGAGACTCTTTACCCAGACTGACACGCCGCACCACCAATCGCCGCGCTGCACGCCGGCTCGTTGTCCTGATCACGTCAAATGATGTCCGATAAGGATAACTAAACCACTTTGCCAACGTCATTTTGCCATATGGCGGGCGGCAAGTGGTTAAGTACCCCTGACAAAAGGATTTAACCTGAAAAGCGTCGGGTACCAGTATGCTGCCATAACCCTGGTATTTAACGTAATGTAAAATGACGGCTGGCGGTCCGCATGTGGTTAAGGGGAACCTCCACGCCACAATAAAAAAAAACGGCATGAGATCCCCCCAGAATCCATACCAGACCTTTATCCGAGCACACAGCCTGGCAGGTCAGGAAAGGGGGAGAGAGCAAGCAGTCCCCCCTCCTGGACCATACCAGGCCACATGCCCTCAACATGGGGGGGTGGGTGCTGGTTTTATTTCTTTGACACTTTTTTTGGGTGCATGGGCAGGGGTACAATGTAGCCCATACTAATTCATATAGGGTGGGGGCCCGGGATCTGGGGGCCCCCTTGTTAAAGGAGGCTTCAAGATTTTGATTAGCCCCCATCCGCACAGCATGACAACCACCGCCCAGGGTTGTCAGGAAGAGGCCTTTGTCCCCATCAGCATGGGGACAAGGTGCTTTGGGGAGTGGGTCACAGAGCCCCCCTGCCCAAAAGCACCCACACCCTCCATGTTGAGGGCATGTGGCCTGCTATGGTCCAGGGGGAGGGGGGGTGCTCGCTCGTCCCCCCCTTTTCCTGACCTGCCAGGATCTGTGCTCAGATAAGGGTCTAGTGTGGATTTGGGGGGAACCCCACGCTGTTTTTTTTTTATTTTGGCGTGGGGGTTTCCCTTAATAACCATACCAGACCGAAGGATATGGTCCTGGGGGGCCCTATGTCGTTTTTTATTTGTTTTTATCTTGGCAACGGGTTCCTCCTAAATATTCATACCAGACTCAAAGGACCTGGCATTTGTTGTGATCAAAGTCGGATCCCGTTCATTGAAGTCAGATGGAAGTCAGACATGAAGTTGCAGGGCAAAGTCAAATCCACAGTCTTATGACTGTCGTGTCATACCAGTGTGCACCCGGCCTAATAGCATAACCATAGCTATACTACATTGCAATGCCATCTATGCCGCATAGTTATATAGTTCATATGCAGCTGAGAACAGAGGGAATGTTATATACAGTTGCATAGTTTACCAAGTTGAAAAAAGACACAAGTCCATCTAGTTCAACCAAAAAAAAATCATACAATCCCATATACACAATCCTATACCCACAGTTGGTCCAGAGGAAGGCAAAAAACCCCAGCAAAGCATGATCCAATTTGCTACAGCAGGGGATAAAATTTCTTCCTGATCCCCAATTGGATATTGGATATTCCCTGGATAAACTTTACCTATAAATGTCAGTACCCAATTTAAATGATGTACAATAAGGAAACAATCCAGGCCACGTTACAGTATAAAAAATACCATCTTACAGATAAAGTGCCATGACAATCTTTTAAGCACAAAGTTAAAGCCCAATCATATTAAAAAACAAAAAAGAAGTGCTTAGTCTTAAAGTTAATATTTTTAGAAAGCAGCCACGTACTGAGTAGAAAAGCCTGGGCCCTCCCAGCATGCTGCAAAAAATTACCCTTGCTCTCTGTGTGGAAGCAATGATCTCTCTGCAGAGGTCCTACACACTCCCTGCTGAGTCAGAGTTAAAGTTCTCCAATTGGCAGGGGGCATGAGCTTTACTGATTGCAAACTCAGTCAGGGGATGTCAGAACTTTGCATAAAGGCCATTGCTTTCACATAAAAAGCAAGGGTCCTATTCTGTAGCATGCCAGCAGTTGACAGGCTTTTCTACTCAGGCTGTAACATTTCTGAAGAAAACGAACTGTAAGACTTTAAACGTCTTTTATTTTGATGCACCTGAAAGGTATTCTACTGATTTAAACTGATACCAACTCACCCCCCCCCAATGACAAGTCACACGCCATTAACGGCAATCGAACCGTTCTAATCCGTGCGACTTAGAAAAGAGTTCCTGCACTACTTTGGGGTGACTTAATCATGACTTGCATTGTCTTCTGTTAATGAAGATGTGAGCATGCTGCAATGAAGTCATGCAGGATGTCGGCTGTCAAAGTCACGCAACTGTGAAGCCGCGTTAATTCAAGGCATTTTGTGGTGTCTGTTGCTAGGCATGCTTTCAAAAGTTAAAAAAGGAGTACAAGTTCACTTAAAGCTGACATTCAACAGCTTTAAGTGAACCTGAGTAGCTTTAAGTGAAGCTTAGTCATTTTCCTCCTTTCTGCAACTTTGATTAGCCATTGTAGAGGCTAATGATATCAACAATCAACAGAAGGCAGCAAAAACTTCATGTCTTGTTCTGTGATGTAGATAACACTGCAGAGTGGAGGGAGATTGGTTTACTACTCAAAATCTACCCTTGTAGTGCTGCTTTATTCAGGGGGTGCACAGATAAGGTATAATATATTTTTCCTGGCACTGGCAGGCTTCCTCCTTTCATGAAATCAGTCCAGTGCTGACACCTGTCCCAGAGGCTTAGGGCCCCGGTTGCTATCTCAACACATGTTCACATACATTGCAGGGTTAATACACTGTAGGTGATGATGCTACCCACAGCCCTCCCACAGCCCAGAGCTTCAAGCAGAACTGCACTGGCGCAAAGGATAGGATAAGTAAGACAAATGATTCCTGCACCCCCAGAATAAACAAGCATTTTACGCTTGCAGTGCAGAGGGTCCCACTCCAGGAGTAGAGTCTAATTTGCGGATTTGAGCTTTAAAGTTCTGTGGTGCCAGCAGCAGATTTTCATGTACCTATTCCTGCCTTTGGGGATTCTGGGTGGTTTCTGGTATCTTATTGATTTTTTTTTCTCTGCATCTTTTAATACAAGTACAACTTTTGCTTCTTGATGATACAGTGTTTTCCACCAAGGCTTGGGTGAGGCTTGGGCGATGTTAATGTTATTGTGGTTCCCTAGTTGTAGGCAGACCTGCCAATAATATCTGCATGTGTCACTAGATAAATCCTATATAATAATACTAGCAATAATATTAGTAATTTATTCTTAGGTATGTGTTATAATGTTTATCCCATTATCTGAAGTCAGCTGCTTGTGGTAAAAATCCCTGCTGTGCTTTCTTCATAGCTGCTGGATATTGTCCTGATTGATTGCACCACTCGCCTGCACCCTTCTACCCTCCAGTTTAGTTTGCTTGTGGACTCCATCTTGTACCTCCAACAGTTGGGATACAGTAGATGATAGTTTCTGTCCTCTCAGGCCTTAAGAGGGTACATTTGTCGGACAAATTAGTTTATCTTTATAACCTCTAAATGATTAAACCATCACAGCATAATGTTTCCTTATAGTCTGGTCAGTAAATAGTTTTTTCTTTTCCTCCTCTTAGTAAAATGGTGAGACCAACATCTAGAGTTTGGAAGCGTTTCCACAAATCAATTTTTGCTGAGAACAAGCAATTTGCAAATATTGTGAGAAGAAATATTCTTTTCCAAATGCTACAAGGATGACAAAACACATCCTTGCATGCCAGAGGAGCCCTAAAGACATTATAAATACTTTATGGAATGAAATGATGTGGACCAGAATGAAAGTGAAGTAGCTTTTCCCTCCTGAGTTCCTATTCCGTAAGCACTCTTTCTGCTGCTTCTAGATAATCACAAAGTGTTTCTTCACCAGCAGCATCTTCAAGTAAGGAAGTGCAAACCATGGCCTCCCAAAAATACAAAATCCCTTAAAGCGGAGGTTCACACAAAAATTGAACCTCCACTTTTCGGAACCCTCCCCCCCTCCGGTGTCACATTTGGCACCTTTCAGAGGGGAGGGGGGTGCAGATACCTGTCTAAGACAGGTATTTGCACCCACTTCCGGGCATAGACTCCCATGGGAGTCTACGCCACTTCCTGTCCCCCCGCGCTGTCTGCTGGGACACACACGGGTCCCAGAGACAGCAGGGACCATTCGGATTGCGCAGCACGACTCGCACATGCGCAGTAGGGAACCGGGAAGTGTAGCTGCAAGGCTTCATTTCCTGATTCCCTCAATGAAGATGGCGGCGGCAGCATCAGAGGACCGAGGGACGGTTCGGCCTCGGGTGCCGACTTCGCTGGACCCTGGGACAGGTAAGTGTCCTTATTTTAAAAGTCAGCAGCTGCAGTATTTGTAGCTGCTGACTTTTAAAAAAAAAATTTGCGGGACTCCCGCTTTAATCTATAGAGAAAATTACACCTGAAAATCAGGAGAAAATTGATCAAGCTCTTGCAAGAGAAATATATTTTTCTAGATCAGTATTGTCAATAATTGGAAATGTATATTGGCAGATAGGTTTTAAATTTTTACAAGGGGGAAAGGTTGGTTACCTGTTCTCATGTATAGTTGAAACGGTCTTACCATACAGTCCTTATTATTCCACTGGTATTAAAAAAATACAATTTTAAAAAGCTAATTTAGTTTATTTACTGAATAAGCTGTACTTGTGTTTCAAGCATAATACTTTAATATATACTGCAATTCACATTCCCAGTGTAACAAAGTGGCTTTTAATTTGTAAAACTTCTCCACGCTTAAAAAAAAAAAAAAAAAAAAATGTCATTTTTTAAAAATTTCTATTTTTTTCTGGAAAAAAACAGGGATTTTTTTTCCCATGGCTTTACAATTTCCAGAAATTGTACATCTCTAGTTCTCCATTCCATTTTTTAATCATAGCTTGTCTATTAGCCAGGTAAATAGCCAGACTTTAGTATTATGTCTCCTCTCCAGTTGTGTTCAGTGGGGTTTGCAGCTAAGTTTGGGTTTAGTGGATTTCAAGCAGAAATCTAACCTGGGCAGACTTGCTCATCCCTAGCTAGCAGTTTTAAAGCAAACCTGTGCTTTGTCTGTGGTTGAAGTTCAGAATTACAGATATCTTAGAAAAAAGAAACTAAGTATTTAAGAACTATTTGGTGAGGTATTTAAAAGTTCAGGCACATGAAGCATTTACATCTCTTCACTTCATAGCAGTGATATAGAATGACAGATACACAAAAGCTTTAAATAAAAAAAGCATTTACAATGCAGAATAGAGACATGACCCTCAGATGGAGTGTGTGTCATATTCACAATTAGGTTATGTCATTAGGAAATGTAAGATCTTGTTAGGCATTCAGAATTGCTAAGTATCCAGACAAAGCTCAGCAGTAGAATCTTCCTTCCACACTATGGGATGTTAAAACTGGTACCTCACAAGGTTTTTGGCTGCTGAATTTACAAGTAATACATTGTTTGCCTATTCTATTCACATCAAGTGTCCTGGATGTGACATCCTTGTCCCTTATATATAGATCCCTTTAATAAACCCCAGGTTTCCGTCACAAAAATGAACAAGTAGAAGGTGATTTTCCAGCAGCAAGTGGTTCTTTTTATAGCTCTTTAAAGCCCAAATAAAAAAAAATAAAATAAAATACTCACCCCATGCTGACACTTTTCCTTGCAATAATCCTTCCCACTGCTAAATTATCTCATACTTCTGGGTTCCATCATGGCATTCACATTAATGAAATTAATAAGACAGCACTGACTTTATCTCATCATTGAGGATTGCCTACCAATGGAGATTAGTCAAAGAGGAACAGGACCTGCTCATAATGTGACTAGCATAAAGACATTGAGAAAAGGTGAATATATAACAGAAATAATACAAAATACATCATTTGGGCCTCCAGGTCTGGTAAGGATGCATTAGGGGTAGGTGGGGACAGTGAAATGTTGAGCTTTCAGTGACCAAAGAATAAGCTAAAAAATGGAAGGGGGAAGAGGTGGTGCCACCAGAGTACAATGTTTTCCATGTGTGTTTACTCTTACCTTTTATTTCTGCTTTGTATGGCCACTATTTGACACAGGGGTGAATTCAGTAGCAAAAAGACTTGTGCAATCTATGGGTTTACTATGGTTTTATGATAGTAACACTAGTAAAGTAGATTTAACGTTAACAGACTCTCTTCATCCAATTTAGCAATTTAGTATATATTTTTGACCACTGAGCCCTAGTCCTGATCCTTTCACATGTGATTTCCAGGCAGAGACTTTCCTGAGGGAGGAACGGAGGTGTTACATGTGCCTATCCAAACTGATAGGGGGTGGAAAAGGTGTCCTCCATGCCCAGTGCTTTTACAGATTCTAGGCTTCAACAACACTTAAGTGCATGCACACTGGAGGAAGCATTTTCCATGCCCAGTGCTTCAGAATGCCTAAACCATGCAGGTTCAAGGTGCTGACAACACTTGGACTTGCCATTTAAACAGCTGTAAAGTGCTATTGCCCCAGAAAAATGCAATAAGCATGGAAATGGTAGGATCACTGAGTAATTTATTGGTATAAACTAGGCCTAATTAGCCTAATTTAAAGGAGCATACTGTGAATGTATACAGATTATGAGAACCCTTTAAATGATAATTTTTCATTTTCATTTTCATACCAAAAGAAGAATGGAGGCTAATGTTGCTGAAAATGTTAGCTATCTGGCTGTTTATTTTATTTAATACATGTGCTTATATAGCCCCATCAAGTTAAATATATATTGTACCTTCACAATAGTCCCTGTCTTCAAGATGCTTATAATCTAAGGTTCCTTACTCACATTCATACACATGCTAGGGCCAATTTAGACAGGAGCCAATTAACCTACCACAAGTTAAATATATATTGTACCTTCACAATAGTCCCTGTCTTCAAGATGCGTATAATCTAAGGTTCCTAATTCACATTCATACACATGCTAGGGCCAATTTAGACAGGAGCCAATTAACCTATCAGTATGTCTTCGGAGGGTGAGAGGAAATCAGAGTACCTGAAGGAAACCCACACAGGCAGAAGATGCAAACTCTGTGCAGGTAGTGCTGTGGTTGGGATTCAAACTGAAGACCCTAGTACTGCAAGATTGAAGTGCTAACCACTTAGCCACTGTACTATGCTAATTCTTTGGCATTACTGATTTCTAAGTCACTGACATGGAACACACATGCAGTAAGTGAAGTCAGGACTAATTTGCACACTTGTTTCAGGTCAGAGTCCAAGAAATATTGAAGCCAAATAATCAGTGTGACAGCCAGGCAACTATCAGTTTTCAACTAAGCCAGCAATAGTGGTCTTCATATTGCCTATATTTCCTAAATTGGCAATGTGTTGGATAGGGCTATGGGATAGGAATATGAGATAATTGCCAAATTTAGCAATATCTTCCTGAAATTAAATTATGTGTGACAAAAAGATCTCATCTTAAAGTGTTACTAAACCCAGGGCCCCACATTCACTATATCTGGTCTCCCACTGCACATGGAAAAGCAATTATTTTAGGAAATATAAACTGCTATATATCTTTACTCATCAGCAGTATATAACTGACTTCTGATTTCTATCGGTGTCCATCCGAGCACTGGTTAAAGATTGTAGGAGGAGTTTTCATTTTTCTCTGACTGTCCTATGAGGCTACATGACTCCTGACCCTCTGTCTGGACAGTGACGATTGGCCCTGTGTCGATAACATGCACTCCAAAAAAAGGAAAAAAAAAAACTCTCTAGCAATACACACTAAACTGAGCATGTGCAGAGTGCTCCCAAGGCTCTGTACTATCAGGAGATGGATTGGTGACTGTGGAAGAAGAAGGGGGAATCAGAGAAGACAGGATCAAACAGCCTTTTTACACAATGTGCAGGATTAGCCCCTTAGGTTCCACAGTGATTATGATAAGTATGCTTTACTGCATATACAGACTGATTTTACTGTTGTGGATTTAGTAACACTTAAAGAACAGAAAACACATTAAACACAATAAAGAAATGAATAAAAATTGTATTTTATTTAAAGACTTTGAAGGAAAGGACAAATCCAAGGACATTGTATATCTTGTAGCCACTTTATATCATCACCATCATCAGATCCTGCAACTACCCACAATATTTTAAGTGTCATTTTCTATACTGCCTCGGAATCTGGTGATAGCCGATCAGGAAAAAAAAACATCTGGCATTTTTCTAGTGCTTATTTGCAGGTGAAAGGAATAATCTAACTAGTTTCTATAGGGAAGATTTTTTTACCATTTTTATCTAACTAAAAAATACACATTTTATACTAATTCATAAAGAAATACAAATATTCTTAGAAAAATATTCTTAGAAGGTTTTTGTTAATTATTAAGGAGCACAAATTAAAAAAACATCAATAAAAACATCAATGAATCCATAAGAGATTCAAGTATTTTGTTAATGAACAATATGGCAGATTTATTTGTTTAAGTTGTTGATAATATCACATTTGCTGTAATTCAGAATGACATATTCAGGCCACGCTCTACATTTTACAATCTTAGATTCAGCAGCAGTTATTGATCACTATGTTAGTTTTAGTGATTTACTGTCTCACTTTCACAGAAGATACAATGAGGTCATTGTCAGTAATTTGCTGGAAAACGTTGCATACTATATAGGCACAATTCAAGTAATTTTATAAATATGCAGTATAAATATTTGAGGCAAATGTGTGTAGCATTTTAAGAATTTTAGTTTGTATCGGTACCAGTCACACAGAAGTATTGTACATTGTTTTTTAGCTTGATGTGTCACTTATACTTCTACTTATTTGACATGCTGCTCACTGACTATCCACTGCTAGAATTGCGTGAATGGTTTGGGCCGAGCAAAAGTTTGGGCCGAACATCACCTGTTTGCCCCTTCGGCGAATATCCGAATTTGCGGGGCACTCGGCAGGATGTTTGCCCACTGAGCACCCCATAATGCACTGCGTGCTGCACAGGGCATTCTAGAGCCCTAATTGGATGATTGCCAATTAGGGCACAGAGCAGTGTCAGAGTCCTGATTGGACAAAGTGTTCATGACTTTGTTCAATCAGGGCTCAGTGCTCATAGTCCCACCCTACACTATAAAAGTTTCCTTCCCATGGGAATCTTTTGCAGTGTGTTGTTGAATTGGAAATAGATAGAGCAGGGCTCGGTTTACTACTTGCGAGTTAGTGTGTTCACGTATTGTAACTCTGAGTGTAGAGTGTATAAAAAGTGATGTTGCGCTGTTGTTGAACTGAACTGTAACCAATGTGTCACAAAATAATAAACATACTTGAAAAGAAAAGGCAATTATAAAGGCGTGCACAAGGTAGCAGTGTAAACCAAATGTGCAAATAAACTCTTCAAATAACAAATGCCTTACAATCAAGCAAATACCAAATGATTTGTACAACAAACAAGATGACATATCTAACAAACATGGGTGGTAGGTGAATCGATGCTCATCAAGCTGACCGACATAAACTAAACAGTGAAGTGAAAATGTGACAAATAACAAGTCTCTAAAGCAGTCTTCTTAGGATAAAGGTGAAAAACAGTGAAGTCTAGTGCTACAGTCTTAACCGTGCAAACTGATAAATATAAACGGGTGTCTCTTCATTCCATGCAATGACACCTCTGTGTGAAGTGGCCTCTCACCTTCCTGCTGTAAGGTAACAGCGTAGGAAAACCAGTGGTTGCATTATCTTCTGGGGATCTTTATATAAATGGCTGGTGGTTTGAGAAAATCTTGATTACCTTTCAGGGTCTTCCTCTCCTTGTCCCTAGAATCAATTCTTTTAAGTAGAACCTAATAAGCTTATAGGGTTGATTTATTAAAGGCAAATAGGCTGTTCACTTTTCAAAGTTATTTTCACTTTCTAAGGAAATTTTCTCTTAGCTTAGTGAGTGAGGTTACTTCCATCATGCAATAATGCGCAAGCATAAATACAGTTTTTTTTTTCTTGCATGTGATTGGTTATTCTTTGCAAAGTAAATTTTCATGACAATCACCAAGCTAAGGGCAAATTCCCTTGCAAAGTGTACAGCCTATTTGACTTCAGTAAATCAACCCTTTATGTCTTGAATGCTGCAACAGTGGGCTTCCTTCCCTAATATGGCTAATATGTTATTAACAGAATTTAGGATAGTGTTCAGTTATGAAATAGAAACATTATTAATGGTTTCTACAGAGACCTTAAACTAGGTGTAAACGCCAACTGCACTAGGTGCACATGATTGCTCTGTACCAACTTTATGATTATGGTAGGACTGTTTCTGTACATGGCTTAAAGCTCATTTAAGATTTAAAGATTTCATGGAGGGGTATAAATCTCCTTTAAAAATAACTGAGGTGGGGGAAAGGAGGCGGAGCCTAGCAGAGCAGACATGCATTGTTAGAGCTCCACACTGCTGAGGAGAGAAGAGAAGGACAAAGCGGAGCCTGCAGGCTCAAAAGGTATCCATTTGAACCTTTTTGCCCCAGGGAACAAACTGTGAAAGTTTGGGCAGGAAATATGGTACTGGGAGGAAACCGTGGCAGAAATAAAAATCACCTCACAAAGAGCTCACAGGCACTCACTGCAGCTGAAGCAGCTCCAGTCACCTCACAAGATACAGCATCAGGGCGCTCTCACAGACAGAAAATGTCACAGCAAGACTCTCCATTTGAGTCAGATACAGAACAAATCCTCTCACAAACTTCTCCACAAGCCTCCTCAGTATCCCCAGTAATATTATTACAATTTGAAAAGATGCTTCATAAGGCTTTAAAACAAACCTCAGACAAAATAACAAAAAGCCTAACCAAAGAAATAAGAGAGCTGGGAAACCGCACCGCAGCCTTAGAAATAAAAATGGATGAAATTGAAATTACAACCCAAGAAAATATAACAGAATTGGAACAATTAAAAAAAGAGAATTTAATACTTCAAACTAAGCTCGAAGATTACGAAAATAGAGCCAGACGTTCAAACTTACGCATAAGGGGAATACCTGAAACTGTGACAGACCTGCAATCTACTATTACTGCTCTATTACAAGAACTAAAGCCAGATATCCCTATTGAACGTTTAGAACTGGACAGAGTACACAGAGCCCTCACAGCCAAAAATAAAGATGGACCCCCACGTGATATAATCACAAAATTTCATTATTACAGAACGAAAGAACAAATACTAATTGCTGCAAGAGAAAAAAAGGAACTTAATTTTCAAGGACACAATTATCAAATTTTTGCTGACCTATCCCAACTTACTATTACTAAAAGACGATCCATGAAACCCCAACTAATGGAACTGCAACGCCACAACATTATGTATCAATGGGGCTTCCCCTTTTCAGTCAGATTTAACTACCAAGGTACAATTTACAGAAGCAGATCAGCAGATGAACTACAACAAACCCTTTTAAAATTAAATCTGACAGAACCCACAAGCAGCAACACTCCCACACGCAGAAGAATGGCATCATCTTCACCTTCAGGCAGCACCCAGAAAATTTCAGAACAAAATGGGAATCATCATTCTCACAAAAGAGGCCGTTATGCCACATCATCCATGGACCAAGAAGATTCAATGGACTGACATCCTAATTCCTGATATCTCTTCATTTATTATACTAAGAGATGGTTCTCTATAAAAAAACATATATTTATAACTGAATGTAACTGCATTCTGATAGTCACACACTGTGTGGGATCATGTTACATTCCAGTTATATTTCTTATTACTTCTGATTCATATAGCCTTAGAATATATAAGTGAAATAAGGAAATTCTTGTTCAGTTATATATTATCAGGTAATAACAATAGATTTATTACTTTTTAGGACAAATATGTTCAATAATCCAGAAGTAATGGAAGCTTTTTCTTTCTTTTCTTAAAACAAATATATTATTACCTAACTAGTTCCTAGAATTATGTTTTTGTTTATTCTAATCTGAAGCAATACAACCTCAATTTTATGAGTTAACATATCTAAACAGTTACGTATGAATAAAATATGTAATTGTTTACTCTAAAAGGGTTAAAATCCCAAAATAATTCAAACTATCTTCATCAATACCAAAGTTATTAACAGTACCTTTCTAACTGAATTATTTAGCCTAGGGCAAGACTAACCATATACAACCACCCTGGAATAAATAATTTCAACAAAAACTATATTCTGCACTCCAATTAATGAAACATCATTTTGATGTCTTTTGACATAGCACTTCTCTCCTGTAAGCGGAAGATCCGTGTACCCCCATTAGCCCTCCTCATTCTCCCAACCATATTATGTGGGAGTGTGACGAAGGCACTTATTCCCCTGAGAGAGATATTTATTCTCTTTCACGGGTAAATTGTGATTACTTGCAAAAAATAATTTATACAATGTATCATCTAATCTCATATGTTTTTTGTTTACTCTTTACTCCAGAATTCACTGGTTTCTTTTCTATCTATTCATCTCTTCAGTCCACACAGGTTGATCTGCGCAGTCAGCTCTGCATAACAAAAAGTAAGTCAAAACTATTTGATCTATTGCCATGGCACCACTGAATATACTTTCCCTGAATGTTCAGGGAATAAATGTCCCTCAAAAAAGGACCAAAGCCTTCCGTACTTTCCATAACAAGAAGGCTCACATAGTATGCCTCCAAGAAACACACTTCACCAAAGATTCTACTCCAAAATATATTTCTCCTTTTTATCAACAAATTTACACGGCTTCTGCCTGTACCAAGCAAAGGGGAACTCTAATTGCATTTCACCGATCCACACCATTCACCTTATCATCAGAAATTAAAGACCCAGAAGGTAGATACCTGATACTCATGGGTTATATAATGGATACAGCAATCACTGTGATTTCCTACTACGCTCCTAACAAACAACCTACACCATTCCTCTCACATATATTACAAGTGATTAATACACACAAAATAGGAACAGTGATAATGTGTGGGGATTCGAACCAGGTCCTCCTCCCATTTCTAGATAAATCACCTTTTACACCATCCAAAATAACCTCTAGATTACCTTTTTCTCAACTTCTTTCCAAATACAATCTGGTAGATTCATGGAGAGAAAGTAACCCAATGAAAAAGAAATTCACTTATTTCTTGCACCCTCATCAAACCTTCACCAGAATAGATCATATTTTTCTAACAATAGGAATGATACCAGAAATTATTGCATCAGATATAATTCCGATTCCGTGGTCTGACCATAATGCAGTATACACTACTATAGCCTCAGCCATACCAAAAGCGCATGACCCAACGTGGTACTTACCGGACATAATGCTCAAACACCCACTACATCAGATGGCCATTGAACAAGCTTTAAAGGAATACATATCAATTAATAATACAACAGACATCTCCCCAATAACACTGTGGGAAGCTCATAAGCCTGTCTTGCGTGGTACAATACAAAGACAAATGGCACTATTTAAACGGGAACGCAAAAATCTAGCAAAAAAACTAGAACTCAATTTTAATGCAGCCTACATATCATTTCAAGATAATCCATCTCAGAGTACAAAATCTCATCTGGAAAAATCTAGATTGGAATACGATCTATTTCTCACTGAGTCAGTTGATAAATCCCTCAAACGCTCCAAACACAATTTCTACATGAATACAAACAAACCAGGTACATATTTGGCTCGGGCATTAAATTCAACTAACAAATCTTTCAAACCAATACGTTTGAAATTATCAAAAAATGTTTACACTTGTAATCCAGTTAAAATAGTCCATAAATTTCACTCACATCTCGCAACTTTATACAAGACAAACAATGAATTTAATCCTACAGAGGCTGAATCCTTCTTCTCAAAAATAACCTTACCTGAGTTATCTCAGAATCAAAAAAGCAGTTTGGATGAGCCTATAACTATAGATGAAGTTGCTAACGCCATAAAAGACCTAAAACTTAACAAAAGACCAGGCCCAGACGGCTACTCGGCTTTATACTATAAAACATTCTCAGAAATACTCTCTCCCATTCTCACTGAAACTTTTAACAAACTTCTAGATGGACATTCTTTTCGGCAAGAAACACTAATGGCAATTGTTTGTATGATCCCAAAACCCCTTTCTGATGATACTTCCTGTGTGAATTATCGGCCTATCTCTCTGTTAAACCTCGATATTAAATTATTCGCAAAAATAATAGCAAAACGCCTCAATAGCATTATAGGAAAATTAATACATAGAGATCAAGTAGGCTTCATGCCAAATAGACAGGCAGGCGATAATATACGCAGGGCAGTGTTATTGGCACATATTGCTAAAAAACGGAAAATCCCTTTATGTTTTCTATCTCTCGATATTAAGAGGGCATTTGACACAGTATCCTGGCAATATATGCAATATTCATTACAAAAATGGGGTTTTGGACCCCACTTTTTAACATGGATCAAAGCATTATATAATAAACCCAAAGCCTATATAAAATATGCTGGATACAAATCTGAAGCCTTTAATATCGAAAGAGGTACCCGACAGGGTTGCCCATTATCTCCCTTATTATTTGCCCTTATACTCGAACCCATGGCCCAATACATCAGAACAAACCAAACTATAACTGGCATTGAAGTAGGAGGTATTACACACAAATTATGTATATTTGCAGACGATATATTACTTTTTCTATCATCACCACAGGTCTCTGGTCCTAACTTAATACCAGCTCTTGATGGGTTTGCAGCCCTATCCGGCCTTATGATTAATCCTAAGAAATGCCTAGTGCTTAATATTTCACTCACAAACATGGAATTGATCCCGGCTAGGGCTGCACTCCCATTCACATGGGCAGAAAAATCAATCCCATATCTTGGAATTCATTTAACAGCATCTCATTCTGACTTATTCTCAACCAATTATCCTCCTGTATTAAGACAGATCACAAATCTAATAAAACAATGGTCGCAACTTCCTTTATCCTGGATAGGGAAGATTAATGCAATCAAAATTACTATTCTACCCAAATTGCTTTATCTATTCAGAGTCCTCCCTATTCCAATTCCTTCCTATTTTTTGAGAATAGTACAAAAAAGAGCAACTTCGTTTATATGGGGCTCTTCTAAACCACGTATACCTATACACACACTACATCTTCCCAAAAATAAAGGAGGCCTGGGATACCCTAATTTTACTAACTACTACAGAGCAGCACATTTGGCCAGTCTGTCCAAATACCATGCAAAACAGGAAATCCCATTATGGGTATTTATAGAGGCTTCAGAAAATGACCCTCTATTAATATCAAATTTATTATGGCTTGATCCTAAAGACCGCTTTAAAATTCATAATCCCATAACTAAACACTTCTTATCTCTCTGGGATAAACTAAAAACCAAATATCAGTTACAATCTCCACACAATCCTCTCCTTTCTTTTATCAGAAATCCGGCCTTTTATCCGGCATGGATCTACCCAAATTCTTTTAAAGCTTGGACAACATCAGGCATTCAGACACTAAATGACTTCATAGCATCTAAATCATTCCTTTCATTCCCATCGCTTAGAGAAAAATATGATCTACCAAACTCTGAGATATTTAGATATCTCCAAATCAAAAATTTCTATACACCATTCCTAAAGGGGGATACACCATTATCCCAATTATCCATTTTTGAATCAATCTGTACAAAAGATCCATTTGCTAAAGGTACAATTTCATCACTTTATAATCAATTATATGGAGTAGCAAATCTTAATAGACCCTCTTACGTTCAGAGGTGGGAGGAGGACCTGGGATGAACTTTAGAAGACACGGACTGGTCTAACATATGGCTCACATCTAAGTCATCTTCACCCAACATCTTAGCACTGGAGACAAATTATAAAGTCCTAACTCGCTGGTACCTTGTACCCGCTAGAGTGGCAAAATATTCACCTAATACCTCAGCTCTTTGTTTTCGAGGATGCCCAGAAATAGGCACATATTTACACATATGGTGGACATGCCCAGTAATCCAAACCTTCTGGAAGGAAGTCTTCGTGATTGCATCTAAAATATTTAAAAAAATAATACAACCAGATCCATATTTAACTTTACTTAATCTAAAACCGGAATGGTTAACACTCTCTCAATTCAAACTTATGATCCAACTAATAACGGCTGCAAAACAAACAGTGGCCAAGGCATGGAAATCTCCTACATTGGTACTAGCAGAAACAATTCACAGAATGAATAATACAATGTCCCATGCTAAGATGGTAGCCATCGATCAAAATCAAATTCCAAAATTTGAAAAACTTTGGCATCCTTGGATAAAACAACAGTTCCTGTCAAACTTCAATGACTCTGTCCTGTTGCCATGGTAACAGATTAAATGACTTACAGAGACACCCATTCTAAGGCTTCAAAGAGAACTAAAAAGAATAATAAACTGACGAGCGGGACAACCTTGTGGACCATACCTCTACCTTTCAACCCTTTTTCTTCTTTCTCTTTCCTTTTCTCCACCTTACGATTAAAGCTCATTATCAGAATTTATTTGACCTATATACACTCTACTTGTAAACAATATGTATAGTAGGTATAAATCATTTAAATACCTACAAAAGTAACTAAGGAAATGATATATATCTTTAATTTAGGTTTACGTGAACCCAATGTTTAATATTTGAAATTTCATGATATTTACCTATATAAACCCTACTGTAAAACAATGAGCTTACTTTATAGATCCTTGTAAACTTACTTTATGTATCTTTATAACATTGTATACTCAATAAACTTCTTTTGACAAGGAAAAATAACTGAGGTAAGGCAAGGGCAAATTGGAAATGCTGATGTTTGGGCCGAGTGGTGCTCATGCAAAGCTGGCCATACATATATTTTTTTTTAGTGAACTTGCAGGTTGATTAAAAAAAAATCATCCACTTTCCCCATCCACATTGAGTGGGATCTCTCCCGCTGAGCTATTGTGTTCTGACAGCAGGGAGACATGGACGAGCGAGTTTGGGGTGGAGGAACCTGACTGGCCTGCACAGAGTCCTGGCCTCAACTCGATAGAACACCGTTGGGATGATTTAGAGCGGAAACTGCAAGCCACGCCTATTCGTCCACATCAGTGCCTGACCTCACAAAGGCGCTTCTGGAAGAATGGTCAAACATTCCCACACTCCTAAACCTTGTGGAAGAATTGAAGCTGTTATAGCTGCAAAGGGTGGGCCAACTCAATTAAACTCAACTAAAGGCAAGTGTCCCAATACGTTTGGTAATATAGTGTATTTCTATATTGATCCTTGATGATAAGACAATGCTATAATGCTCCAGGAGACTTGATAGTAAATAAGTAAAACTTCCCAAAAGTGAGAGGAAATCCTATCTTCATCAGTTGTTACAAGAATGGGTATTTCACATGGAAGATTTCCCCTCAATTTCTGTTCTTTGGTAAATGTAACGGACCCCATACTCAAGAGTAGGGATGGGCCGAATGGACCCCTTTTCGGTTCGGACCAGAACTTCTGAACACCGCGAACGTTCTGACCCAGATAACGAACCCCATTAAAGTCAATGGGACCCGAACGTCAAATATCAAAAGTGCCCATTTTGAAGGCTTAAATGCAAGTAATTAGGCATACAATGGTTATAGGGGTCCGGGTCCTGCCCTGGGGAACATGGATCAATAAAAAAAAAGTTTGTGAAAAACGTCATTTTTAAATGAGCAGTGATTTTTTGATTTTTAAAGTGAAAGTCTCAAAATGAAAAATTTCTTCCAATATAGTGCCGGGGGGTCCCCTAAGTCTAACTGTAAAGTGGCAGATCTGTACCATGTCTAGAATCTGCTGCAGCAATAATTGAATTTATAAAGCCAAAAAAATGAAATTTTTTCTGCAAGATGCCTTTATTTTGCTCAGCAACAGCTGGGGAGCCAGTGTGTATGATGAGGCCACAATGTAGTGCACTGGGAACAAGATTAGAGATTTTTTGGATACATTCTGGTGTCACTTTGACTTTGGATAGAAGTAACGGGTGCGTTAAAATTGGTCTTTGGGTGTCGGTGGCGCCTTCCCACTGTAACCCTAAAGAGATAATCTTGATGAAAGCAAGAATTTGCCTTGCTATAAATATTGTAATGATATGCACCTGTCAAACAGGTGCAGAAAAAATGGACTTTGGGTGTCGGTGGTGCCTTTCCACCGTAACCCTATAGAGGTACTCTTGATGAAATCAAAGAATTTGCCTTGCTGTAAAAAATTGCAATGATATGCACCTGTCAAACAGGTGAAGAAAAATTACTCTTTGGGTGTCGGGGCGCCTTCCCACCATAACCCTATATAGGTGCTCTTGATGAAGGCAAAAAAATTTGCAATGATATGCACCTGTCAGAAAAATTGGTCTTTGGGTGTTAATTGTGCCCATGAAACCTATACCAAAACATTCTTCCAGGTTAAATGATTGAACACCCTCAAAGCTAGGCAGCCTGCTGGCCCCCTTACAGTGCCAAGGGAATGTCTACCTCTCCTTGTTGCTCTCCCAGACATTATTGGGAGGGAGGGGGCGGTGCTTATAAGCAAATGTAAAGGAGAAGTTGAAATCTGTACGTAGATGCACTTTAATCAATGTAAAGAGGTGTTTGGTGCCCTTTAATTTGAGTACTCAGTAAGTAACGCACACAAAACTATATGGCGTTAAACTGGCAGTAACGCACGCAATACGATGTGGCGTTAAACTGGCAGTAACGCACAAAACACAGACACACTCCAAGGATACAATATAATACAATATAATATACTGCAATACAATGCGCCAAACGTACAGTGATGCACAGAACTATATGGCGTTAAACTGGCAGTAACGCACAAAACTATATATCATTAAACTTGTAGTAACACACACAGAACTATATAGCGTTAAACTGGCAGTAACACACGGAAAACAATATGGCGTTAAACTGGCAGTAAAGCATGCAAAACAATATGGCGTTAAACTGGCAGTAATGCACGCAAAACTATATGGCGTTAAACAGGCAGTAACGCACGCAAAACTATATGGTGTTAAACTGGCAGTAACGCACGCAATACGATATGGCATTAAACTGGCAGTAACGCACAAAACTATATGGTGTTAAACTTGTAGTAATGCACATAGAACTATATGGCATTAAACTGGCAGTAACGCACGCAAAACTATATGGCGTTAAACAGACAGTAACGCACGCAAAACGATATGGTGTTTAACTGGCAGTATTGCATGCAAAACAATATGGCGTTAAACTGTTAGTAATGCACGCAAAATTATATGGCGCTAAACAGGCAGTAACGCACGCAGAACAATATGGCGTTAAACTGGCAATAACGCGCGCAAAACTATATGGCGTTAAACTGGCAGTAACGCACGCAAAACTATATGGCGTTAAACTGGCAGTAACGCATGCAAAACTATATGGAGTTAAACTGGCAGTAACGCACGCAATACAATATGGCGTTAAACTGGCAGTAACGCATGCAAGACTATATGGCATTAAACTGGCAGTAATGAACGCAAAACTATATGGCATTAAACAGGCAGTAACGCACGCAAAACTATATGGTGTTAAACTGGCAGTAACGCACACAAAACTATATGGCGTTAAACTGGCAGTAACGCACGCAATATGATGTGGCGTTAAACTGGCAGTAACGCACAAAACTATATGGCGTTAAACTTGTAGTAATGCACATAGAACTATATGGCGTTAAACTGGCAGTAACGCACGCAAAACTATATGGCGTTAAACAGGCAGTAACGCACGCAAAATGATATGGTGTTTAACTGGCAGTAACGCACGCAAAACTATATGGCGTTAAACTGGCAATAACGCGCGCAAAACTATATGGCGTTAAACTGGCAGTAACGCACGCAAAACTATATGGCGTTAAACTGGCAGTAACGCATGCAAAACTATATGGAGTTAAACTGGCAGTAACGCACGCAATACAATATGGCGTTAAACTGGCAGTAACGCATGCAAGACTATATGGCATTAAACTGGCAGTAATGAACGCAAAACTATATGGCATTAAACAGGCAGTAACCCACGCAAAACTATATGGTGTTAAACTGGCAGTAACGCACACAAAACTATATGGCGTTAAACTGGCAGTAACGCACGCAATACGATGTGGCGTTAAACTGGCAGTAACGCACAAAACTATATGGCGTTAAACTTGTAGTAATGCACATAGAACTATATGGCGTTAAACTGGCAGTAACGCACGCAAAACTATATGGCGTTAAACAGGCAGTAACGCACACAAAATGATATGGTGTTTAACTGGCAGTAACGCACGCAAAACTATATGGCGTTAAACAGGCAGTAACGCATGCAAAACAATATGGCGTTAAACTGGCAATAACGCACTCAAAACTATATGGCGTTAAACTGGCAGTAATGCACACAAAACTATATGGCATTAAACTGGCAGTAACGCATGCAAAACTATATGGAGTTAAACTGGCAGTAACGCACGCAATACAATATGGTGTTAAACTGGCAGTAACACACGCAAACTATATGAGTTAAACTGGCAGTAATGCACGCAATATGATATGGTGTTAAACTGGCAGTAACGCAATCAACCGTCACTACACTGAAGCTATCTGAACTGTCCTTACTCTAGCTATATACTAATGTCAAGATTACTGACATGGTCTCACTACTCTACACTGAAACTATCTGAGCTGTCCCTACTCTAGCTGCACACTATGAAAAGCGGAATGATGGTCCTCCTCACTACACTCACACTATCTCTAGACTGACACTAAACTAATATTCTACACTGACAATTGAAGCAAAATAGCACAGTATAGCACACTAACTAATGGCACTGAACAGAGTCCTGTTCTATCTCTCTCCACACCAAAATCACACTGAAAATGGCTGCCATTGAAAGAATACTTTTATACTGTGGGGCGGGAATGAGCCATGATTAGATAAAGTCATGATGACAGTGTCCAATCATGACTCTGACAGTGCTCTGTGCCCTGATTGGCTGAAGCTTTCACTGCTTCAGCCAATCAGTGCTTGCAATGCACTGTTCAACGCCACAATGCATTGGGGTCGGTTCGGGGGGGGGGGCGAATAAATGGTCGAATGACCCGTTTATTAGGCTGTTCGACGAACGTACGGCCCGAACTTATGCTCGGGCCTAACAGTTTGCCCATCAATACTCAAGAGGAGTATGTCTGCCGTTTAAGCTTCCCTTGCCCTGTACCAGCATGAGCTAAGATCCCTTAGCCCACCCTGTCACTTATCAAAACATCAGTGTAGGGTGGTAAGAAATATAAGACTTTTTATTCAAACACAGGTACAAAGAGCTATACCCTCAGGGGACAACCCCCCCACCCTTCTTTGCATAATGACACAGGGCGGGGTAAATTACATTCAGTAACATGACACACAGGTATTCAAACTTTTCATCAGTAGACAGTCTTACCAGCAGGGAGGGCCTTTGGAAAAATCCCCCCTTCCCTCTAGCAACTAATAGCTGACAGTGATTTAATTGACCCTTAAGCTAATCCACATAAGCATAGACATCCCATAATCATTTGCTCCCAAGGCAGACAGAAATAATAGAACAATGAGATACAGTCATATAACAATAAATACATAACAAGCCCCACCCCACCTCAAACTATCTAGCAATAGCCTATGACACACTCCTACAATAATCTAGCAGTCTGAAAGGTGAAATTATTAACTTCATATATTTGTTGAGGGAAATAGTTCAGAAATATTACTGTCCCAAGTAAAACATCCCCTTTAACTTTCAACACAATCCACACATATAAGACCCAGGATAACAGGGGTAAAACTAAATGCTGAGTCTGGTGTGGTTGTACTGGGAGTCTGGTTAGGATAGACCAGACTGGGATTCTCGGTCACCCTGTGCCCCTAATAGATACAGGGTTACTTACACATAAGAGGGCCCGGGGAGCTGGAAAATATGTTTCCAGAGCTCTATAAGGGAATCTGGGTTCCACGGACCCTCTGCCCAAAGTGACTTCCGTCACAGTAAACATTTGGATTTTCTCTAACAATCTGTCTCAGAGGCAATGATCATCAGGATATATAATACAGGTGAATCCCGTAGTAACAAAAAGCTGACAGAGGTTCTAACTCTTATGAACTCTATCAATATCTAGTTTGTCTGGAGTTTCACTTTAATGTGTATGCAGGATTGGAACTTGCCTTGTAACCTTTAAGGCAAGCATTCATTTCATTGGAAATGCAGGTGTTAAGAGCATAACTGCAATTTTCTGAAGGTCATTCTCACTGTAAAGACATAATTGTCTACAGACAGGATGGAGAATTACTAATGCAATTGGCAGTGTTACAGAAAACTCATTTTCTTTTCACTTCTTCCCACGTAAAATGATTTGACATTGATAAGAAACTATTTGGAACTTGATTTCCATAGTTAACAAAATGTAGATAGCCTGTAATCATCTGAGGCTTCCCAATACACCAGCAAGGATGAACTTATTTGAAGTTTATAACAGCCTTAGAAAAACAGAGCTGTCTAATCTTGGGCTTTTGATACATAAAAGACGGCTGCATATATGTAAATTGACACATTTATGGCAGCAAATTACATTTCATTATGTATTAAAAGTTTAAAGACTAGTATGGATTAACTCCAGATGTCTGAGTAATTCTACCTCTGACATGAGCACCTTAAATCTGTCATTATTAGAGTTGGTCTACCACACCATACTGGTCACTTAAAAATCACATTTACCAAGTTTACATTTTTATAAATTGATGCCATGTCCTTGAGAGCTTTATACAATAGTTTGTAAACGTTTTTCCCATTTTTGTCTTTGTTACAAAATTAACCTGCACCCAGAAGAGATTTCTCTATCATGTGTGCAGTAAGGCAAGGTTTAATCCTATGTTGTGGGTTCATCACCACAGGTGCTCTCTAGTGGAACCTTTTAAGGAATCTAAGGGGAACTGATAGGTTGGTGATTACAATCTTTCAATATATGCTAATAGTAAAACCACAATCTTCCACTTGTACAGCACTGAATGTTAGCAGAAAAACAATCTGAACCAAATTTAAACAATGTTGCATGTATCAAATACAAAAAAATAAAAAAAGTGCTACAATAATTATAAGCATACACTTATGTTAAATTATAAGTGTTCATGAAAAAAGGTGTTCATAAATAAACAAACAACAACAAAGCCCCCGCCACACTATCAGTGGTGTCACTAGGGTTGGTGTCACCTGGTGCGGTAAAACATGGTGTCACCCCCGGGGGTTGACACCATGTTGTCCTGCTGCTGCTCCAAGCACAAATTCCCCCCCAAATCCCCCCTCCTTGCACAAATGCCATCTTCTGGCACAAATCCCCCCTCCTAGCACAAATACCCCCAAACGCCTCTTCTAGCACAAATCTCCTCTCCTAGCACAAATCCCCCAAATCCCCTCTCCTAGCACAAATCCCCCTTCCTAGCACAAATCCCCCCAATCCCTCCCCCAGCACAAATCCCCCCAATCCCCTCTCCTAGCACATGTCCCCCTTCCTCACACAAATCTCCCCAATCCCCCCTCCTAGCACCCCCCCCTAACCCCCCTAGCACAAATCCCCCAATCCCCTCCCCTAGCACAAATCCCCCTTCCTTGCACAAATCCCCCCAATCCCCCCCAGCACAAATTCCCCCAATCCGATCTCCTAGCACAAATCCCCCTTCCTTGCTCAAATTCCCCCCTCCTAGCACAAGTCCCCCCAATCCCCCCTCCTAGCACAAATTCCACCAATCCCCCTACTAGTACAAATCCCCCCTCTCCTAGCACATATCCCCCCAATCCCCTGTCATAGCCCAATCCCTCCTTTTAACACAAATCCTCCCGCAACCTCCCTCTGAGCATATACTGTATACCCCATTCCTTCTCCTAGCACAGCTACCCCCCCAATCATCCCTATTACCCTCTACAGCATAAATAGCCCCCATCGTGCACAAAGCTCACATCTGAGCACCAATCATTGTCGTCCCCCTTTCATTGTGTAAAGCCCCCCGGTCTGTAAGCTTGCCCCATCCCCCAACTTACAGTAGGGAAACCAGGTAGAGGTGCGGGTCGTGCTGTGTTCTCTCAAAACTGTCAGTGGAGCAATCCTCCATACAGCAGATGATACAGGATGGGGCTGTACACAGTTTGATTACGCCGCCCTCTCTTCTCCTTCAATGATTGCTCATCTCCCAACAGGAGGGAGTAAACATGCTGGTCTAAGAGTGATCCTGTATCATTTGCTTTATAGAGGATCGCTCCACTGACAGCATTGCATGACCGTGCAGCTGTCAGTTAAAATAACTTAGTGCCATATCTCAAAAAATGTCCTGATCTTGAAGGGGGGTAAATCTTCCAGAGATCAAGTGGATAATCAAAAACTTGACAAGATGCAGAGAGAAATTGAAATGCAGATCCAGTCTCTGATCCCAGAAAACAGAAAATCTGTTTTCAGTGATTGCTTTACCAGTCACATGGAATCTATTTTCAGATTAGGCTAACAAGCCTTATGTCTCTCCCCTGGTTAGAGTAATCCACCAGCAAATCATCTAAAGCAGCAGCAATTCTCCTCACATGGTTTCTTTCACAGATCAAAAAACCCCAGGTGAATGGATTGGATCAAAAGAAAAAGACTAACATCTTGTAATACTTTTACCACAATCTTTAATAAATAAAATAAAGTTATACACATCAAAGAGTAAAAAAACAGACACAACTCCAATGACCCTCTGCAAAACAAAGATGGCAATGGACAAGAACAAACATTTATCACTGGTCACCAACTGCTTTTCCCAGCTCAGCTAGAAGCAGGTAGGCTCCACCCTTACGCGTATCATCCTGCGTGGACTTCGTCACGTAGAGTACACCTCTATTCCAGTTCTGGGGACAACTCAAAATTTTGGATGTTCCTTCACTTTCTATTCAGATGAGTATGGTCACCAGGAGAGGGTGAAATCCTGACCAAGCTTCAAACGCCTCACCATTATATACATAACTAAACAAAATATAACTAAACAAAATAGTGTGTTTGTCATGGTTATGCAGTAATCTTTCTCTGTCAGCTTACTTTCTCCTCATGTGTTCAGACTAAGAGGTCAGCCACTCACACCTGGCTGGTTTTATAACCTCTCCTCTAAGCATGGCCCCACCCCAGGCCCTATCAGGGAACCCTATATTAACCTGTGCACTGCAATCCAGCAGTGCTGATCAACCATTGTGTGTTAGCTTTCATGTGTACTTGCTGTGTTTCCTACTTCTGATTCCTGTTACCGACTTTGGCCTGTTCTCGACTATTCTTGTCTGCTTGTGACCCTGACCTTTGGCATGTCCCCGAACATCCCTGTTTGCCTGTGACCCTGAACCTTGGCGTAAACTCTGTTGTCCTTGTCTGCTTGTGGCCCCAACCTTGGCTTATTCCCTTACTATCCCTATCCTCCTATTGCCTACTGTGGGTGTGAGCTGGGGGACCCTGAGGGTCATGACCTGGAGCCAGTTGCAGCCTGGTCCATCCTCACCACTAGAGGCTCTGGTGAACACCTGCTGGCTTTTAGACTCCGCGCCCCAGGGAATCTTACGCTCTAACCCCGGTGGGATCCGTGCTGGTGTTCCAGTGGCCCTGCCTTCCTTACCACCCTGACTCCCATCCGCAGCAGTCAGCCGTAGGGTCCACTACCTTGCGGTGCAATCCTGATCCCAACGATGTGCATTTGTCACCTAGCCTCAAGGTGACCTGACAGTGTTTTTTTAGGGGGGTATAGACTTTGTGTTTATTTAATTCAATAAATGCAAATCAGTTTAATGTAAATAGATTAACAATATCTATTAATATTCTTAAAACTTGTTTCTGTATATAGTTTTAAGTGTATCTGTACATAAGGTAGCCATATCTGATCATTTACATGAAGGCTGTGCCTCTTGCTTGGTAGTGCTACACAGCAATTGTCCTTTACTGTTTCTCTCCTAATGTATGCCTTCTATTCTATCCAGGCTTGAGCCGGCCATAGGTGGATTGAATCTCGGCCGGTCTAGCAGGGACTAGCTGAGATTCGATCCACCCACAGGCAGGCTGGTTGTGCTAAAGTCGATCCATCAATCAGCTTCAGTACAGGCTAGAGACAGTAGCAGTGAATAGCGCTGCGGAGGGATTCCCCCATCAACACTGACTATGTTGATCTAGGAATCAAGCGATTTTCTGTCCTGCAACCATGACAAAAATTGCATCTATAGTTTGCATAACACAAAACAATAGACTGTCTATATACCAAATGATTTTATCTCAGTAAATGTTAAGACTTGGTGCTGCAACCCCTCACCTAAGCAATGGTCCTCGAGTGAAGCCCTAGCAATGCCCATAACAGATGGAATACCAGAATGATTGATCTTTTTTTTTTGTATACTCATTTGACTACATTTTTAAATGCATGATTGTGTATCTTCAAGCAATGATCTAGTAATTAAAAACTTTAGGAATAATATAATAAATCAATATTTAAAAAAAAAAAACATTTTCAGCAATGTAAAAAACATATTACTGAAATGATTGCCATATATTCACAGATATATGTGAAGTGCTAAAGAAACAGTATTTCTAAACAATATAGGACAACGTGTATATGTTTATGCAGTCGTGATTTCTACAGAACATGTTTATTATTATTATCAGTATTGTCTTGTACATAAAGTAACAGACATTAAAGTTTCAATGAATTGCACAACTGCAATTTATTCTTCTCAGAACATAATGTTCCAAAATGAAAGTGGAGCAGTGAGCTGTGGTAAAATCAGACACTTAAGGTCAGGTGTGCTGGAGATAACTCATACTGAATTTTTATAAAGAATCTTCCACTTGTACAATTTGTAGTCTCTCAGGTTTGTTTAAATGTATGATGATATGCCCTGATAAACAATATGAGTCTGTGATTGAAATATCAGACGTGCTTAGACTGATAATGAGTCTCAGACCAGTCTCACAAAATAGATATGGAAAGAAGCTGTATGGTTGGTACTGAATATTAATACGCTAATGGACATGATTATATCCTGTTTAAATGCTGAAAGTGATTGTAAATGATCACCTTGTAAAACAACCCATTCAGACTTAAATAGAAATGAAAGGCAAAACATTTGTGTATAAATATAAAAAAAATATACATATATTTTTCCCTTCTTTGTTTATAAGTGATCACCTTGCCTTTGTTCTCAGCTGCACAAGAGCTGAGGGGAGGAGAAACAGCAGTACACTAAGCTTCCAAGTAAATGGCTGTGCAGGGTGGGGCATGTCAGGACAAGTCTAGTCATTGGAGGAGAGCAGGCTGAGTTCCCAGCACAGCTAGAGAACTGACCACAGTGTGCTCTCCTGCTTAGTGTGGTCAGTTTTTAATAGGAAAGCAGAGGGACTGACAGGAACACCAGAGCTTTCACACAAAGGAAGCAATACAAAGAAAACAGGATACTTTTCCACACAAGTACATGGTGCAGCAGACACATATCAGGGATATAAAATGTGGGGGTAACAAACATTTTAACTCACAAGTATCAAACTCTTGTACCCAAATCTATTTGCACTTCTTTGCTAATCCATCTTACCTCAGCCTCCACAGATAGCAATGCTTAACTCTTTACAGGCACTTATTAAATCAGGACCTGTAAAACCACACTCACTGGCTCCTGCATTGTATGTGAGGATGTAGAGGGCTATCCACATACTGGGAGCAAAGGAAAGTGCTAGCTGCTGGGGCAGAAAGGAATAAGGTAAGTTATTCTTCTACTCCTTTAGATTAAATGAAATGCCACATTTGGCATGTCATTTTTTTGGTGGGGTGCGATACCCTCTTAGAGGGTCCCAGCTCCCACTTCCTCCTGGCACACCGTGGCACCAGAAGGGAGATCACCTCTCCCCCCTCCTTCTCGGCAATCACCCGGGACACGTCACAGGTCCCAGATGATTGCCCGGCCAGTCACAGCATGCGGCGCTGCTTGCGCATGCACAGTGGGTTCCCAGCTGTGAATCCACAGCCGGGCGCCCACAGTTACAATGCTAGCAGTTCAGAGAGGAGGGGGAGATGAGCGGGGCTTTGTTCCCCCACTTCGCTGGACCCTGGGACAGGTAAGTGTTCACTTATTAAAAGTCAGCAGCTGCAGTATTTGTAGCTGCTGACTTTTAATTTTTTTTAAGCGTAACTCCACTTTAAACACTTAATTAACCCTTGTCTTCTTTAGGACTGGACATCTTTATCCCTTCCAGTGACATTATTTGGGAACCCATATATTGGAAGAAGATTCTCCAGCCCAGTGCAAGAGTGGCTTTCTGCAAGATTTGGAACTGTCATTATTTCCTGGATTTCACCTAAAGGATTATGGTGTCACCATCAGCTTGGCACCATGGGTGGAAGATGGGGTATGATAAATATTTATTCTAACTTTTTTACTTCAGGTATATTTCTTGCTCTTGTAAAATATGATTACTTTTATAGGGCATGGGGACCCTGATCTAATAAGTTGACTTTGTATTTGTGACAGACGTAGCCGGGAGAGAGACTTTTGGAGGGGAATGTATGCTAGCCTCTTGCTGACCGATCGTGGGCCCTGGCATTTGGGGGAATGGTGCTCTTTGTGAGCTGTATGACTGGGGACCCTTGAGGTGGTATTATTGTGGATTCGGGTCCTGGTCCCCCAGGACACACAGACTCTGGGGACCCTGGATTTGCCATATTGGAATAGTGACCGATTCATACCATTGGGACTCCTACTGTTAAATGCTAATGTCATCAATTCCAGCTACCTGTCTGTTGTCTGCTAGAATGTGTATTGTAAATAAGTCTCTAGTATGGGATCTAAGAGTCATTAGATCCCCATTGTTGTTTGTGTTTAATTAACTCTGCTATTGTGATAATGTTGATTGGATTTTCTGAACTACAAGATGGCCAGTCTGGCCTAAAGGTCATGTCTGAGTCATCTAGGCTGTCTAAAGGGATTAGGTAATTAGCTCATGTTAATTAGGTTAATTAGGTTACAGCTGTATTGTTAGAGTAATATGAGCAGGAGGTCTGCACCTCCACTTTTAGTGTATAAAAGAGCCTGTATTTTGCAATAAAAGAGATTCCTGGTTGAACTTACATTCAGCCTGCCTGGTGTTTGTTCTGAGCTATCACAACTGGGTTCGAACGGCACATAGCTGTAGTTCTTTTTTTTTTTTTTTTTTTTTTCCTTTTTTTTGCCACTTCAGAAAATTCCTAGAGAGACTAATTCAGCTTTCTCGCTCATATATGTCTCTTCTCATCTCTTCATCACTGTGGCGTATTTATTTTTGTTTTCCACGGGAGGTCAAAACAGGGGTTTACAAAAAATACTTATATAAAACTTAACCTCACCTGATAAGGCACAACCCTTAGTTCCCTTCTCTAAAATTTTATCTTTATTTATGAATCTCTCTGTTTCACCTATCTAAAAAAAAAAAAAAAAAAAAAGGCAAAAAAACCATATACCTGTATATGTATATATAACCCCCCCTCCTTCCCCCCTCCTTCCCCCTTCCCCTCTCCCCCCCCCCTTTGTGCAATGCCCATGATCTTATTTAGTAGGTAGTTACATCCTGATTTTTTCTGCATAACTCCATGTTTTTTTAAACTCCTTCCAACATTTCCATTTGTCTACTTCTCTCTTTTCCTCTTTGTACAAAGAAAACTGCTCCATGGTGTGGGTCTCCTCCACGGCATTTATCCAGTCCCACATCTCCGGACTTTCTTTTCCCCACCAATTTTTGGGGATTAATCTTTTTGCTGCGTTTAATAGATGTGGAACCAGAGATGTTTTATATTGTTTCACACTTCCTTCTATGCCGTGGAAGAGAACCACCCACGGATCCTCCTTCACCTCTATTTTTGTAATCTCCTTTATCAAACTCAAGATATTTTTCCAATATTTTTTAATTACCGGGCAATTCCACCATAAGTGAGCCATAGTACCCGTCTCTCCACATCCCCGCCAACACTCTGCCGATTTCCCATGTTGGAATTTACTCATCCTATCTGGCGTTGCGTACCACCTTGCCATGCATTTATAATTCATCTCGGCCGTTTTTATATCTGCCGCTGAGCTATGGGCCAGAAATAGCATTTTATTAATCATGCTCGTGTCTTTTTGTGTTCCCAATTCCTTTTCCCAGTTTCTGATGAATGTGGGTACCTCTGCTTCTTCTTCTTTTAATATTAGTTTATATAGCTTAGATATTGTGTTTTTTGTCTTTTCCGAACAACATAATTTTTCTAATTCTGTCAAGTTTTCTCCAGATCTTATTGGTTGAGGTAAATTTTTCACGAAGCGATCTAATTGCATGTACCTCCATTCATCTATCACCCATGTGTCAGTGTTTTCTTTCAATTCAGTTATTGTGACTATTTTCCCTTTTTTAAGTATTTCTCTAAGCTGTACTTTATCTTTTTTTATCCAGTTCCCCCCTATATCTCTTTTCCCTGGTGCAAAATATTCATTCTCCTTTAATTCTATCAGGGGAGAATTAAAAGTCTTATCTAACTGTTTATATACTACCTCCCATGTCTTTAAAACTATTTTTGTCAAACCGTGTGTTTCCTCATCTACTGTTCTGTGACTCGGAGGGTTCCAAATAATAGATCCTAAACGTGTTTTACTATAGTGATTCTCTATGTTCACCCATCTTTTTTCTTGGTTATCCCTAGCCCATTCTATTGCTCTTGATATAATTATTGCTTTATAATATTTTAGGATATCTGGGACTGCGAGGCCTCCTTTGTCTCTATCTTGTTTTAGTGTCTTGAGAGATATTCTTGATCTTTTGTTCTTCCATATTATGTTAGAGATTATTGATTTCAGTTTTCTAATATATTCCTGTGGGAGTCTAATAGGCAACATTTGGAATTTATACGTGATCTTAGGCAAAAGGACCATCTTTATGGCGTTAATACGCCCCATCCATGAAAGAGGTTTTATCTGAAGTTTTTTCCCTTCCCTCCTTATTTCCTCTAAGAGATGGATATAGTTTTTTCTATATAACTTTTCCGGGGAGTTCAAAAGCATTATTCCCAGATATTTGATCTCTTTTTTCCAACAGAATTGGAAATCTCTCTTCAGTTTTTCCTCCTCTATTTTACTCACTTTTATCTTTAAAATTTCCGATTTCCCCATATTGATCTTAAAGTTTGTTATTTCTCCATATTGTTTTAATATTTTGACCAATCTTGGTAGTGTATTTCCGGGGTTACTTATATAGAAGAGCACATCGTCCGCATAAGCGGCCAGTTTGTGCTCCTCTTCTCCCACCTTAAATCCTTCAATGTCAGGGTTATTTCTAATTGTTGACAGGAGGGTTTCTAGGGCCAGCACGAAGAGATTAGCTGTAGTTCTAATCCCGGAGCATTGGATGACCAAACAATCAGATGTTGCGATCTGCAATCTGATTCTATAGCTGCAGAGGAGTGTCGGGAGAGTGGAACCGAGCGAGCAAGGGGCTCGTTACAGTATTTTAGTGCAGGTGTGCTTTAATCCTTGCTATATAAGGGACAGTACAAAATAGTATTATATGGATAGCATGGTGATGGGATAAAACCACTGACAGATTTGTATTCCCATTAGGATGATTCCCTCTCTCTCATGGTCTTGGTCACTAATTTCCCTGGGAATAAAAGTAAGGGAACTTCCAAAACTTTGATTTGTCACCAGAACAGGAGAAATCTTCTGATTGGGGACACTTGTTCCCTTGGCAACTGTCTAACACCGAAGTTCCTATTAAAAAGATGTATTCACACAGCAACCCGTGAAATATTTGTTTTAAATTGATAACTTACTCTTGCAGAATGTTTTAAATCAAGGATTTTTATTGAAAGTTTTTCTTACAAAACAAAAAGCTTGGTTACAAAAAAAACATTGAGTAAATTGCCATCAGTACATCAATACAATAGTGGATATTTGAGAATATAGGTACAATCACTTATTATTGCATGGTAGAACAGAAACAGAAACAGCTTTGATTATCAAGTTAACTTTTGGAGTGAGAATAGTGAACTTGTACAATTTTGTGGTAGCTTAACTATCGCCCAGAGTATGCTTAGAAAAGTCACTATGGTGAAAACAATCCTCACCATGTTCAGTCCACCGGATGCCCCTCAGGGATCACGCTGCGTCCGCTGTTCCGAACTAGCAAGTCCCTCCACCATTATTGGCAATATGATGATGTGTCATTTTACCATTATATATAGTATCTCAATACTATAGGCTCAGTCTAAACTCAAAGGTATAAAAGGATTAAGAAACTTGGATAACTAAAAATATAAAACAACAATAGCATATATTGGACGTGGCTTGAGACCTAGAAGTGAGTAAGGATCAGAGATGTTGAGTAGCATGGAAGGTTTGAGTCATTACATAAGTGGGTTAGTTAGTAATGTTAGGCTTAAACCAGTCGAACCATGGACACCAGTGTGGGTATTTTGAGTTATAGGTTCCTTGAGAGGAAGCCTTGAAGAATCTTTTAATTTGTTTTTTTCAACAGCAGCATGATTCTAAGAAACTACCCGGGAATGCCTTGTGTTTTTCTAGCATGCACTTTCAACTGGAAGAGGATCAGGTCCCGTGTGATACAGCCCGACGGTGATATTAAAACTCTGATGCATCTTGATATGCTGCACTGCTAACACTTCGTACACTTACAGATGCGTACTGTTATTTAAATGAGACATTGGTGTTTATTTACTAAAGGCAAATAGACTGTACACTTTGTAAATGCAGTTGCACTCATTTTCATCAGAATTTAGTGAATGTTGTGAAGCCCTTTTGATTTCCATCACCCAATTATGTGCAGGCAGAAATGCTGTTTTTTTTTATTTTCCTTGTACCCGATTGGGTATTTTTTTACAAAGCGAAGTTTCACCACATTCACCAAGCTAGGAGGAAAATGAGTGCAACTGCACCTGCAAAGTGTACAGTCTATATACCTTTAGTAAATCACCCACACTGTTTTGTATCTTATTAAATTTACCACTTTAATACATGCCTGAACTCTCCTTGTTTTTTTTCATCTTTGTATTTTAGATAAGTATGTTATATTATTAAAATACTGGAAGAGGGGAATTATCTTTAAAAAAACATCAGTCATATTCATCTTTTCCTAAATATGATTCTTTATTCTGCTAATTTCCTTTTAGAAAAGTCATTTATTACACTGAAGATGTTAATTATTTTTGCTTTGAAAAGAAATATTTGGGCTTCAGTCAAATTCTCTCAAGATTTTGTTTCTTTGATGCTAAATATGAAAATGCTCATATCATACGAATTTAACTGGAAAAAAAAGGTAATAACAGTTGGTTGATGGCAAAAAGCTTTTGAAGTAGTCCCCTTTCCTTTTACCATCAAAGCACACCTTGCAAGTACATAACTTCCCATCAGTGCTAAAAGTAAATCACAGTGATACAACAGGACTTGAAAGGACAATAAAAATAATTACATATTTTCAATGAACTGTTTTATGTAAAAGAGTTTTTTAAAATGTTAATTGATAAATATGTAACAGTTACATGAGAGTTTGTAAACAGAAGACATTTAAATGTACTTGATACTCGGAATAAAAATAAAAACATTAAAATGGGAGTAAACTCCCATGCATGACTTTTACCTATAGGTAAGCCTATAGTAAGGCTTACCTATTGATACAGTAAGTATCTTCTAAACGTGCACCGCTTTTAACGTAGCCAGTGATGTCACTGGAGCATGCGCTCTGAAGGAACGGCAAACCGTGCCGTACCTTCAGAGTCCTGTGCCATGAACAGCGGCTCCCACGTGCATGCGTAGGAGTGACCTCATCACGGCTCTAGCCAATCACACAGCCGGAGTCTGTGAACCCGAAAGGAAGACCGGGTGAAGATGGAACTGCCTTCAGAGGTGACAGTGCACCTCTGGATGGCTTTGTTCTAAGGTAAGTTTTACATTATGACTTTACCTTGCAGGATATAAAAAACATAAATAAACAAAACAGTAGTTTACTACCTCTTTTAAGTATATACAGAGAACACAGCCTATCCGCTCATTATTTTATTTCCCCATCTGGAGATTGCTGTATTGTACATTAATCTCTTTTACTGGCAAACTGAGTATCTGAGAATCCCTGCTTATAATGCAGGAGAGGGATTGCCAAGCACACCTACTGCAGGCTCCTTGCTTTCACTCCCATACAAAAAACTTTATGTAAAAAATGTCAGCACTAAGAAGTTTCTCGGTCTCCAATCAAACCTGTTAAAGCATTTAGCTGATCTTCAAGTTATTGCCATCCCCCTCCACTAAACTTAACTCACTCCCATATAGCTAATCTTGCAGATTTAGAAAAAAAACACTAAACTAAGTGGCCCAAATATCTTTTTTTTTCTTCCCATGACATGCCAGGTCCTGAGTCTCCTTTCTTCTGGTGTGAAGAGAGTGAGGAACCTGTTTTTAGTGGCCACACCCTTCCCTAGTTAATTTGATGCTTCCTATTGACTTTCCAATGGCAGGGTCCTCAAGACTCCAGAGACAGCATAATGATGTAGCGATGAGGGGCAGCAACATGACTGGTTGGCAAGACTAGGGAGTAGAGAATCACTGGTCTCCATTTGGGGAAGAGGCAAAGCAGAGGGTCACACAGTAGAATCAGGTGAATAAAAAAATCAGATTTTTATAAATTGCAAATGTGTGAAAATGGGGTTGGTGGGTCTGAGGGGGACTGGAGTGGAAGTACTACATTTGCCCAGGGGGCTTTAAATGTAATTTGCAAAAGGAGAAGCAAAAATATTGTTAATGTTTATAAGAAAGGATTGGATTCAAGTCCAGCGTATTTGTTTTTTTTATTACAGTCTAGTATGTATTTTTCCAATTCTTTAATAACTTGCAGGTTTCATAATTATGTTTGATCCTGTGTTTGGTCCTGCATTTTTTTGAATCATTGAGCACTAGTTGCTATTAAAAAAAAAAAAAATGTACATTTTTTTTTTGCGATTCCTTATTTCACCACTAGATGGCGATCACTCAGGGGTAGTGTAAATATCCCAGAGATTCAATTAGGCATAGAGGGTAATGCCTTCCTTTACTCTCTGCTCTGAATTTTTATTGGCTAATATCTGGATCTTACCAAGGGTTCGCCTAAATCCCAGATAGCAAGCAATTGTGCTGCAAGTTTGAAAATGACTTGCTAAGCTATTGCTAGACTTGCCAGGCTTCACAAGTTTGTTGCACATTTGCAGCAAGTCAGCATTGCATGACTCCAGATCAACTTTCTTTGCAAACATTCTGCAAGTCTGCTGCAAGTTCTGGTTCAGTTATGTTGTGCAATAGTCATCCCACCACAGGGGTCACTGTGGCTGGATTTTCATGCTATAGACTTGCAGAGCTATTGCTGTAGGCTCACCACTGCAACTTTGCTCTTGCTAGAGACTTGCCATGAAAATTTGCTACAAATTGGAAAAGTGTCAACTAGAACTTGTGTTTCAAGTGCTCTGCAAGTGTACAACTTGCCAGTGAAAATGTGCAGCAAGTTAACAGTCTTACAATTCAACACTGCCACAAGTTATCCTTGCTATCTGGGGTTAACTGTGTGGTAACGCCATACATCCAATGCCCCTTGTGATGTCATCTATGACAAAACTCGCAAGGAGGAGCATCATATATGCTCGTTTGTTGCTGTCAGCATGTAAGTGCAACTTTTAGATTCAAATAAATTGTATTAAACTGGATTACGCTATGGCCGAACTTCCGTTTTTATACACATAATATATAATCTGCTGAACGGAGTTGGAGGTCGGAAGGAGGACATGCCTGAAGCTGGGAGTACCTTCCATATTAAAGAGGAGACCATTGATGTCCCAATACGTGCATTTAACCACCTTAACCAGGGTCAGAATCATCTGGTAAGCCCCCTACTTTATAGCACATGGTTGAGTGACCTTTCTTAGAGGGCTTTTAAAGCTATTTTTACACTCTTCTCCCGGGTGATACTGCCTCTTATATAAGGACTCCACAGTTGGATAGTTGGACATACCATCTCTACCTTATCTAATGGACTGTTTCTGGGCTCAATTTCTTTAGAGTTTTTGGGGGGTTGTACTGTTTTGTTTACATATTGAATGATTTTTCACAGCACTGTCAAAGTTTATGAACTTTGCACATTATTTGAGAATATTACAATTACAATGTATGTGGAATATTCACAGATTTATATTTCACACTGGATGCGTTTTTGGAAAAAAACACTACTGTATCTGTATGCACTTTGCACTTCAAGTATAGCTCTGCACATTTTTTATAACAAAAATAGAGACAGCACAGACTGGACAGACTATATAGCTGTAATCCTGTGAGATGCTCAATGCGTAGATTCTTGCAGAAGTGGAATACATAGAACTCAAATAAAGGTAAACTGTCAGCTATGATTTTGGTGGCACATATAACTCCCCGTGCATGTTTGCATCCCTCCAGGATTGTTGAAAAAATTGTCAATGAGCATAAGGCTTAAGTGCTTTTGCTTTTAAGGGGAGCTCTTTTGTTGGAGTAGCTTTAAAAGCACACCCCCAAAGTGCAGGACCCCAGAGCTGGTATCAGAATAGTGATAGACCTAATACTTACTGTCCCTTTTCCACTAGAATACCAACCTACATGCTGTGTGTGCCTGGTTCATTGAGATTGGATGAGAGGAAGGTACATTTTTTTAAGTTAAATAAAGAAAATAAAAAATCAATCCTTCAATGCTTATGACAAAAATTTACACCGTAATTGAGAAAAAGAATTAGTCAATCAAAATAAAATATAGGGATTGAAATGAATGCTTTTGCACAATGTCATCAATAAATGTTACATATTTTTGGGATCTATTCTGTCATTTCCATTCTCAATGGCCCCTCAAAGCATATATTCAGTGCAAAGAAAGAACCTGCCCTTCAAAGCACCACAACACACACATATGAATGCACTGTGTGTTGTGGCGCACTGCATTGGTCAAAATGAATCTAGGTACGTTTTCTTAAAACGTGCACAAGACATGAACATGATGGATAAATGAGTACATCCATAACAACACATGATCATAATAAATACATGATAATTAATATAAATATATACAGTGGCATTGCATACAAATGCCGACGGCAACATGCCCGATACTGGCATCTGTTGCTCACATGGTATGTGTACATCTACTAAATAGTATTTTAGCAGCATCATCAAGCATGATAGGTAGTAGGTAAATAACATTCCATATGTGGTGTGGCTGTGGCATCAAACAGAGCTCGATGCGTTTCTTGGATATGTCCACTCATCGGGAGAAGATGCGACAGAAATTCCTATGGAATATATAAATATAATGAACCACACTCTAAATAGTGAGGGAGAATATCAAGGAAGATGGGTATTTATTGTATATAGATGGTTAACGAACCACACTCACCAACAAAGACAGTGAATGCGGTGTATGGTAATTGGCACAAGGTGAGCTGAGACATAGCTTCGTCACGAGAGCTGAGGTGGCAATGTATAAGGATGCAACACCAGACAGTGTTGGGGAGTGCAGAATATAACAATAATCTCCATATGGAAAATAATGATGATGTGTAACTCATCAAGCAAGGGTATCTGGGACCAAAATATTGAATATGTGTATAATTATAACACTATTAGGTTATAAATAGATAATAGATAATAGTGAACCCAGTGTATCTCCACAAGGGGTAATGACAAAAATGGTACCAATGAATATTGATAAGCCTGTGTCTAAAAGGTAGTTGGCGGATACCTAAATATGTGTGTGTATGGAAATCATGAAAGAGAAGCTCCAAGTGAGGGGAGGAGAAAAAGGAAAAGAAAAGGTTGGGCTGAAAAAACGAAACCACCAAAATGAAATCCTAAACTAAGAAAAACTTACCCCAATGCCGCATCAATGCAACACCAGCAAATCAATATAGCTAGTGTGCGAGAACCCCGGGAGGAGACTGGCCGTGTGAACAGCGTGCTCCAAATGGGGGATATATATATATATATATGTCATATACCAATGCCACGTGAGTGAACCAATGGAGGGAAGGAGTCCGCACCTGAGCTGAGTATTCAATCAGTGACCGGCGCGGAAGCTCCCTCATGATGTAACATGAGAGTGTTACGCTGGATGTCAGCGTAATGACTTTTTTAACGGCATGGCATGAAGAACATGGTGCTGATGCCGATGAGCATAGATAGGGATGGCTGAGCATGGATGGGGATGGCTGAGCATGGATAGGGATGGCTGAGTATGGATGGGGATAGCTGAGGATGGATGGGATGGCTGAGTATGGATGGGATGGCTGAGCATGGATGGGATGGCTGAGCATGAATGGGATGGCTGAGTATGGATGGATGGATGAGGCAGGAATGGCCACAGAGCAGCGCTGTGTACACTACAGATCCAGCCTAGAGTGATCATGTGGTAAATGGCCACTGTCATCAGCCATTTACTGTGATCTGTGATGCGGACCCAGAGGTCACAGATATTCACAGATATTCCCGAGTGTGTGCTCCAGGATGCATGCGGGAGCGTGATTCTGGGAGAACATCATAGTACTGCCTCCTAGAGTTATCGAGCCGTGCTGTAGCCGTCATTTGTTGTTAACTGGTTAAAGTGGATGTAAACCCAATTCATGAAATTTGAGCTGGGAACATATATCTGCAGTGTTTTGTTATCTCTCTCCAAAGCACTGTTGCTATAAATAGATTAGCAGTCAGCTTGCCATCTAAGAACAGATCTATGCACATTCCTTTCTTCCTTTGCCAATGAGGAGAGGGGGTGTGTACTGTAAAAAATTATTGTGCTGGGTCTACTCAAAAAAATGAAGGGCAACTATTTGCATCAGATTTTTAAGTACTGTCAACTAAACTTATTTTTGTCCGACATATTAGACTTTTCATGTTTTCAACTTTGTTGTTTTAAGTAAAGCCAACTCAATTTTTTCAGTTTCTAGACCATAGTGTTTTAAGTTAGGAATACATAGCTTAACTTGTCTGGAACTATAGTTTTGCGTAAAGCCAACTAAATTTTTCCAGTTTCTAGACCATACGTTTAAGTAAGCCAACTCAATTTTTCCAGTTTCCAGACCTTAGGTTTAAGTAAAGCCTACTCAATATTTTCAGTTTATAGACCATAGGTTTGAGTAAAGCCTACTTAATTTTTACAGTTTATAGACCATAGGTTTAAGTTAGGAATACATATACTAACTTGTCTGGAACCATAGTTTTAAGTGATATTAACTTATTTTTTCTTGTAACTTACTCAATTTTTTTTAAGTTGGTAAAACTTATTTTCCAAATGTATTTGATATATGTTTGAAAGTTTTTATAAAATAATAATACACTAATATGGTTATTCTTTAAAAGGAATAGTCTCATGAAACAAGCTTTCAAAACAAATTAACATTTATTTTATATAAAGTGTTACAAGTGTAATATTAGTAAAGCAGCATCAAATGTAAACATCTTTAAAAAAAAAGCTAACAAATCAAACTGAAACACACACATGTAACATACAGTATATCTGTGAAGAACATAGAACACGAAATGTATTACATTTTTTTAAGCCATTGAGGAAAGTAATTTGTGCTTCAAAGTGTGACATTTTGAAGATAGATTCCCCACATCTAGCTCTAAAAAGATCTTCTGGTATATTTTAGATTTTTAGAGTAGCTCAGGTTAAAAGCATAAATGAGTCCCATAACAAAAACACACACCACAACTATCTACAGCCCATGGGACTTTTATCGGGTCACATCACCAAGGTAAAATATAAGAAAATGTATTGCACGAAAAAATAAATTTATTATAAAACACATATCATTATACGTGTATACCAACAGTGAAAATACATTATCAAATGGCATTCAAAAACCTTCAAGTTTGAAAAGACCTGACATCAACATATGACAACTGAGCTGATACTGTCCATTTTGTGAATATCCAGGCGTCCCAACAGATCACAATGAAAAGACAAAAAACAAAAATTCCAAACCGTCACATCAAAAATTACCTAATGGAGATCTATGATCAAGGCTGGATGCACACATGCACCATTCAATCCCAGCTGCAGATGGGGATGGACGGTGCATGTGTGGCTCCAGCCTTGATCACAGCTCTTCATTAAGTCATTTTTGATGTGACAGTTTGGAATTTTTGTTTTTTGTCTTTTCATTGTGATCTGTTGGGTTGCCTGGAGATCCACATAATGGGCACGTGTCTGTTCCATCTTCCCCGCCTCTACAACTCCCAGGTAGAGTCTGATGTGCATCTGGGATGGCCCCCTCCTGGCCTGTTACACATTTGGAAGTTTCTGTAATTGGATTTTAATTATAAGTTAATTATACTATTTTATCTACGTAAAGGCTTTTGGACAGATTTCATAATTATATATCCCTGTGTGCTTCTCCTGAGGAAGCAAGCTTTTTTTCTGGCAAAACGTGTAGAGAAGTTGTCATATGTTGATGTCGGGTCTTTTCAAACTTTAAGATTTTTGAATGCGATTTGATTATGCATTTTCACTGTTGGTATACATGTATAATGATATGTGTTTTATAATATATGTATTTTTTCATGCATTGCATTTTCTTATATTTTGCCTTGGTGTTGTGACTCAATAAAAGGCCCATGGGCTATGGATAGTTGTGGTGTATGTACTAATCTGGACTGAGACACAACCGGTACCTATTTCATACCAGCGTCCTTTTGTATAACATAAGAAAAACACATGCTTGGGGTACATCAGAGATTCCAATGAGAACCTCTACTCCCTCAATAATTATCCCCAAGGTGGTACTGCATCAGTAACTTTGTGGATAACAAAAATATTCAGGATCAAGGTAAATAGGTCTTCTTGGATCCATGAGGCATCCTCATCATCCAGGTCCTGTGGTGACAAAAAACTGTGTAATAAGATAAAGACCAGAACAGAATGTCAATGAGGGTGTAATAAGGTCCTTTATTTGCACCAGCAATTTAATAGATTTATTTAATAAAATCCCAAAGTTAGTTAAATAAATAATCATTACATTCTTTCAGCATATAATTTCTTTAATATATATTTGTATATATATATAAATATTTAGCAAAATGCATTTCTAAGACATTTACTGTGTAATGAGGGAAAATATTTATGTGAATAAAAATATACCATTTCTTTGTGCTGCATTTGTGTTAAGTTGTGCCACAAAAATAAACATTTCTGACGGTTTGGTTTTGAAGTTATTACACATTAAATTTGATATTATTGGACCTCAAGCCCCGCCCACTTTGCACCAATGTTATTACATTTTAAAAACAAATATACCATTTGTTTGTGCTGCTTTTGTGCCACTAAAACAAATGTTTATGCCAGTTTAGTTTGAGATATTATAGTTGATGAAACCCCGCCCATTTTGGATTCCATGTTATGTAATTTGAAAAACAATTATACCATATGTTTGTTCTGAGTTTGTACTTCAATAACTGGTATTGGTATAGGGTAAATCATGAGCCAGGGCATTGGTGCCCAAATAAATGCCCTATGACATGCTAACCATTTCTTCTACACACAGAATTAACAGCTCATAATCATTCTTTCTGATACAAAATGAGAGTGCTATGTGAAAAAATACACTATACCAAAATGCTTGTTTTTGTTGTATAAATGCAACACAAACTTATGGTATATTTGTTTTTGAAATGTAATAACACAGTGCAAAGTGGCTTTAGGTTACATAATCTAACACTGAATGTCCAATATCTCTAAAACCAAACAAACAGAAAGTTTGTTTTTGTGGTACAAATCAGCACAAACAAATGGTATTGTCACGATCAAGGGGTCAGGATCAAAGACCAGCTACTATAGCAGTGAAAGCTCACACAGGAACCAACAGGATAGGAACACAGGCAGGTCATCCTGGCACAGGCTCACTTGAAGTGCAGAATCTAAGTACTAACCGGTGCTCACCAGAGCTCCTGATGGTGGAGATGGATTTTGCTGCGTGTTAGCACCAGGTCATGGTCCTCAGGATCGCCCCACCAGGAGGTGAGCAAGCCAGTATCCAGTAGCAGATAGCAATCAAGCAAAAGTGTAGTAGAGGAACAAGCCAAAGGTCAGTAAAAAATAGTAGCGAAGATACAGACAGCAGCAGGAGAGACAAGAGTGAGATATTGGCTGGAGAAGGCACAATATTCTGGCAACCAGACAGTGTAGAGACATGGCTTAAATCAGAAAGTTCATGGAAGGAGCAAAGAGTTCAGGGTTCAAGGCAAATAAGATTCACAGCAGGATCATTCAAGGAATTGTACAGGGAACTGTCCAGCAGTCTCAGTGGCTCAGCAAGCCGAGTCAGTGGCAGACACCGTGGAAGTCCCAGGTCCTGACAGATATAATTGTTTTTAACATGTAATAACACGTGGTGCAAAGTGGGAGAGGTTTCATCAACTATAATGCACAATTTCTCTGAAACCAAACAAGCACATACATTCGTTTTTGCAGCACAGATGCAGTGTAAATTAATGCTATCTTTGTTTTTAAATTTTAATAACATTGGGTGCAAAGTGGGCGGGGCTTGATGTTACATAATCTGACTTTGAATTCCAATATCTCAAAAACCAAACCGGCTGAAACATTAATTTTTTGTGGCACAAATCAGCACAAACAAATGGTATAATTGTTTTAAAATGTAATAGCATGGGGTGCAAATTGGGCGGGGTTTCATAAACTATTATGAGTAATATCTCTGAAACCAAACAGCACAAACGTTCATTTGTGCAGCACAAATCAGCACAGATGCAGCACAATAATGCTATCTTTGTTTTTAATTTAATAACATGGGGTGCAAATTGAGTGGGGCTTGAGGTCACATAATCTAAAATGTAATGTGCAATAACTTAAAAAACGAATGGCAGAAACATTCATTTTTATGGCACAAAACAGTTTTTAAGCTCAACAGCCAGTGGTCCCTCACCCTGCATCTTGGTTGCGTTCTGCCGAATGCAGTAAGCTCAACCTTTGCGTGCGCACAAGTGAGTTGTCTCGATAAGTGTATACGTCCATTTATTATAAAATATATTAATTGACAAATAAAATAAACATTTTGGATGGTATGTTAAGCAACATTTAAAGCATGTGAACGATAATTTGTTCAATGTTAATTCTAACCTTTCAATGCCATTGCATGGCTTTGTAGTGACTTGGTAAAATTTTTGTCACTGGTGGTGCTCTTTTGTCCTGATGGGCCTCAAACGCAAAGGAACTGCCTTGTGCAGGTTTTCAAAGTTCCAAAAGACATCAAACTCTTTAAAATTACAGCATCAAAACTCATGCGGTTGCACGTTTGGCAAACATCTGCTTCCCACAATTTCAGTCACATGAAAAGATATTTTCTTTTAAGTAACTGTAACTTAATTAGAATTTGGAAATGCGTACCTTAAAAGTTTTGTTAAGATTAATCAAAATTACACATTATGTAAATGTAAAAAGGTGTGTTTTAAGAACTAATGTTAATTAAGTAAGGTACTTAAAATATCAAAGTAAATTAATAAACATTTATTTATTTGTTGAAAATGATACAATTTTTATGTTAAAATTACAAGCCAATAGAATCATTTTTATCAGTGTGTGCCTGTCCTACAATCAGCTGTCTTGGCTGTATGCCCAGGCTTCAATTCAGTGCTAACCAGGAAGTGAAAATCTCCTAACACGAAGAGCAATTTCTAAAGGATATATAAAGCTGAAGACAGCAGACATACATGTAAAACTTATGTAGGGGGATTTGTTTAATCCCTGTGTATCATCTGAGGCTGTTCACGTGACTGGATATATGTGAGGGTTTACATCCACTTTAAGGCAGTTCTACGAGTTCCTATGAAAGTGCAGCCACTACACACTGTTGTCTGATGTAGGTTGCATTTATGAGGCATGCTGCTGATCCCGCGCCCCTCCATCAGTCCAGCGTACCTCTGTTACCTCACTCCCAGTAACAGAATGGGGCCCTCCATGCACACAGTACAGATTTCATGCATGCACTTTTTAACTCGTTCATTCTCATGGGACTGTAGACAGCAAATGGAGCACAGAATAAAGAGAAGAACTAAATGGTGGAGGTAAAATGGCCACGGCCTTTTATTATTGGTATATATTTAAAACATAACAATTCAATAATAAATAACGCTGTAATAATCAAATAATAATAATCTTACTCATAACAGACCAGTGAAAGAACAACCAAGCGGCTTGGGTTGCCATACATCAAAACCATTTTATATTAACTGTTCCCCTTTCTAATAAAAGAAAGGTGACCAAACCACATAATAGTTAGGCCGCGACAGGGAGGGAGGGGGTTTCACAAGCAGGAGATCTTGAGACTCGAAGATTGGGACTGACTTATATAGGGAGGGGCCCCTTCTAGAAGCTTCCAAAAGGTCATGTGACCTGACCTTTCAGAATGTTCCTAAAGATCAGCTGACCTACAAGGCTGACCCTATTTGACCTTCCTGACAGATGATTAGCTGGTTCAATAACCTTACTCCTCCCACCTGCCTAGAGAAAAGGGGAGTCTGGAAACTGCTCAGCTGTCACACCCACTTGAGTTCGGGGGGGTTTAAAACTGACACCCCTAAATTTCATACTGTGTAGCCAGGCTAAGGGCCTCCATAATGCACATTCGCTGAGCGCGGGGGGAAGGAGCCAGAACACTGATCCCCTCGCTACTGGTGTAACACCACCTGCACCAGGTACCACACTTTATGACTGACTGCGATGTACATTGCACTAAGGCGCCTTTCACACGGACTGCTATTCTGCCGCAGTTAAAAGCATGTTTTTTTTCCTGTGGAGTTCAAGACTCCAGGCATTGTGATCAGCTGCATTTGCACAGTGCCATTAGCTGCGTTCGCGTTTGGCTGCGGTTTGCCATTTCCAGGGTGCCGACTCGTTTGGTATGACTCTTGAGGGGAAACTCCACGCCAAATTTTAAATAAAAAAATGGCGTGGATTCCCCCCCAGGGGCATACCAGGCCCTTCGGTCTGGTATGGATTTTAAGAGGAACCCCTATGCCGAAAAAACGGCGTGGGGTCCCCCCAAAATCCATACCAGACCCTTATGCGAGCACGCAGCCCGGTCGGTCAGGAAAGGGGGTGGAGACGGGCGAGCGGCCCCCCCTCCTGAGCCATACCAGGTTGGATGCCCTCAACATGGGGGGTGGGTGCTTTGGGGGAGGGGGCACCCTGCGGCCCCCTTACCCCAAAGCACCTTGTCCCCATGTTGATGAGTACAAGGGCCTCTTCCCGACAACCCTGGCCGTTGGTTGTCGGGGTCTGCGGGCGGGGGGCTTATCAGAATCTGGGAGCCCCCTTTAATAAGGGGGCCCCCAGATCCTGGCCCCCCACCCTATGTGAATGAGTATGGGGTACATGGTACCCCTACCCATTCACCTAGGGAAAAAGTGTCAATAAAAAAAACACTACACAGATTTTTAAAGTAATTTATTAGACAGCTTCAGGGGTCTTCTTCCGACTTCGGGGGTCTTCTTCCGACTTCGGGGGTCTCTCCGGTTCTTCTCCGAGGCTCCTCCGCTATCTTCTGCCCTTTTGCCGCTCTTTTGCTATAGCGGAGGAGCCCAGTCTGCTGCCTTCTTCCCTCTTCTCTTCGGGGGTCTCTTCGGTTCTTCTCCGCGCTCTCCGGGTCTTCTGCCGGGCTCCTCCGCTATCTTCTGCTCTTTTGCCGCTCTTTTGCTATAGCGGAGGAGCCCGGTCTGCTGCCTTCTGCCTTCTGCCCTCTTCTCTTCTTCTGATGTTGACACGACGCTCTCTCCAGCTGGAATGCACTCTGGGCGCTCCACTCTGACTTATATAGGCCGTGACCCCGCCCCCTTATGCCGTCACAGTCCCTGGGCATGCTGGGACTGTGACGGCATAAGGGGACGTGGTCATTGGGTGATGACCACGCCCCCAAAACGTGGGGGGGCGTGGTCAAAGAATGTTTGTTGGATGAATGTCACACACATTTGTGCAGCCTGGACACCAGCTATGTATCAGTACCTCACTGGATGGTAGGGGTGATATCTCGGTGATTGCTGCAGCAATCACCGAGATATAATTTTTTGCAGCTGGCAATTCTCTTCAATGTGAAAGTAATCCTAATGGCTATGAAGGTACTGGATTACTTTTACAGACGGCAGAAAGGGATTCCCCCTCCTGCAACTGCCTTTACCAGACTCTCCCGGCAGACTGGGGAGCCCAGTATGGATGCGGCTGACGGCATTCAGTTCATGGGACACAGTGAGAGGAATTGATTTTGTTCTTTCCACTGTGTGACGTCAGAAACTGGAAGCGATGAGGATTTTGTCACTTCTGTTTGTTGTTTACAAACAGTTAACAACACTGAAGAAATTACACTTTGCTACAATGTAAATTAGTGAGTGTACAGCTTGTATAACAGTGTAAATTTGCTGCACCCTCAAAATAACTCAACACACAGCCATTATTGTCTACTGGCAACAAAATTGAGTACACCCCTAAGTGAAAATGTCCAAATTGGGCCCAATCAGCCATTTTCCCTCCACGGTGTCATGTGACTCATTAGTGTTACAAGGTCTCAGGTGTGAATTGGGAACAGATGTGTAAATTTGGTGTTATTGCTCTCTCTCTCTCTCTCTCTCTCTCATACTGGTCACTGGAAGTTCAACATGGCACCTCATGGCAAAGAACTCTCTGAGGATCTGAAAAAAAGAATTGTTGCTCTACATAAAGATGGCCTAGGCTATAAGAAGATTGCCAAGACCCTGAAACTGAGCTGCAGCACGGTGGCCTCGACCATACAGCGGTTTAACAGGACAGGTTCCACTCAGAAGAGGCCTCTCCAGGGTCGACCAAAGAGGTTGAGTGCACATGCTCAGCGTCATATCCAGAGGTGGTCTTTGGGTTATAGATGTATGAGTGCTGCCAGCATTGTTGCAGAGGTTGAAGGGGTGGGGGGTCAGCCTGTAAGTGCTCAGACCATATGCCACACACTGTATCAAATTGGTCTGCAAGGCTGTCGTTCCAGAAGGAAGCCTCTTCTAAAGATGATGCACAAGAAATGGTAGACTATTGCTCCCAGTCAGCCCTCTTCAGACCCTGCCAGCCCTCCTGGCTGCAACTGCCCGACTCCACCGCCTGTAACATCACTGTCCTTACCACTGGCTCTGCAGCCATCCAAAACTTCTTTCTCCCAGTCCTCTCAGGCGTTCTTCCCCAGTCCTCCCAACTGTGCCTGTCACTCACCAGCCCTCCTGGCTGCGACCGGTGGTTCCCTCCTGGAGACTTGTTCCTCTCTGTGCTTCCTGACAAGATCCTTCTTGCTTTCCAGAAGAGCTCTGTCCTGCACCCCAACCCCAGGCCCAAGGTCACCCCCCCAGAATGGGGAGTGCCCTCAAAGGCACCGACAACCTAGTGCTCCATCTCTTGTTCTTCCACCTGACAAGTCGTCCCCAGCTGGGCTGACACCTGATATTTCAAGGAGGCTTGCCCCCTGCCAATCCTAGCTGGGGATTGGTCAGGGCTCCCAGAGACACCCAGGACAACCCCACCTCTCTTCCCCTCCTCTTCTTCTAGAATCCTCTAGAAGCAAGGGGAGGTGACAGAAAAGTGATGCTGATCTGTGAATCACCAGCCTATTCTAAGCCACTCCCAGTCCACACAGATCAAAACAAACAGGCCTAGCCTCCAGCTAGGCCTGCCTAAATTTACCTGCCCTAACCGAATAACTACCTCTAGCACCTACGTAAGTACAGGGTGCTACATATAAATATATATATTTTGTGTAGGGGACTAATTATTTTATTAACATGAGGTGGACGGTCTCCTCTGAAAATGTTCATGTACTCAGCAGCACTAATTTCTGGTACTGTAATCTCGCTATATCTCACAAGATTCCTGTATCAGGGGGCGTTCTCCACAGTTGAAATCATCACTCCTGAAAAGGGGAAGTGATCTACACCACTTCATAAACAGACATTTCATAAACAGATCTCCTCTGAGAATGCCTGAGAACTCAGCGCGGATATTTTTCACTGCTTGATAAACTTACACCTTAATCCAGAACAGTAACGATGGCCCTCCAAATCCTCATGACTAACCTAGAGACAGCCTGTAAACTAGTATTCATCCACTCCTGGGTCTCTCAAAGCAAAAGTATCAAGACGTAAATGTTTAATAACAGCCAGGACAGTGATCTTGCTTACAGCTACAAAAAAGCCACCGCATTCTGTTTGACAAAGTTGCCTAGTGCATCTAAACATGTCACATGCCTGGCATGTTTCTCTGGAGCCACTCTGTCCTCTCCTTCTGAGGTGTGTGACAGACATCCTACCCTGGGCTGTGATTACATCCATTTACCCCATATAAGACATCAGCTTGCACAGTGATATCTTCCTCTCATCTGCTATTTTGATTGTGGACCCATACAGAGCACTTGAGGTGGACTGGATGAGCTACAATGACATCTATGTTGAAATTGATATTTGATATCCCCAGGATGGCATTGAATCTGTTTTCTGATCCTGCTTTGTGCCAATTTCATGTGTCAGGCAGTGTTAATTTTGACATCAAATGTCAATTTAGTTTTAGTTATAGTCTTGTGATTAAAATGCCATTTTAGTTTTAGGCGTATATTAGTCACCTGAATTGATTTTGTTTTAGTTGTATTTTAGTCAACTAAAATCTCCAGTACATTTTAGTCGACTAAAATCGAATGGGCTTAGTTACATTTTAATCCATTATTTAAGCATTTCTTTAGAAATGCCAAACTCATTATATACTTCTGAGTAAAAATCGAATAAAATGTTATTTATGGTATTAAGGTTTGAACATGCACTACAGACACAGATTTAGGGCTCCTTCACACGGACGTGTCCATGTACGGAGCCCGCTCTGCTCAGCGGGGGATCGCTCCGTCGACAAATAGTATATGTATGCCTAAGACTTAAGAGATAAGATTATTATGTTGGAACACTTAAAGCGGGATTCCCATTTAAAAATTAAAAGTCAGCAGCTACAAATAATGCAGCTGACGACTTTTAATCGGACACTTACCTGTCCCAGGGTCCAGCGATGTGGGGGATGGAAGCCCCGCTCGTCCCCCCCTCCGTTCAGCGGCGCCGGCATTTTAACTGTGGGCACCCGGCTGTGGCTTCACAGCCAGGCACCCACTGCACATGCGCGAGCCGTGCTGCGCTCTGTCACTGGCCCCGCAATCATCTGGGAAACGTCACGTGTCCCCGATAATTGACAAGAGGGAGGGTGGGGAGGCGATCTCCCTTCCTGCGCCGAGGGAAGTGACGTCAGGAGCCCAGGCACCGAAGGAGGCAGATTACGAGGGACCCCCTAGCAACAGGCATTTAGAGGTGAGTAAAATTTTTTTTTTTTCTCCAAATGTTTTTTTTAATTTTTTTTAAACACATTACTAATTTTTTTTTTTTTGGGGGGGTTGGAACTCCACTTTAATGCTGACCAAGAGAAAATTTTCTAACAAGCTGTTTGTACACAAGTCAGCCAATAGATTGACTTGTGAACAACCAGTCAGCCCAAACATGGAGGGAAATATGGCTGGTCCCTACTGAACTGGATGAATTTCGATCTATGTACAGTATGGCTGACTATACAATCATTGGACATCCTCCTTAAAGAAGATTTCCATTTTTCCTGTCAAAGTTGAGATAACCCTGAGATATGTTTGTTATGTATTCTCACAGCATACCTGAAAAAAATATGTTTCAAAGTTTCTAAAGAGAGGTGCCATGGCTGATTCTTAGAATTTATGGACTGTCTCATTGTCTTCTTCTCCACACAGACTGAACTATACAATTCTAGAAGACAGTTTCTAAATGTTTAACCCTTTGTTAGGACAGATTAGTTTTTTTTTACTAAAGCTGGAGAGTGCAAAATCTGGTGCAGCTCTGCATAGAAACCAGGTTTTATTGTCAAAGCTTAATTGAACAAGCTGAAGTTAGATGCTGATTGGCTACCATACACATCTGAAACATATTCTGGGTGTTACAGTTTTAGTAAATCTTCCCCACAGTGTTCAAGTCTAAAAAGATAACCGACACTTAAACATTTTTCTTTTAGGTTATGCTATGTAAATGGGAACATGTAACAAATATAAAGTAGGTGTTATCCCAATGTGGCTGCAAAAGTGAAAACACACTTTAAATATTTACTATAGCTGCTGCTTATTGAGTTTACACATTTACCAGCCTGAGATTGTACATTTGAACAAACAATCAGTTCAAGTGACAAGAAATGTTTTTGCACAATTTCTTTGTGTGGGATGTTGCCAGAGTGGCTCATTGTTGCATTTTAATTTTTTTAAGAAGATGATCTTTTTTCCCAGGGCTACAAAAATAATTTTTCCCTAATGAAAAATTTTGTATTTTTGTACAATGTATTTGTAACTTTCTTCTTACTCTTCAGTGTATTTAGTGGAGTCAGTGTATTTTCTAGTGACCCATAAACAGTATATATATATATATATATATATATATATATATATATATATATATATATATATATATATATATATTTGTTATATATATATATATATAATTGTTATATCTTTTGTTCAAAGCATAAATCAATTTCCTCCTTTTTACACAAAAATAAAAACTTGACAAGGGTTATCAGCCTTCCCTACTCTGTTTTGGCTGACACCAACCAATTTCAGTCTTTCCTACCATTTTGAACATTGAAAGTATTGCTAATAAGGCATATGTGATCAGGAAGCTATCAGTATAATGCCAGTAAACAAAAATTTTTAGTGTCGCTTAGTCTATGATTTGTTTCAATATTTGTGGTACAGCAAGTAAACTTGAGCAAATCTACAAATAATATTAATGGCTGTGGAAGTTTATAGCAAACTGGCTGAAAGATAAGGTCTGACAATTTGCCCTAAGGAGATATCAACCCATCCTGTGTAAGCCAAGGCAGTAAAATTGAGATAATGATAGAATGGTACAATTCAGTAGAATAGCTTGCTGTCCACATTCCAAGAATATATTGATTATTTTACTATTTACATTTTAAGATCCCATATATTATCAGTAAAGAAAAGCCCTATCTCTATTGCTGATTTAATGAAATAAGGGCATTTCGTCCAATCCATAAAAGCTTTTGGTGTTATTAACTGATATTTTTAAGACATGTTGAAAATAGGTCAAATATTATATCAAATTCTAAGCTGTAGGAACAAGCACAAACAAATAGTAAAGCATTTCCAAAAGAAAAATCTGTAGAAAAATCTTGTACTACTATGTGCCTGCAAAGTATAGTTAAAGTCAGAACTTATTTTTTGCAATAGTCATCTTTATAGCTATTAGGATTAAGGCTGTAAAATTAGCCTGGCCAAAACTGCACTAAAACAACAATATAAATAGTGCAGTAAGCTAGGGATAAGTTAAACAGATGTTTCAAACATCCAGATCTCAGAAAGGCCATGATGATTTTTCTGAACGCAATATCTATGAGCCGTTGTCTGAAAATTCCAAAACAGCATAGGCTTTGTTCAGTTTCTTGTGACATCCAGCAGACTTCACACTTTCTCCAATGTGCCTGCCAACTCTATGATAAAATCTAAATGTGAAATAAATAATGCACGCCGAGGGGAAAACCAGATTTAAAGTTTAACCCCTTAGCGCTGACCGTATGCACATATGAGGCCTCAGCTTTAAGGGGTTATCCTGGGATGCTGCAGGCATCATCCCAGTACCGTTTATTAGAGCGGGCGTCCGGCTCTTCAGGGATAACAACCGATGTGGCTAAAAGTCTCTCGGCTGTTATCCTTCCGTTATCCTTCCATTATCCTTCCGCCGCTCTTCCTGAGCCTCCCGTTCCACTGGGAGACCCGAAAAAACGATCCGGCACTTCTGCCGGCTAGAGTGAGACTGTAATGAAGCTGGAAATGGCTTCCTTCCAGTCTCCTTTGTGTAAACACGGAAGTGACGCCACAAAGTCACTTCCGGTTTACTCGACAGCCAATGGCGCCATTTAAGAAAAAAAATTACAGTATTGAGAATCCCTGTTTTTGGCAATCTGAATACTTTGAAGTGCAAAGGAGGGATTTGGGGTCTGGGATCCCTCCATAAAGAGTACCTGTCACCACCTACTGTATTACTGTCACAAGGGACGTTTACATTCCTTGTGACAGCAATAAAAGTGTTAATTTTTTTTTTTAAATGACAATGTAAAAAAATTTAAAAATAAATAAAATAAATCAGATTTTTTTTGTAAAGCGCCCCCGAGCTTGCGCAGCAAAGAAAAGCACATGTAAGTCACTCCCGCATATGTAAACGGTGTTCAAATCACACATGTTCAAATCACACATGTGAGGTATTGCCGCGATCGTCAGAGTGAGAGCAATAATTCTAGCACTAGATCCCCTCTGTAACTCTAACCTGGTATCCATTATTTTTTATAAAGAGCTGCCTATGGAGATTTTTAGGTACTGTAGTTTGTCGCCGTTCCACGACTGTGCGCAATTTCAAAGCATGACATGTTGGGTATCTATTTACTCGGCGTAACATCATCTTTCACATTATACAAAAATATTGGGCTAACTTTACTGTTTAGTATTTTTAATTGATGAAAGTGTATTTTTTCCTAAAAAATTGCATTTGAAAGACTGCTGCGCAAATACAGTGTGACATAAAATATTGCAGCGATCGCCATTTTATTCTCTAGATTCTCTGATAAAAAAAAATATATATATATTTATATATATATATATATATATATATATATATATATATATATATATATATATATATATATATATATATATATATATATATATATAATGTTTGGGGGTTCTTTTCTAGCAAAAATGCGGATTTTAACTTGCAAGCAACAAATGTCAGGAATAGGCTTAGTCATGAAAGGTATAAAGCTGCTAATGAGCAGTTTGTGATACCAAATGTGAAAAAAATTTAGAAAACCATCAAAGTAGTGCTAAATTCACCTAGAGTGCTATAAAGACTCATTTGTGTATGTAGAATTAAATTGAAACAACATAAAGGCTGTGCCTTTAATAAAAGAATCATGCACTTACATCTAATAACATCAAAAAGCGTATTGCTAAAATCACATGATCAAGTATAGCAGGCTGATCCTCAACACCAGACTCTGGCCATCTTGCGTGTGTGATGACATCACATCATTGCCACACCCTACGCATTTAATCAGGAGATAACATCGCCGGGGTGGGCTGGCTGCAGCAATTTGCTTTTTGATGTTATGAGATGTAAGTGAATTCTGATTCTTTCAATAAAGGGACAGGTACTCACTATGCTGAATGTGAGCGCATCTAACCATTTATAATTTAATGGTTAACATCGTTTAGTAGGAGGCATTTTTAACTGTGGTGTATGGTGGGGGAGGCATTGGTTGTAAATAAAGTGTGGATTTACTTTACAGGCCTGTTGGGACTGTGGTGCTGGGGTGAAGAAGGGAGATAACTGACATAGAGAACAAGGTCAATCCTCTAACCTCCTCCTGCCTGGACTCATATAGTCCAATTTAAGCAGAGTTGGCAGTTAATTCACTGAATTGATATCCTGACTATACTTTGTTATTCTTCTGTGTTTACCTCTGCTCTCAGGGTTATTTCACTTAAAGGCGTGTTCACTATAACTGTATCCATTTACTGTGGTATTTACACTAACATTGCCGCTAGGTGTGCCAGTGGGGTGAGGCTGTTCTTGAAGTTGAAGAGGCAGAGGAAGAAACCAACAGTATTCAAGTGGCTCCCATGGGGGTAGCACTACATGTAGATTTGATTGTTTCAATTAAATTCTATATATGCAAATGAGTCTTTATGGTACTCTAGGTGAATTTAGCACTATGTTGATGTTTCTTAGAAGAACTCTATGATAAAATCAAGTGGTGGTGTTATTTCACCAATTACAATACCCAAATTGTAATTGGTGCACAATGATCATCACTCACAACAAGTATTTGTGATGGACACTTTTCTTACGTCCCCTTTAATTTGCAAGCTAGAGACCGTGCCCGCGGGTGTCCCGCGATCGTATCATGGAGAGGCAGAACGGGGAGATGCCTATGTAAAAAAGGCATTTCCCTGTTCTGCCCAGCAACATGACAGAGATCTACTGCTCCTTGTCATGTTGTAGTGAGCCCATCCCCCTTTAGTTAGAATCACTCCCTAGAACACACTTAACCCCTTGATCGCCCCCTAGTGTTTAACCCCTTCCCTGCAAGTGTCTTTTACACAGTGATCAGTGCATTTTTATAGCACTGATCGCTGTATAAATGACAATGGTCCCAAAATAGTGTAAAAAATTTCCGATGGTAGATCGCCGCCATAACTAATAAAAAAATTAATAATAAATTAATTAAATTAATAATTAAATGCCTTAAATCTATCCCCTATTTTGTAGACGCCATAACTTTTCGCAAACCAATCAATATACGCTTATTGCGATTTTTCTTACCAAAAATATGTAGACGAAAACGTATCGTCCTAAACTGAGGGAAAAATTTGTTTTTTTTATATATTTTTGGGGATATTTATTATAGCAAAAATTTAAAAATATTGCTTTTTTTCCAAAATTGTCGCTATTTTTTTGTTTATAGCGCAAAAATGAAAAAACACAGAGGTGATCAAATACCACCAAAAGAAAGCTCTATTTGTGGAAAAAAAGGATGTCAATTTTATTTTGGTTTAACGTCGCCGACCACACAATTGTCGGTTAAAGCGACGCAGTGCAAAATCGCAAAAAGTTCTCTGGTCAGGAAGCGAGTAAATCCTTCCGGGGCTGAAGTGGTTAAGTGCTAGTAATTTACCTCAGTCATAGACAGTGCATTTCTAGTGTCCACTACTGGCAGCAGTTCTTCTCACATTTCATACAGGGTGCTGAAAGTGCAAATTTATGATTGTTTTCAATACTCATAGTAGGCAGACATACAGTAGGTTTGCTAACAGTACTAGGTTGATTTACTAAAGGCAAATAGACTGTTCACTTAAACTGGTTGTAAACCCAAAACCTCAAAACACCATTATTTTAAACAGTTTAGTAGATGGCAGATGTTGTTATAAACAAATTCACATTGTGTGTACCTCTCAAAAAGTTATCCTCCTTTGGTTGTAGCCCTCAGAAATATGCTGTTCTGTAGGTATGGCATAGCAGCAAAGCTTGAAAGTCTCTCTCTGTATTCTCTGCTGTCTCTCTCTCTATCTCTCTTTCTGTATTCTGTGACATCTCTATCTCTGAGGTTTTTCTCTCTCTGATGCCTCTCTCTCTCTCTTTTCTGATGTCTCTTTCTCTATTTGATGTCTCTCTCTCTCTCTGATGTATCTCTCTCTCTCTCTCTCTCTCTCTCTCTGACATCTCTCTCTCTCTGGTGTCTCTCTCCCTCTCTTTGATGTCTATCTCTGGTATCTCTCTCTCCATGTCTCCCTCTGATGTCTCTCTATCTCTCTGATGTCTCTCTCAAATGTCTCTCTCCGACATCTTTTTTCTCTCTGATGCCTCTCTTTCTCTCTGATGTCTCTCTCTCTGGTGTCTCTCCCTCTCTGGTGTCTCTCTCTCTCTCTCTCTCTCTTTGATGTCTATCTCTGATATCTCTATCTCCATGTCTCCCTCTGATGTCTCTCTATCTCTCTGATGTCTCTCTCTAACTCTCTCTGATGTCTTTTTTCTCTCTGATGCCTCTCTCTCTCTCTCTGATGTCTCTCTCTCTGGTGTCTCTCCCTCTCTGGTGTCTCTCTCTCTCTCTCTCTCTCTCTCTTTGATGTCTATCTCTGGTATCTCTCTCTCCATGTCTCCCTCTGATGTCTCTCTATCTCTCTGATGTCTCTCTCTAATGTCTCTCTCTGATGTCTTTTTTCTCTCTGATGCCTCTCTCTCTCTCTGATGTCTCTCTCTCTCTGGTGTCTCTCCCTCTCTGGTGTCTCTCTCTCTCTTTGATGTCTATCTCTGGTATCTCTCTCTCCATGTCTCCCTCTGATGTCTCTCTATCTCTCTGATGTCTCGCTCTAATGTCTCTCTGTGATGTCTTTTTTCTCTCTGATGTCTCTCTCTCATGGCTCTCTCTCTCTCTCTGATGTCGCTCTCTGATGTCTCTCTCTCTCTTTCTGATGTTTCTCTTTCTCTAATGTCTCTCTGTATTCTCTTAATGTCTCTCTCAGATGTCTCTTTCTTTCTCTGATGTCATTCTCTCTTAGTGAGCATTGTACCTGTATCTCCAGAGGAGTGGAGAGAGGAAAGTGAAAGTAAACTCAGTTTGGATCTTACAGCTCACAGCGAGGTACAGAGCAGCAGGAGACATGCCCCTTTCATGTAGGTTCATGCATGTGTCTCATTAAACAGCGGCTCCTCACCATTAATAACCTGAAGCATTGTAAACACAGTTTACGATGGTCAGTTATGAATGGACAGAGTCAGTAATCACCGACTCTGTGCATTCAGAAAAGGAAGGAGTCGGTAAATGACAGATTTACTGGCTCCTTTTTCCTCTCTCCATTCTGAAAGATCTGGGACAGTGGGGGTAGAGGAGGACAAGGGGGGGACTGGAGGATCACACAGAGGGGGAACAGAGGAGGACAGTGGGGCGGAGGAGCACACAGAGGGGGACCAGAGAAGGACAGGGCGGAACTGGAGGAGCACAGAGGAGGACACAGAGGGGAACCAGAGGAGGATACAGGGGACACTCAGGAATGATCAAGGCAGCAGTGGGGGAAGTTATAATCACCGATCTCCCTGTGTGGCTTTCAATAAAGCAGCTGACAGAAGCGGAAGGGAGATGAGGAGAAGCATCTGTAGATGCTTTATTAAAAGCCACACAGGAAGATCGGTGATTATAACTTCCCCCACTGCCATACCGATCATCCCTGAGTGTCCAGGTATCGGACTAGGCATCGGGAGCATTTTCAGGAGCACAAGTACTCCTGCAAGTGCTCGGTATCGACACTGATACGATACTAGTACTGGTATCGGGACAACCCTAGTCTTTGTTCTTTATTAGATTTAGTGTTCTGTTTGTATTTGACTTTCCAGGTTTACAACCACTTTAATTCATTTTGAATGTTACAAGATTTTAATGATTTAAAGTTGCGAGAATTGATTTGTTCACTAGGATGGGATATATATAGATTAATATCTGCACGTGATTTCATTGATTTGCGCTGCACCCATTATTCTATTTATTTTAGAATAGACAGTTCACTTTGAAAGGGAATTTCCCCAGGGCTTAATGAATGTGGTAAAGTTCTGCTGACTTCCATCATCCAATCATGTGCAAGCAAAGCTGTTTTTTGTTTTCCTTTCACGCAATTGGGTATTTTTAAAAAAATGAAACTTCACCACAGTCATTAAAGTATTACTAAACCCACAACAGTAAAGCAGTCTGTACAGTATATGCAGTAAAGAATGCTTGTTATACTCACTGTGGAACCTAAGGGTTAATCCTCTGCATTGTGTAAAAAGGCTGTTTGATCTCCTCTGATCCTCCCCTTCTTCTACTGTCCCCAATCCATCTTCTGATAAGACAGAGATTTTGGAGTCATTCTGCTCAGTTTGATATGTATTACTAGAGAGTTTTTTTTTCTTGGGTGGGTGCATGTGATCAGCACAAGGCCAATCAGCACTGTTCAGAGGGTCAGGGGTCCTGCAGCCTCATAGGGCAGTGAGAGTAAAATGAATACTTCTCCTACATGCTTTAACCAGACACTGATAGAAGTCACAAGGCTGCTATATCCTGCTGATGATAAAAGGTATTTAGCAATTTTTATTTACTAAAATAATGACATGTTCTGTGTACTGTGGGAGACCAGATATAGTGAATGCAGGTTCCTGGCTCCTGGCTCCTGGCTTTAGTAAACCTTTAAGCTCTGTGGCAAATTCCCTTGAAAAGTGAAAAGCCTATCTATTAGATTGTAAAGTCTTAAGAGCAGGGTCCTCCTAACCCTCTTGTATTGTATTGTATTGTATTGTATTGTGCTGTCTCCCTTTATATTGTAAAGCGCTGTGCAAACTGTTGGTGCTTTATAAATTTGGTATAATAGGCATAATTAGTCTTAGACCCCTTTCACACTGAGGTGCTTTGCAGGCGCTATAGTGTTAAAAGCGCCTGCAAAGCACCCTGAAACAGTGGCTCCATTCACTCCAGTGTGAAAGCATGAGGGCTTTCACACTGGAGCGGTGCACTGGTAGGAAGTCAGAAAAAGTCCTGCCAGCAGCTTCTTTGGAGCGCATTAGGAGCGGTTAAAACTGCCCGCTAGCAGACCAAATAGCGCCTCTAACATGACTGTAAAGCGGCACTAAAAATATCACCGCTTTACGGCTGACACCCAGGGCGGCTCAGTGTGTAAGGGGTCTTAAGTAAATCAACCCCCGTATGTCATACACACAAGCAAGTAGTAGAGGTTAAGTCTGTGTGAGGGCATATATTGAATGAGGGTCAGAGTTAGGAAGCAAAACTGGAAGTTATAGAGACTGAGACAAAGTCAGCAAATGGCCCTGTGTGCGATATGACATTATGGTACCTTAAAAAATCTAAAATCAAAAGATCTAATTGCACATTTGAACCAAACATATAGTAAAAAATGTAATATTTTTCTGTTAGTGCTGAACAAGTGGCAAGCTTCAATTGTCTCATTCTGCTACATATGTAAAGTAAGTATAAGCATTATGGGTTTCCCGCTGCTGCATTCTTACAAATACTAACCATGTCTTGTTTTCTATAGCAATGTTAGTGAGCTTTTATGCTATTAACCACTTCCGGACCGCCGCATATACGTCGGTTGTTTGAAGAGGGATATCTTTGTTATGGCAGCAGCTGCCATAACCCCAGTATCCTCTTCTTCAGTGGGCGGTCCGGTTTCCGATAATAGTGGTCTCTGCGTCGGATTCGCCACAAGATCACTTTTATTGGTGGAGGGAGAGGGCCCCCCTCCAGCTGCTCTCCGCTGCCCTCCGCTGCTTACTGGAGCCACGGAGGCGATCGGGTCCTCTTCCATGTGTGGTATGGAGACGAGCAAGAGGAAGACGGCCCCCACCTGTCTCCATACCATTGCAGGGCAGAAGCAACGTCAAAATGTCACTTCCGCCCATAGCTCTTAAAGGGACTTTTTTTTTTTTTTTTTTTTAAATGACAACTTTTTTTATTTTTATTTTTTTATTGCATTTTAGTGTAAATATGAGATTTGAGGTCTTTTTGACCCCAGTTCTCATATTTAAGATGTCCTGTCATGCTTTTTTTTCTATTACAAGGGATGTTTACATTCCTTGTAATAGGAATAAAAGTGACACTTTTTTTTCTTTAAAGAACAGGGTGAAAAGTGATAAAAAAATTTTAAAAAGAAAGCATCAAACTAGAAAAATAAAAGTAAAATTAACAATAAAAAAAAATTAAAGCGCCCTTGTCCCCATGTGCTCGCAGAAGTGAATGCATACGTAAGTCGTGCCCACGTATGTAAATGACGTTAGAGAGAAAGCAATAATTCTAGCACTAGACCTCCTCTGTAACTCAAAACATGTAACCTGTAAAAAAATTAAAGAGTCGCCTATGGTAATTTTTTTCAAGTACCGAAGTTTGCCGCCATTCCACGAGCGTGTGCAATTTTGAAGCATGACATGTTAGGTATCTATTTACTCGGCATAACATCATCTTTCACATTGTGAAAAAAAATTGGGCTAACTTGACTGTTTTTTTTTTTTAATGCATGAAACTGTTTTTTTCCACAAAAACACGTTTGAAAAATTGCTGCGCAAATACTGTGCAAATTAAAAAGTAGCAATGACAGCCATTTAAGTTTCATGGGTAAGTTTTCTGTATTAGTACAAGAGGAGAAGAAAGTTTTAACCCTTTCTGTGTTTGTCGTGATTTGAAAACAAACCTTCTTTTGATCTACATGGGTAATTAACTCAGAGATAGTTTAAGCTTTTAAACTTTTTCTATTCTTGCTGAACATAATGTATGATTATGGTAACAAGAATGAAATATACAATTGTCTTGATTAGGTAAAAAGATAACTTTAGACTTAAATTGTAAACATGATGATAGATCTAATTGTTCTAATTCAAAATTATCACTGTTAAACGCAAAATCTGTATACTGTAATTTATAATATAGCAATTGTGTATTGCTAACAGGTAATCCCAAGACAGTAATTGGAACCAATCTTTGTTCTTTCCCTGCTATAGGAATCATGGAAGAACTATAACATACATTCTGAATGTATCCTATCTATTTATTTACCCATAAATCTATATGATTTGTTTCATATTCATATCCTTTGGGTAAATTCTGAAAAATGTCAACTCTGAAATGCTTGTGCAATTATTTTAAAATTAGTGGGATATTCTGTCTGGATCTCTAAGCATGCTCTGGCTATAAGAGAATGTTGCTCACTTGTCATTAAATTAAGAGTAATATTTTGTAGATGTAATATAGATGGACCCATTACATTGGCTGTTTTAAAAACCATATCGTATAATATCTGATTTAAATTTCTTTGTACCTTAATACTTTTACTTCCCACTAAACCAGCTGTCTCAAGATCAGACTTTAAAGTGTTAATATCCATACTATTTGTTATACTTCCAATAGTACCTACTCCTCCTAAAATACCTTCAACAATACCACACTTATTTCTGGTATGATGCCTAATATTAATTCAAAACCATTTTTCAATACCCAATTCCATATTAACCAAATGTCCTTGACATTTGGTTAATATGTCCTTGACATTGTGAAACCTTGTAAAGATTTTCCATTCTGAAATATTAAAGTTCCACAATATAATGACAAACTTTCCTTCTCTCAAGAGAGAATTCTGGATTCAAAATGGTTAATCTGGAAAGGATTATCAGGAATACTTTTTTTTTTATCAATACACTGTTTTTCTTGGCAATATTACAATAACACTTGCATTATCACATTTTAACTGATAATTTTCTATTGATATGCAGCACTCATATATACCAGTATCATTTAAAGACAGTCATTTTTTATTATAAATACATTTATCATTAATCCAGTTCTCACTACCAAAAATTCCTTTATGAATTATATTAGTAGTATTGTGAAGAAAGCTACTCAAAAATTCACCATTCCTCTTCCAAGTTAACAATAAATTTTGAGGTAAGTATATCTATGTACTACATACCAAATACAAACTATTTTCATATTCAATTATTTTTAAAGACTGTGGAAATACGTTTATTTCTGGAACAATCATATCTACCACAGTAATAATCATTTGAATCTGTATTTGAGCTAATCTTCTTGTTATTTTAATATCCCATGTTTTTACAATGTTCCCTTTTTCATCCCCTATTATATTTAAATGATCTGGATCTAGAAATTGTAAATGACTTTGTAATAGGTAATAAATCTGCTATTTTACGTATAATACTTTTCCAGCCTTTAACATGCTTCTTGTAATATTTTTTCTGACCAAATTGTAGAATCATTACCTTTTACAACCACTGACCAGAAACCCATATCCGCTAGATTACATTCAAAGGTTCCAGTTTCATTTTTTAGGTTATAAGATCTCTGCATTTTAACAAATTCTGTATTTTAGCTCTGACTTCAACATCATTACTATGAATGAAATACAATCCCATACAGTAAATATATGCATGACCTAAGCATTCATATCCTAACAAATCGTCAGCTGTACTGATATCAGTGCCTTTCAACATATAGTTACATAGTTACATAGTAGGTGAGGTAGAAAAAAGTCCAAGTTCAACCTATGTGTGTGATTATAAGTCAGTATTACCTTATATGTCAGTATATCCCTGTATGTTGTGGTCGTTCAGGTGCTTATCTAATAGTTTTTTAAACTATCGATGCCCCCCCACTGAGAGCACCGCCTGTGAAAGGGAATTCCACATACTGGCCGCTCTTATAGTAAATACCCCTCTATGTAATTTATGGTAAAACCTCTTTTCTTCTAATTTTAATAAGTGGCCACTTGTCTTGTTCCTTCCGTAAAAAAGTTTTATCCCTATTGTGGGGTCACCAGTACGGTATTTGTAAATTGAAATCATATCCCCTCTCAAGTGTTTTTTCTCCAGAAAGAATACGTTCAGTGCTCGCAACTTTTCTTCATAACTAATATCCTACAGACCCTTTATTAGCTTTGTTGCCCTTCTTTGTACTCGCTCCATTTCCAGTACAGTCCTTCCTGAGGACTGGTGCCCACAATTGGACAGCATACTCTAGGTGCGGCCGGACCAGAGTCTTGTAGAGTCTTTTGTTTCTTAATAATGAATTGATGTCAGTGTTAGTCAGTCATGACACACAAACCAGTTTTCACAAACAAAGGGAGATTTTGGATCACCCTGAGAAGAAGAAAGAGAAGCATCCCTTTTCTGTTCTTCTGCAAAAGAGGGAATCTGTGTAAAGCTGCTTCCTTTGCTACTATGCCTGCCGTTCTATTGCCCACGGTTATCGTGTTATTGTCTCTTTTTTGGGATGGAATTTTTGCAATAGCACACGCAAGAGCATTTCCCTCTGCAAGTTAAAAAACTGATTCAAGTGTCTCTTTCTGCACAGTGGGTCTTATTGGATGAGTCTACAAAACCTTTATGTTTCCAAATTGGTAGGTAGTCAGTAAGATAACGTACAACATATGAACTTTCACTATAGATCAATAATGTACTTCTGTTCTCTTCCTTGTCAATTGTCAGCATAGTTTTTACTGCTTTAAGTTCTGCCCTTTGAGCTAAAAAATGTCCTGGCAATTTGTGTTGTATGGCAAGATTACCAAATTGAATACCCACTGTAATAATTACCAGACATACAGTATCTCGGACCATCAACAAATACAGGTTCATCAATTTTCTCTGCCTCTCTATGGAAGAGAGGAGAGTGGGTCTCCTAGACTTCACACAAACATTCATGTTCTAGCCCATTGTATTCCATCAACCGAGTAAGGATATACTTGGCATTATGTTGAACCTGTATTTGTTTAGGTGACAAAGCCAACAACCATTGGGAAAATCTTTGATTGGAAACTCCAGGAGCATTTTTCTCAAAAAGGAACTTCAAGGTACTCCGTGGGGTCTGTAGAATGATTTTTTAAATCCTACAATATGCTCAGTTGATTTCACTGCATAATGTACTCCCACAAGCTATCTGTAGCAATCATCAAAACCTTTTTCTACTGGAGTTATCAAATGAGAGAAGTACCCCAGAATTTTCCAGACTCCTCCCCGTTTCTGAAGCAAAACAGCTGAGATGGCAGTTTCTGAAGCATGCACCTGCAAAGCAAATGGTGCTTGCTTATGCACAGTAGCTAATGCAGGAGCTGTTTACAAATCATTTTTCAACATCTCTGCCAATAACCCGATAAAACCCTGAATTTTACCAAACCCAGAAACTGTCTCAGTGCTTTGAATGTTATTGGTACAGGTAGGGACGCAAGAGCTTCAATTCGTTCCTGTAAAGGCTGTCTCTTCCCTGGACCAACCAGAATTCCTAGAAATCTGACTTCACTTTTCATGAGCTGAACTTTGTATTCAGCTTGAGACCTTCTTTTTGCAAAAGTGTCAACAGTTCTGCATGAAAAGTCATATGCTCCACCTGATTTTTACTAGGGATGGGTCGAATGGACCCCTGTTTGGTTCGCACCAGAACTTTTGAACACCGCAAAAGTTCGGACCCGAATAACAAACCCTTTAAAGTCAATGGGACCCGAATGTCAAAAGTGCCCATTTTGAAGGCTTATATGCAAGTAATCGGGCATACAATGATTATAGGGGTCCGGGTCCTGCCCTGGGGGACATGGATCAATAAAAAAAAGTTTGTGAAAAACGTCATTTTTAAATGAGCAGTGATTTTTTTATTTTTAAAGTGAAAGCATAAAAATGAAAAATTTCTTCCAAATGAGTGCCTGGGGGTCCCACTAGTTTACCTGTAAAGTGGCAGATCTGTGCCATGTCTAGAATCTGCTGCAGCAATAATTGCATTTATAAAACCAAAAAAAATAAATTTTTCATGCAAGCTGCCTTTATTTTGCTCAGCAACAGCTGGGGACCCAGTGTGTATGACGAGGCCACAATGTAGTGCACTGAGAACAAGATTAGAGATTTTTTTGATACATTCTGGTGTCACTTTGACTTTGGATAGAAGTAACGGGTGCGTAAAAATTGGTCTTTGGGTGTTGGTGGCGCCTTCCCACCGTAACCCTATAGAGGTAATATTGATGAAAGCAAGAATTGGCCTTGCTGTAAAAAATGATATGCACCTGTAAAACAGGTGCAGAAAATTTGGTCTTTGGGTGTTAATTGTGCCCATGAAACCTATACCAAAAACATTTTTCCAGATGAAATGATTGAACACCCTCAAAGCTAGGCAGCCTCGAAGTCCTGCAGAGATTCCACATCCCAAAATGTCTTAATCAGTGATATCGGCATCAGGGGCTTCTTAGCTGGTAATTCAGGACTGATTCATTTTTATAAAAGTCAAACGGTCCACGGAGTCTGTGGACAGACATGTTCTATGATCAGTAACAAAACCTCCTGCAGCACTGAATGCCCATTCTGAAAGCATGCTGGATGCAGGGCAGCCCAACAACTCAATAGCATACTGGGCTAGTTCTGGCCAGTGGTCTATTCTCATGACCCAGTAAGTCAGTGGATTGTCAGCTAAAAAGCTCTCCACCTCTGTTTTGGCCCAGAGGTCCACATCCACCATGTGATGCAGACACTGCTCATGGGATGTGGAAGCTGACAGCCCTGGGCGGCGAGGACTAAAAAAATTCCGAACTGTCTCACTTAGGCGGACGCCTTCTCCAACGCTCCTCTCTTGACCAACAGAAGACTCAAAACGATGTTTTCCACCACACTGTAATCTACTGGAGTCAGGAAACACATTCAATAAAATCCTCTTTAACGTATCCTCAAGAGATTTTATCTTCTGCACTCTCTGTGGGGATGGGATGAGTTCTGAGACCTTCCCCTTATAATGGTGGTCAAGGAGGGTTGCCAACCAGTAATCATCCTTCTCCTTTATGCCACATATTCTTAGGTCCTTCAGGCTTTGAAGCATGGGGTTTCCCATGCACCTCAAATTTGCAGAGGCTCGAGAAGCAGACTCCTCGGGGTCACTAAGGATGACAGCATCTGGAACTTCCTCCTCCCAGCCACCTACTACTCCCAAGGGTCCTGGGGTTGAAAAGTCATCGCATACAGATTGACGCATGTCTTCCTCTTCTTCGAAGCCTATGAAAGTGCCAGAATCCTCCTTCTCATCCTCCTCCCCTCTCTCCTCCGTGTGTTCTGTGACATAGGAATGATGGTATCTGGATAAAGTGGGCCTTGAGAGGAAAGGAAGTCCTCCTCTTGCTCCTGCTGCTCTGCCTCCAGTGCCCTGTCCATAATGCCACGCAGAGTCTGCTCCAGCAGGAACACAACAGGGATTGTGTCACTGATGCATGCACTGTCACTGCTCACCATCCTTGTGGCCTCCTCAAGGACAATACAGTGCATGCATCCTTAATGATCAGCCATTGGCGTGGGTTAAAAAAGCAGAGGCGGCCTGAGCCTGTCATCTTGCCGTACTGGCACAGATACTCATTGATGGCCCTCTGCTGCATGTATAGCCACTGAAGCATTCCCCAAGTTGAGTTCCACCTGGTGGGCATGTCACAAATCAGGCGGTTTACGGGCAAGTGGAATTCCCGCTGAATTTCAGCCAACCGAGCACTGGCTGTGTATGACTGCATGAAATGTCTACAGACTCTCCTGTTTTAGTACATCTTGCAACCCTGGGTAGATACTTAGGAAATGTTTCACCACCAAATTGAGGACATGTGCCAGGCATGGCACATGTGTCAACTTTCCATGTCTAAGGGCGGACAGGAGGTTTGAGCCATTATTGGACACCACCATTCCTGGCTCCAGCTGGTGTAGTGTGAACCACATCTGGGCCTGTCCCTGCAGAGCTGCAAGAATCTCTACTCCAGTGTGGTTACTGTCCCCTAAACACACCAGCTGAAGCACTGCATGGCATCTTTTAGCCTGGCTCTGGGAATAGCCCTTTGAATGCTTAGGGGGTACCTGATGTCCATAAGACAATTCTGCAGAGGTGGGCATGGAGGTGGCAGAGGAGGAGGAGGGGGTAGAGCTCACAGGTCTGGCATCATCACCAACAGCTGTATGGAGACACGGGGGCACAACAAGCTGCAGCACCGAGCCCTGTCCTGCATCCTTTCGAGTTGAAAGCAGCATTACCCAGTGTGTTGTAAACAAAATATATCATCCCTGCCCACGCTTGCTGGACCATGTGTCAGCAGTAAGGTGAATTTTATGGCTCACTGCCTTGCCCAATGATGCCAGAACATTCCCTTCCACGTGATGGTAGAGCAATGGAACGGCCTTAAGTGAAAAGTAGTAGCGACTGGGAACCTGCCATTGTGGTACAGCACAATGTGCGAATTCATGGAAGGGGGCAGAATCCACCAGGCTGAAAGGCAGAAGTTGGAGAGCCAACAGCTTTGACAAGCTTGCATTCAGGCGCTGGGCATGTGGGTGGCAGGGACTGTATTTTTTTTTCTGCTGCAGCAGATGGGGCAGAGAAATTTGCCTGCTATAGTCTACAGCTGGTGGTGTGCTGCTGGCTGATGTGCTGCTAGGACCTGGGACACACTGTGGGTAAGGAGGAGGAGGAGGGACAGATTTGTGCCCCTTTTGTGTGGCTTTTAGGTGCTCTTACCAACGGGCTGAGTGGTTGGACATTAAATGTCTTGTTAGGCATATGGTACCCAAATGGTTGGCGTTTTTGCCACGTTTGATGTGCCTGAGACACAGTTTGCCGATAGCAACAGTGCAATCTGCTGCAGATGTGCTGAAAAAAAGGCCCAGAGCTGAGCTGCGGGGAGTGGGCCGGGAGATAACAGCTGCAAAATGTGATGGAATAGGGTGGCTGCTCTCTACTCTTTCTTGATGTCAGCCTCCTTGGGGTTGTGCCGCCTCACCTCCAGTTTCCTCCCCTGCTCTATCTGCCACCCAAGTCGCATCAGTGACCTTATCATCATCATCATCTCCATCTCCTTCATCTTCACCATTACCACTGGAGACAACTTGGCAATACGCTGCAGCTTGGGGAACATGAATGCCAGTTTGTCTATCAGTGTTCTCCCCTCTCTCTAGGCTCATGTTCCTGTCATCCTCAAGCTCAGAACCTACATCTGAATCCAGTAATGGCTGGGTATCATCAAGGAGCAAGTGGCTGACTCCTCAATGGCTGATGTTGGGGCTATGGCAGGAATAGATGTGTACAAGGAGGCAGGATTTTCCACTCTGACAACTGCAGGGGACTGCACACTTGTCTCTACTTGCGTGACAGAGGATGAGGAGCATGAGGAAGGTTTAGTAAGCCAGTCCACCACCACCTCTGCATGCTGTGGCTGGACAGCATGGGCAAACTCACTAAACAGAGGAAATAATGCCCTGCCTGAGGACTGACCACCACGTCCACCTTTGCCTGTGGACACATTTGTTGCTGGCCCCCTTACAGTGCCTCTCCTTGTTGTCCTCTCAGACATTATTGGGAGGGAGGAGGCGGTGCTTATAAGAAGATGTAAAGAAGAAGTTGAAATCTGTACGTAGATGCACTTTAATCAATGTAAAGAGTTGTTTGGTGCACTTTATTTTGAGTACTCACACTACACAGACACACTCCACGAATACACTATAATATACTGCAATATAATGCGCCAAACGAACGTACAGTGACGCACAGAACTATATATGTTAAACTGGCAGTAACACACACAGAACTATATGGCGTTAAACTGGCAGTAACGCATATAAAGCAATGTGGCGTTAAACTGGCAGTAATGTACACAGAACTATATGGCTTTAAACTGTCAGTAATGCACAAAATTATATGGCATTAAACTGGCAATAACACACACAGAACTATATGTCGTTCAACTGGCAGTAACACACACAGAAGTAAATGGCATTAAAGTGGCAGTAACGCATAAAACTATATGGCGTTAAACTGGCAGTAACGCACACAAAACTATATGGCATTAAACTGGCAGTAACGCACGCAAAACGATAAGGCGCTAAACTGGCAGTAACACACACAAAACGATATGGCTTTAAACTGGCAGTAACACACACAGAACTATATGGCGTTAAACTGGCAGTAACGTACAAAACTATATGGCGTTAAACTGGCAGTAACGCACACAAAACTATATGGCGTTAAACTGGCCATAACGCACGCAAAATTATATGGCGTTAAACTGGCAGTAACGCACACAAAACAATAAGGCGTTAAACTGGCAGTAACACACACAAAACGATATGGCTTTAAACTGGCAGTAACGCACACAGAACTATATGGTGTTAAACTGGCAGTAACGTACAAAACTATATGGCGTTAAACTGGCAGTAACACACACAAATATATATGGCGTTAAACTGGCCATAACGCATGCAAAACTATATGGCCTTAAACTGGCAGTAACGCACGCAAAATGATAAGGCGTTAAACTGGCAGTAACACACACAAAACGATATGGCTTTAAACTGGCAGTAATGCACACAGAAATATATGGCGTTAAACTGGCAGTAACGTACAAAACTATATGGCGTTAAACTGGCAATAACGCACGTAAAACGATATGGTGTTAAACTGGCAGTGATGCACACAGAAGTAAATGGTGTTAAACTGGCAGGAACGCACACAGAAGTAAATGGAGTTAAACTGGCAGTAACGCAATCAAATAGATGGTGTTCAACCTTCACTACACTGATGCTATATGAACTGTCCCTACTCTAGCTATACACTAATATCAAGATTACTGACACTGTCTCACTACACTACACTGAAACTATATGAACTGTCCCTACTCCACACTAATGTATGTATGAATGACACGGTCTCACTACACTACAGTGAAACTATCTGAGCTGTCCCTACTGTAGCTGCACACTATGCAAAGCTGAATGATGGCCCTTCTCACTACACTCACACTATCCCTAGACTGACACTAAACTAATATTCTACACTGAAAATTGAAGCAAAATAGCACAGTATAGCACACTAACTAACTGATAGCACTGAACAGAGCCCTGTTCTATCTCTCTCCGTGCTGAAATTACACTGAAAATGGCTGCCATTGAAATAATACTTTTATACTGTGGGGCAGGAATGAGCCATGATTGGAAAAAGTCATGATGACAGTGTCCAATTATGACTCTGACGGTGCTCTGTGCCCTGATTGGCTGAAGCTTTCACTGCTTCAGCCAATCAGGGCTTGCAGTGCATTAAGGTTGGTTCGGGGGGCCGAACAAACGGTCAAATGACCCGTTTGTTTGGCTGTTCGCCAAACAACTGAACAAAAAGTTTGGCCCGAACTTATGCTTGGGCCGAACCGTTTGCCCATCCCTAATTTTCACTCATAAGAAGAATGTCTTCTATGTACTGAATTAAACAATTTGGTCTAGAGAATTTTGATGAAACATTTGCCAAAGCCTGATGAAATATAGACGGGACATATTTAAGCCTTGAGGAAGTCTTTGGAAAACATATTGCACATTCTTGTGGATGAAGCTGAATTTATATTGACAGCTTTTAACCAATGAAATACTAAAGAACCCATTTGAAATATCAAGTACAGAAAACATTTATACGTTTGCGTTTAGTTGCGACATGATGTCTGGATTTTCTGCTACAATAGGCAAACAACTTGGAATGTATTTGTTTAGCATTCTTAGGTCAATCAGGAGTCTGTATGCACTAGGGTCATCTTTTTTAACCCATAAAGGATTATTTGTCACAGAAGTAGCTTTCCTGATGATTCCCTGATCCAATAATTCTTGTATGATAATTGATACAGGTTCATCAGACACTGGTGGTAATTTGTATGGCTTGACAAATGGGTGATCTTTGCCTTGAGTGTCTACATCAATACCTTTAACCACTTCCCATCCGGCCTATAACAGAATGACGACCGGGAGGTGGTTGCGTTATCCTGACTGGACGTCATATGATGCCCAGCAGGATAAGCTGCGATCGCGTGCCTGCCGCGATCCGTGGTGTGGTGTGTCAGCCTGACACACCGCAACTCCGATCTAGGTAAAGAGTCTCTGACGAAGGCTCTTTACCAGGTGATAAGCTGTGACAAATCACAGCTGATCACAGCATGTAACCAAGAAGTGCCGGTAAATGGCTTTCCTCGATTTGGCTCTCCTGTCAGAGGGGGGGGTCTGTGCTGATAATAAGTGCATTGATTATCAGCTCAGCCCCCATCAGAGGTGCCCATCACATCTGCCTTCACTGCCCATCAGCTGCCAGTCAGTGCCCACCAAAGTGCCAATCAGTGCCCTTCACAGATGCCAATCAGTGCCCATCAGTAAAGGCTCTCAGTACCTCATCATCAGTGCTGCCTATCAGTGCCATCTATTAGTGCCCATTAGTGCCATCTATTACTGCCTATCAGTGCCTCCTGTCAGTGCCCATCATTGCCGCCCATCATCAGTGTCCTTCAGTGCAGCCTCATCAGTGCCCGTCAGTAAAGGAGAAAGCAAAATTTTAGAACAGAAATGAAGAAAAACTTTTGTTTTCAAAAATGTTGGTCTTTTTTAGTTTGTTTAGCAAAAAATAAAAACCTCAGTGGTGATTAAACATCACCAAAAGAAAGCTCTATTTATGGGAAGAAAATGATAAAAATTTAGTTTGAGTACAGTGTTGCATGACCGCGCAATTGTCATTCAAAGTGTGACAGCGCTGAAAGCTGAAAATTGTCCTGGGTAGGAAGGGGGGGGGGGAGAAGTGCTCTGTATTGAAGTGGTTAAATAAATCAACCTCATTTTACCCTGGCTCCAAAGTTTTTTGTGTGACTATACCAATTGCTTTAACTCCAAATTATCTCTCATATCTGGCCATTTATAGTCAGTGTCAATTGCTTCTGTAAAAATGGAAGCTGCCGACTTCACAATAATCTGCTGGATCAATTACCACAGGCTTACGACTGGCTGGACCTTCCCAAATCACTCCATTGGCTAAATCAATTATCTACCCTCTTCGAGACAAAATGTCTGTACCAATAATGTTTTCTGCACCTCGACAATACCAAAGATCAATTTCAGTTTGCAAACAACCTGAAAGTTCAAAAGACACATTTTTACATATTTTAGCCTGAGAGTCACCTGTCCCAATAAACTCAACAATTGTACAAACTGCTGCATTTGATAAAACAGGTAGTTTTGAGCCAGAGACGCTGATTTGAGCTCTTGTGTCAAAAAGAGTTTTCACTTTTTGTCCATTTATTTTAGCTTTTAAAAAGGGACGTCCACACTTGTCTAGAAAAATTGGAGTTACATAATCTAGACTGTGAGATTCTAATTCTTTTTTCTCAATTTGTCATGGGTAAGCTAATAATGGCTGTCTCCCATTGGTTGAATGTGAGTTCACATTCATTCAATTGCTAATAGCCATCTCCTTTAGCTATTTCCTCAGAGGAGTATAGGGGGGGGAAATGACTTGACTTCCTCTGCAGAAGGTGGGGTGGATGGTTCAATGGATACAAGTCCATTTTCTTTCCCAATATTTTTCAACTCACTATCTTTTAAATGTTTCCTGCATTGGAATTTATAGTAGTCAGTCTTATTGCAATAAAAGCAAGTAAATGGCTCTCTATGATTGAATTGTCTTACTCTGTCATTCCTGAAGGGGGCAGTGTTTCCTGTTTTGAACCTAGACTGCATATCTCTTTTAAAATTGCTATTCTGAATTACAGATATATTGGCTTTTAAATTACTTTGTATTAATTGTCTCCTTACAATATCTTTAACCAATGCAGCCTCAGCTAAATCCTCTTTTTGACTTGCAAAGACCAGTGTCACAGATTCCAAATATCTAAATTTCCTAACAAATCCCGTTAACATAGCCGGCATCCCATTCTCTAAAGCAAAAACCATTTTGTATGCTTTAGCAAACTTATTCCTAAAATCAAAAGGATCATCATTGATGGTAACCCTTAAGGAGTGTAGGATTTCTGTAGAAGGTGTTTCTTCGCTGGTAATACATAGTAACAACTGACGCAATCTTTCAGATGCATCGCTGTGAACCTCTTCCCCATTCTCATCAAGATATGGCATCTTGATTGGACGCCGTGCCTTTAAATTACGAACCCAAAGGCAAAAAATTATATTCCTCTGCTCATCACTTAGAATAAACTGGTCACAAAAACTTTCAAAAACATCCCCATTTTGAAAAGCATCAGCCCTCATATCATAATTTTGGACGTTCTAAAAAATTTTCATCAACTGATCATGAATTTGCAACTTAAGTTTAGAAGCTCTATCTAACAATTTCTGTTTTTTACCTTCTGGCTCACTAGGATTATCATCCGCTTCCACTAGCTTTGGCAGATTTCGATTGCTTTTTAGCTTTTTCAAAATCACAGTTACTTGTGTGTTTCTTCATATTGCAACATTCTGAGTTTCAATTTCGCTCTCCAGATGCTCATTATAGTTACAAAAGATTTCACAGTTTGCACAACTAGAGTCAATAGGAGATACATTCTCATGCACTTGTGTACTTTGAAAAACATTTTCACTCCCTGACTTATTCACTACACAAACCATATTTATTGCTGGCACATCAAATACCATTGAATTAAAAACTCTAACTAGCTTAATTATATTACTTATTATTTTTCTTTGTTTTTGCTAATGAAAATCTAGATTTATCAATATCAACATTAGCCTGTAAACATTGCTCATACATTGATTTCCACAAAATAGTATCAGAAGCATGGGTAGCTAAACCCTGAAATTCCAACTTTCTTTCATTACCTAAGGATTTAACAAATGCCATTATTGCTACTCACCAAATATAGCACTTTTTACTCATATGAGCTGACTCAGGGACTTCTGGTATCCACACAAAACCTCAGGTCTTCACAATCACCAATTGAGTCTAGGCTCTTCAATCGTTCCGAATTTTGATCAATCAATTCATCTCTCCCCTCTGATCAAATGAGGAAAAGTGATAATGTCTGATGCTCTCCAAAGTATGTTTTAATGTGAAAAGACACCAATAATATTCTCTTGTGTCTTTGCGTGAAAAAAGAAGGGTACTACTAGGGTAACCAAGAATCGGACTTTAAAGGCCAGGTAACAATGGAGAGGTGACAAAAAATATATTCATCACATTTATTGAAAAAAGTACAAAATATAAACATAATATTCAAAAAGGATAAAAGACAGAGTATATATGCATATAGTACAGCTTGTACAGTGAGCCCTTGTGCGTTTTTCTTTCAATTTTTGTGTCTTTGGGTGATTGTAAGAAGAAATCCTTTAAAAGAGTCAGCTAGGATAAATAGGTGTGCTTTTATTTACCACACAAAAGGTTACAAAAATAAATGTAGCTTCAAATAAAATAAAAAGATAAAATAAGAAATGTTAAAATATGTGGATTGAAGCATGTGCTTTCTTAGTCCTTTAGCCAAGATGTTTTAAAATGGCTTCTGTCCTTTGTGTGTGCTTGTGAGCTGTGTAAGTGTGCCTGTAGAAAAAAGAATGCTCCTCTAGCCACATGTGTTTAACTTTAGTAACATCAATTTCTTTGTTTCCAAATTCAAACTAACCACTCCCATATCGCCTCCCAGCAAAGGTGGGGGTTAGACCTGTAACTGGAGATTTCTTCTCTGGATAGTTAATTAACGACAGGACAGGAAATAAGTGGGGTGCCAAATTGTCACAGAACGAGTTATAGAAAAGCACTCAATACCTCACATTATTTATCAGAAGGTATTCATTTCATAGGCATACTTTTAAGAAAATATAAACTTGAAACCATCAATCATTATATCTTGACAGCTTTCAAAAAATTGAGGGCTCAGTTACAACATATTCACATCTGTTATTTCTTATCTCAAAACCCTTCACACACACATCTAATTAGAGGGATCACTATAACCTTGGCTATTTTATAAGTACTTAAGACAGAATTTAAATTTAGATATTAAAATTGTGCAGGTAGTTGGTGCCGGTGAATTCCGGCGCTTCCTGGTCTGTGGAAAGCACTGGCAGGCTGGGGATGAATTAACTTCCGGGATACAATGCAGGGATGTCTCAGCATCGACGATGGATTTGCAGAGCATGCACTCCTTCAGGCCGTCTGCAAATGCGTCGCCGATGCTGAGACATCCCTGCATTGTATTCCGGAAGTGACATCATCCTCAGCCTGCCAGTGCATTCCATGGACCAGGAAGCACTGGAATCCACCGGTGCTGACCGCCTGCACCACTGGATAGATAACCATGTCCCTCTGGGACCCCCCGGACAGCGCTGCTAAGGACCCTACACTACACAGTGCCTAGCTACTGTACATGCCTGTTTTTAACTACACTTGTGAGTAGTTACAATTTTTACTTGTAATAAATCCTTATTATAAAGCTACACTTATGTCTTGTACACACGGTCGGACATTGATCAGACATTCCGACAACAAAATCCATGGATTTTTTCCGACGGATGTTGGCTCAAACTTGTCTTGCATACACACAGTCACACAAAGTTGTCATAAAATCCGATCGTTCTGAACGCGGTGGCGTAAAACACGTACGTCGGGACTATAAACGGGGCAGTAGCCAATAGCTTTCATCTCTTAATTTATTCTGAGCATGCGTGGAACTCTGTGCGTCGGATTTGTGTACACACGATCGGAATTTCTGACAACGGATTTTGTTGTCGGAAAATTTTATAGCAAGCTTTCAAACTTTGTGTGTCGGAAATTCCTATGGAAAATGTGTGATGGAGCCTACACACGGTCGGAATTTCCGACAACAAGATCCTATCACACATTTTCCATCAGAAAATCCTATCGTGTGTACAGGGCATTAGAAAGAGCCTGTGCTTCTCCTCCTATTTAAAACACATGAAGTTTCACCTTCTGTGAATTTCTGGTGAATGTTAGATTAACTGTGTTATAAAAATGCCCCTTTAATTTACAGTAGCTCTTTTAAATAACAGAGAGGAATAATAAGCACAAGCCTAAGTGATTTCTTCAGAGGTTTGGCAGATCATTTTACAATTATCCAAAAAGAAACCAATTAAGGGTGTATGTCAATCTCTGCTCATGGTCCGTAACTGTCTGCAGCTCACCATAAATGTTCTTTATGGAGAAGAGCATGCTTCCTCTTCATAGGTCATATAGGGGTTATTTTCTGTAATTGGATCACAGCACAAATATCCATCACAAAGATATTCTTTATAATCCAAAATATTAATTACAGTTTACAGTAGCCATTATGATACAAATTATTCATTACAATACAAAACATTTATAACAAAAATAAAAGCACCATGGCACAATACATTTATACATTTATACAATTCACCGCAATACAAACTATCAATAACATACCAAACGGAATCAAGATACAAAATTGTTTGCTATGCAAAATTTCCAACAATAAACTAACCAACATATTATGCAGAATACAAACTATCAATTTTAAAGCAAAATGTCACCCACAGTACAATATCTACAACACTATAAAATATACATTACATTTAAAAGTAAATTTGCAAGATATGAATTTCTATGCAAAATTTAACAAAATATTAATCAAAATACAAAATTCTACTAAAGAAAAAATATATTCAATATTATAACAAAGTAATTATCACAACATTAAATGTGAACTGCAGCCCTCCTTTCAGCCTTGCACAGTTGTGAAAAGTGCTTACTGATTTCACACTGATAGAGTGCATTGGAAGCTGCAGCAAGTTAGAAAAAGCCTATCTCATTTCCTGATTGGATGATAGGCATGGGTCTCAGGTTTGCACCAAACCTATATTCGCCTGTCTGAATTTTAACTGTTCAAAGTTGGGCCAAACATCCAAATTAATTGCATGTTAGGTTATTTGCCATGCCTTGAACCTCCAGCTCTACTTGTTCAGCAATCAGCTGGGTATTCCCTGCTGACAGCTGAAATGTAAACAAAGTGGAGAGGGATAGATGGCTGACATCACTGACCAAATATATGGACATGGTCATACTCTATGCGGTCAATGGCTATATTTGGTCAATGATATTGACCAAATATAGCCAAGTCCATATTTGGTTAAGGACATCCGCAGCCATCCCCACTCCTTGGTTGACATTTCAGCTGTCAGTGGGGAAACTGTCAGTAGGTAAGTGTAGTGATGGGGAATGGACATGGTCTTTGTGATGTGGGTCTTGGTGAGTTTTTTTTTTTGGTGGGCATTGTGCAACATGATTGCTGGACAATGTGATTGACGATCGATTTACATTTTAGGACTTTTTTGGGTTTCATTTAATTGTCATAAATTGTGTGTATATATTTAATACTCACATTTTTTTGTAAATGAGTACCCCTGTCTAATTTACATGTTGGGGGCAGGGTTGTGAAGATAAGGTTCTAGTCAAAGAACATAAATAAATTGTATAAGGGAGAAAAAGTGCCACATCCGGAATCAATAAAACCAATATAACAAAGAAACAATCATGGATTTTTAAGGCACCAAAAAAAATGTAAATCTCTTAAAAAATTGCTATTCTTTATAGTTTATTTAAATCATTATAAAAACTAGTGAATACACATATAAAAACCATAAAAGCGCCTTACACCCGTGTCACTGTTTAACCGGGGGTACAGAATATAGATCTTGATACACATAAACAGAGGAGACAAAAGTCTTCAAATATTGAATCTGTAGTGACTCACAGTGGTGTCAACGCTATGCGTTTCACAATATTGCTGCTACATAAGGAGTGCAGTGCCAAAGAACACAATTATTAGGTGTCTGGATGGAGTGTACAGCTCCCAGAAGGTTTTCAAGGTATCCTCTTAGGTGGCGTCACACCTCTCCCCATACACAGCAGACCACTTCAACAAGTAGGGGGCATCAGTGCCACTCCACAGACATAGCCAGCAACACAGTATCTTCTGTAGAAAGACAATGGTGCCCTCCACTATAGAGTGCAATAGTGCCAGTGTTGCTCTGTTGCGCAGTAGGGTGCTATTGTGCCATATAGCAGAGGCCCTGCTGTCTAGCACAGCAGGATCTGAATACAGCCTCCAAAACTATTAATGAGGATATGCCATTCTGTATAGCTATATAAAGAAACCAGCTCAAGCAGCATGTAGTGGAGTCTTGATTGAAGCAAAAGGATAGCATTTTCTTAGTAGAGAAAAGGCCTCTGTCCATCTAGGACACTAACAAAAAACTGAGGCATACTGGGAGTGAGAAAAGTTGGGCCAGGCTAGTCTTTTTGTTTGCCAATGTCCAAATCATTCAATAGGCAGCAGTATAGCCCAAGGGTTCCCCAAGACCGCAAAGACTCTGGGGTAATGGATTGAGGAATCTTGGTCTAGCACATCAGACATGCAGACTAGTATGCTCATGGAAATGGGGCAGTAAGAGTGTAATACCTTTCCATGATAACATAACAACAAGCTGTTGTATATGTTGTAATATGTTCACCGATTTATGTGGGACATTGTTGTGTGTATGTACACATGCAGTCAATGTTGACCAGGCCAGAATGATAATGGTTGATTTGTCCAACTGAATTTTAACAGCTGAAGACTCTTTGATGTGTTAATCTTATGCAAGTCTATTTGAACATCTCAAAGGGTATTCAGGTGGTATCTGTTAATCTAATCTAATTACATATATCTAAAGGGGACTTGTTGATGTTGATATGCGGGAGTGCAAATTGGGGTGGTTCACGGCTGTTCACGGCTGGGGGTTGTTGTCTGTTTGATAGATTAAAGCTTATCAAAGTCCTAAATTGAAACGGCCAATCAAATTGCTCAGCTATTCAATGCCTGGTGAATATAACACGGCATTCAGTCTATAGTTTAGGTGAGGCTTGTCTGTGTATGGCTGGGAACATACAGGCCTAGGAATATGGGTCTCTGAATTATATCTACTCTGTCGGATTTTTTGTCATCTGTGGACTTTGTTCTGTGTTGGAAGTCAATAAAGTGCATCTCTCTGGAAGAATTGGGTTTCCTGCGGAAGAGTACTTACATCATCATTATAATAATACCTAAATATTAATTATCTATCCACCCAATACATGTACCCGATCACTACATTGGTGCCGTTCAAGTGACCAGAAGAGCATTTTCGGACTTAGTAACAGAAGTCGGTGGTGACAACAATCCTGTGAGGTGGACAGAAGTCTGATGAAGAACCAAGAGCTGTGCTGTGACTCTAATGTCTGGTTGTGACATAAAAGAGTGTGGTCTACAAATTTAAACAAGTTGGGAACCCCAGGATTATTCTCTGGAGATTGGAAACAACAAAAAAAGGACTGTGTCGTGTACCAGAAGACCTGAAGTGGAAGCTGAATGAGTAACTAATGCGGTGAGTAAAATATTTCCTTTTTTTAATTATTAGTAATATAGTCAAAATGCTTACTCAGTGTAAAGCTAGTGTCAGTTCTGATAAAGTTAACAGATGGGTATTAAAATGTATTAAGCGCCATGGTGGTCCTTATGAAATTCCAGAAAAATGTAAGCAGACATGGACGATGATGAAGGAATTTTTAGAGAAAAATGTTTTTGATAGCAAAATTTCAGAAAGTAAAAGAAAAGGTTGTATTATACAGGGCTTATTATCTTGCTGTTTAACAATGGAAAGTTCTTTAAAAGGTAAGGTTGAGGAAATTACCCAGTTACAGAAGGCAGTTGATAATAGCAACAATGTTTGTGAGAGGTTACAAAACCAATCAGACACTGAGACAGTAAATTTAAAGTTGCATGCAGTTACCATTGGTGAAGCCTTAATTGAGAAATCTAAACGTGATGAATTATTAGAGGAAAATGAGAGATTAAAATTAAGAATTATGGAATTAGAGAAGAGATCTCAGGAATGCAGATATGCATCAAATCTTGGATTCAGCTATCTGCAGCAAAATACAGACACAGACTCTCTATCAAATGAAACAGAACCTCATATTAAATCTGATAATTCATTACCAGCTGCCCCCCACTGTGACTACCACAGTTTATAACAATAATAATAATACAGGTGAATTTCAGCTTGTAATGAAGCCTTTGAAACCAAAATTATTAGATGCAATTCTTAAAGAAATAGGAATGGTTCCATACCATGATTTAAACAGATTTTTAAAATGGTTTTGTGACGTGCAGCAAGTCAGAGATATGTACAATCTCAACCCATCTGACTTAGAAAGAGTTTTGCAACATTCTGTAGGAAGTGGTCTTTGGATGAGAATTAAACAGATCTGTATTCAGCCTCTGAGGACAAGGAACATATTACTGGAATTATTATGTGTTTTGTATGGTGTACCTTCTGATGTTACTATTCATGGGAAGATCCAACAAATGCAAAATGAATCTCCCTATGAATTGTCACACAGGATAGCAACTATTATGGAATTATTGGTCGGTAATAATCTTGCATTTGAGCGTGAGGGCTTGATACATATGAGTATGTTTCTAGATGCGTTGCATGAAGATATCAAACAAAATATTTTATTAGTTACCCCAAATCCTCATGATTTAAAAGACATATTGTTGAGAGCAGACCATTTATGGAGAAAGTCAAATGAGCAGGCTGTCAAAATTGATTTAGCCACATTGTTTAGGACAAATACTGAGCATAAAGATCAGAAGATAACATCCTATGATAACACCCAGAGAGGACAAACCGGGTCAAACATAAGTGATATTAATATGAAAAACAGAGCTGACCAAAATAATAATAAAAGGTCCAAGACTTGGATACCGTTTTCTCAGTTAACCTCCCTGGCGGTATGATTATTTCAGATTTTAGGTGCTGAAAGCGGTACAATTATTTTGCACAGAAATTTGGCGTTTTATATTGTAGGCCTGTAATTCTTAGGAATAGTTCACTTAAATCTGTCCAAACAAGAGTCTAGTAGACATCCCGGGTATGATAAAGTTTGAAAAACGAAATAAAAAATTATAATATAATAAATAACTATAAATAATTAAAACACATAATAATATAATAATAATAAAAATTATATAATAATGTAATCAAATCAAAAACACTGAAATTTGCTCAGTTGCAGAATTTTAGCTTTTATTACTTTTAGTGTTTGATGACGGATCTCCCCACAAATCACTATCGCTCAATTCTGCAAGTGATTATAATTTATTATCACTTTTTTCTAGCTGGTCTAAAACCACTTTTGATGTAAAGAGACAGTTTTGGTTGCTATGGACAATCTCCAGTTTCCTGGCAGAAAGAACAGTTTTATATATATAAAACTGCATGCAGGACACTGGGCAGACCACTAGGGACAAAGGGGATGTGTAGTTATTTGATACAGTACTGTAATCTGTAAGATTACAGTATGCTGTATCTATACTGTGTGTTTCACTTTTGAATTTACCGCCGAACTCCGTCCCCGTGCGTCGCAACGCTCGCAGGGAACGGAGCTCGGCACTGTGAATCGAGCGAGACACAGCGGCTCGCCGATCACAGCGGGGAGACATCGCAGGATCCAGGGGACAAGGTAAGTAAGCTCTTCCTGGATTCTGCGATGCAAGCCCGAGTCTGGCTCGGGGATACCGCTTTTGGTATGTAAAATCCACCCCGAGCCAGACTCGGGAATACCGCCAGGGGGGTTAAAACAGAGATATGACCACCTGAAGATTGAGTATGACAAGATGAGAGAGGAGCGTGATAAATTATTAGAGCAGTTGAAGGGGGTACAGGGTGTCATAAATGCAGAAGATGTACATTCTCCAGATCTGTTTTTGAATGCAGATGACATTTCTCTAGCAGTGGGGGTGAATTAGCTCCAAACTGTAAACGTGTAAATAGTGTTTTGTTTTAACTTCAAACAATGTTTAAGGACCTCGCTAATGAGTTTTGTTGGAGAGTTTTTTTTGTCTTTCAGATATTGACATTTAAATGACGGTGAATAGCAGAAGCACAGTCTGAAATTGCTGGCTAGTGGGGGAGAATTATGGAAGAAATGCTGAATAGACAACAAGGAATTATAAAGAATTCATCAAGCAATGGACATTTTTTTTTCTTTTTTCTTCAATGCCCTAATTTTTAATTTTTCTCCCTTTTCCTGATATATTTTGCTTTTCAATTTTTTATTTTCTTTATGTTTTATTTCTTGAACTTTATCTTAAAACCAAAGAGAAGCATTTAAACCTAAAATGATTTTCATAACATCTGTACATATTACATAATGCGTATTGATCAATATATTTGACATCTAAGGTGAGATGCTGCACAATGGCTTGGCAGAGCATAAATCATAGTATGTTGGGTGGTTTTCCTAAATTTATAAGAGGGGTGAGTGAAATTCATCACTCTAGTCATGATTTGAAACTTTGTTGATTCAGTTGTTTATAATATGCTAAAGGCTATGACATATATGGATGGAAAAGACCTTTCTACCTTTCATGGTGAAGATACTGGCAAGAATTTCCACTGCCGCTTTGTCTGGATAGAAGATCTGTTAAACACTGATGTCAAGCTGATTCTATCTGAACCATCGTGTGGGGGTATATGTATATGTTGGTATACCATTCAAGTGTAATTGTGAATGTAATACTGAATGATCCAAGTAACTGCTTTATTGAAGGCAATGAGGGGTCGGCCTACAGCAAACTACAAAAGCAAATTGTGGCTGGCAATCAACAAAGATGGACTCATGAATGTCAAGTGCAAGGAAATTGTTTGCAGCACAGTTTTTACTGCCATATCCAAATCATTTTGACCTTGAAAGTGAGTGCTGGTACATTGATGGTTCTTCTTACTATAAAGATGAAAGTAGAGTGTTTGCGTAAAAGTATCTTTAAAAATGAAAAGCTTGAGCCTGAAGATGAGAGAATCCTGGACTTGTGGATTGGAGCTCCCAGAGCATACCAAGTTTACTTTCAGTGAGATGGTGAGAGATGTGATGAAGTCAGACAGAAGGATGGACTGTGACATTAGCTCGTCTTTGCGCAATATTCAAGATCTTGATGTGATATAGTAAGGCCTAACAGCTATATGGGCCACTGACGTTTACCAAATCCTTTTCCAGTCATGGTCTAAAAGTTTTATTATCTAATAACTGTTTCATGGGGATATTTTAGAGGCTGGCGAAGAGAGATGTAACCAGTTTCAACTTCATATTTTATATGAGCCATTGTAAAGCATCCAGTACCTTAAAACGTAATGATATTTTTTGTTGTTTGATTTATGGGTCAGTTCTAGTAGTTAGAACCGACCCAAGTGGGGGTATATGTTGTATATGTTGTAATATGTTCACCGATTTATGTGGGACATTCTTGTGTGTATGTACACATGCAGTCAATGTTGACCAGGCCAGAATGACAATGGTTGATTTGTCCAACTGAATTTTAACAGCTGAAGACTCTTTGATGTGTTAATCTTATGCAAGTCTATTTGAACATCTCAAAGGGTATTCAGGTGGTATCTGTTAATCTAATCTAATTACATATATCTAAAGGGGACTTGTTGATGTTGATATGCGGGAGTGCAAATTGGGGTGGTTCACGGCTGTTCACGGCTGGGGGTTGTTGTCTGTTTGATAGATTAAAGCTTATCAAAGTCCTAAATTGAAACGGCCAATCAAATTGCTCAGCCATTCAATGCCTGGTGAATATAACACGGCATTCAGTCTATAGTTTAGGTGAGGCTTGTCTGTGTATGGCTGGGAACATACAGGCCTAGGAATATGGGTCTCTGAATTATATCTACTCTGTCGGATTTTTTTGTCATCTGTGGACTTTGGACTTTGTTCTGTGTTGGAAGTCAATAAAGTGCATCTCTCTGGAAGAATTGGGTTGCTGCGGAAGAGTACTTACATCATCATTATAATAATACCTAAATATTAATTATCATACCCACTCTACATCATATCACCCAGTATATATTAATATACCCGATCACTACACAAGCATTAGAGGAAGAGTTTAGCAATTGTCCCAAAAAAGGGTTCCTTTTCCAAAGCACTGTGGAAAGGGGAAAGGGTGACCTCACAGAAGGCAAGTGGTTGCTTCCCCTTCCTAATGAACTGTTTTACTGAACCATTTGGACTGCTACCAGCAGGGCTGAAACTGGGGGGGGGGGCGCCTGCCCATGGTGACACATCAAAGGGGGTTCCACCAGGGGTTCCGCCCCCACCTGCACTGGGAACCGTTGCTCTCAGGGTATCTTCTATCCATCTCTGCGCTCTACTCTGCTGAACTATCTGACATTGCTGTATCATTTTTGGTAAATGTCTTCTATCCATCTGTACCCTCTACTCTGCTGAACTATCTGATGTTGCTGTATCATTTTTGGTAAATGCCTTCTGCTGCCATATCTTTAAACTTCTATATTTATTGCTAGCTCTATAACAAACACACTGCAATAACAACCTTACTGGTGATTGATTCTTGACCTCATTTGGCTTGAGTGATCAAGAGAGGTAATTAGCTTTACGACCCTAGCCTGTGTCTGTAGATGGTCTGGTACTGGCCATCTCCTCTCCCATATTCAGGTGTCTCAAATCAGACCCTATAATGACCAGTTGAGAAATGCATGCCTGCTTACTCTCCTATGGGGTGGCGCAGACAGGGGCAAGGCGTAGATAACATGGCGCAGTTTCACCGTTGAAATTTAACGAAAGCAGGATAACTAAAGCTGGATGAAGATACAACAAGAACTCTGCTCCACTCTGAAAGACGACAAGCAAACCAGAATTTGACATTTATTATATATGAAGTCAGATTCCCACTCTCTATCCACTAACATGCTCCTTCTTCTCTTCCTTCTCACATTGGTGTCTTTTATCCTCAAATTAACCTTATTCTACCCCTCCTCTCTACCCCTCCTCTCTACCCTGCAGTATGTACATTTTACCCTTACTCCTACCCTCTCCCTACTACTGCACCCCTCATCTCCTGCATTTGCTGCACCCACATGCTGACATAAACTCCAGGGCCATTAGACATGTGCGCTGACGCACATCCCACTTCCATCTTGCTTTCCTCACCCTCCTCCTTCTCCTAGTCTCAGGTGACATTTCTCCTAATCCTGGTCCACCATTTTTCAACTGCAAACCACATATCCAATACCCCTCCTCCTCTGACAACCACCGCAATCCACTCAGTTTAATTTCTATCCCCCTGCTTCCTCAAAGCAGCACACCAATCTCATGCGCCCTTTGGAACGCCCGCTTCATCTGTAACAAGCTAACATCTGTACATGACCTCTTCATCTCTCATGGCTTTACCATACTCACCATAATCGAAATCTGGCTTCAAAATTTTGACTCAGCTTCTGCTGCCCTCTCCCATGGTAGTCTCCAGGGATGAGCTTCAAGTTCGAGTCAAACTCATGTTCGACTCGAACATCAGCTGTTCGCCAGTTCACTGAACAGCGAACAATTTGGGGTGTTCGTGGCAAATTTGAAAGACGCAGAACACCCTTTAAAAGTCTATGGGAGAAATCAAAAGTGCTAATTTTAAAGGCTTATATGCATGGTATTGTCAATAAAAAGTGTTTGGGGACCTGGGTCCTGCCCCAGGGGACATGTATCAATGCAAAAAAAAGTTGTAAAAACAGCGTTTTTTTTCTGGAGCAGTGATTAAGTGAAACAATAAAAGTGTAATATTCCTTTAAATTTCGTACCTGGGGGGTGTCTATAATATGCCTGTAAAGGGGCGCATGTTTCCCGTGTTTAGAACAGTCTGACAGCAAAATGATATTTCAAAGGAAAAAAAAGTCATTTAAAACTACTCGCGGCTATTAATGAATTGTCGGTCCGACAATACACATAAAAGTTCATTGATAAAAACGGCATGGGATTTCCCCACAGGGGATCCCCGAACCAAAATTTAAAAAACAAAATGGCGTGGGGGTCCCCCTAAATTCCATGCCAGGCCCTTCAGGTCTGGTATGGATATTAAGGGGAACCCCGCACCAACATTTTTTTAAAAAATGGCGTGGGGTCCCCAAAAAATCCATACCAGACCCTTATCCAAGCACGCAACCTGGCAGGCCGCAGGAAAAGAGGGCCGGACGAGAGAGCGCCCCCCCTCCTGAACCGTACCAGGCCACATGCCCTCAACATTGGCTGGGCTCTTTGGGGTAGTGGCTCCCCAAAGCACCTTGCCCCCATGTTGATGAAGACAAGGGCCTCATCCCCACAACCTTTGGCCGCTGGTTGTGGGGGTCTACGGGCGGGGGGCTTATCGGAATCTGGAAGCCCCCTTTAACAAGAGGACCCCCAGATCCCGCCCCCCGTGTGAAATGGTGATGGGATACAAAAGTACCCCTACCATTTCACAAAAAAAGTGTCAAAAATGTTAAAAATGACGAGACAGTTTTTGACAAATCCTTTATTTAAAGTCTTCTTTTTTCCATCTTCTTCGGGTCTTCTTCCTTCCTTCTTCCTTCAGTTTCTTCCTCCATCTTCTTCTTCCTCTGGTTCTTCCTCTGATCCTCTGCTTTTTGCTCCGGTGTTCTCATCTGGCATCTTCCTCCACGGTGTCTTCTTCCCCGCTTTGTTCTTGGGCTGCTCCGCATCCATGGGAGGCTCCCGCTGTGTGACGCTTCTCTTCTTCTGACACTTCTTAAATAACAGAGGGTGTGGCCAGTGACCGCGCCCCCTCTGACGCACGGGGACTTGACGGGGAATTCCCTGTGGCTTTCCCCGTGACGTAAGTGGTGGTGGGGTCACCCTGCCCCCATCTGACGTCACGGGGAAAGCCACAGGGAAGTCCCCGTCAAGTCCCCATGCGTCAGAGGGGGCGGGGTCAACAGGTGGCCACGCCCTCCATTATTTAAGAAGTGTCAGAAGAAGAGAAGCGTCACACAGCGGGAGCCTCCCATGGATGCGGAGCGGACCAAGAACGAAGCGGAGAAGAAGACGCCGTGGAGGAAGACGCCGGACGAGAACACCGGAGCAAGAAGCAGAGGATCGGAGGAAGAAACCGAAGGAAGAAGGAAGGAAGAAGGAAGAAGACCCGAAGAAGGTGTAAAGAAGACGACTTTAAATAAAGGAATTGTCAAAAACTGTCTCTTGTAATTTTTAACATTTTTGACACTTTTTTTGTGAAATGGTAGGGGTACTTTTGTACCCCATTACCATTTCACACAGGTGGGTGGGATCTGGGGGTCCCCTTGTTAAAGGGGGCTTCCAGATTCCAATAAGCCCCCCGCCTGCAGACCCCCACAACCACCGGCCAAGGGTTGTGGGGATGAGGCCCTTGTCCTCATCAACATGGGGGCAAGGTGCTTTGGGGGGCCGCTACCCCAAAGCACCCTCCCAATGTTGAGGGCATGTGGCCTGGTACGGTTCAGGAGGGGGGGCGCTCTCTCGTCCCCCCCTCTTCTCCTGTGGCCTGCCAGGTTGCATGCTCGGATAAGGGTCTGGTATGAATTTTTGGGGGGACCCCACGCCATTTTTTTTTTATTTTGGTGCGGGGTTCCCCTTAAAATCCATACCAGACCTAAAGGGTCTGGTATGGATTTTATCTCAATTTTTTTTATTGAATTTTACAAATAAACATTTCAAACATACATTAATGGTATAGCCACACCATCAAAAACCATCATACAATTACTTTATACAAACTATCATAACAAAAACATCAAACAAACAACAACAACAACAGAAAAAAAAGGGGGGGATGGCTAGGGGGTACAACGTAAAGACATCTCTTACCAAAAAACCCCAATAGCCCTTCTTTTTCCTAAATGTCCTCCAGGGGGCCCATATCTGACAACATTTTTCATATGTGTCCAATTCATGTTACAAGAGGGTCTCCATCTTCTCAATTAGGTCCATTTCTACTATCCATTCCAAAATCATTACACAGAAAAGGTAAGTATACCATGATTATTATTTAGGGAAAAAAACAAAACAAGACTTTAATATGACTTTAAAGTTAGCTGTGTGTAGTGAAGGATATGAACAGTTTTATTTTATTAAAATGAATGTACTGACGCTTGTACTGTCTGCTACATAGTCGCTTGTGGCACAGTCATTAAAGTATATGGCCCTTTAAGCTCCTCCCACTGTAGATGCAATCTGACCACACCCACAGTGTTGGCATGATGCTGCTATATTTCCACATACCATTTTTCTTGGGGGGGAGGGGCGCAAATAAATGTCCAGCCCCGGGTGCTAGATGTGCTAGCTACGCCACTGGCTACCAGTTTACTGTACATTTGTGTGTGCAACAAGCTAAAAATAAAACAATTTAAACATTGTTCTGTATCAGCATTGCTATTTGCTGGAGGAACCAGGTATTGTAGATGCGTTTTTTTGCAGGCAATTTGTCTGGGCAATGGCTGGTGTTGGTGCTTAAATCATCAAGGCACCATGGTTGATATGGTGTAAGGATGTTTGAAGTGCATTATTTCTATTATTACATTGTAATATGAAATTAAATAGTTTAACTCACCATAATGTAGAATCAGTGTGAGCCCCGAGCGTGTCACTTGCCACATCACCTGCCACCAGACGCAGCTTGTCACATCACCTACCTTCAGATGCAGCTTGACACTTATCACGTCACCTGCCTTCAGATGCAGCTTGTCACTTGCCATGTCACCTGCCACCAGATGCAGTCTATCACTTGTCACATTACCTGCCTTCCGAAGCAGCTTGTCATTTGTCACGTCGCCTGCCACCAGATACAGCTTGTCACTTGCTACATCACCTGCCTTTGGATGCAGCTTGTCACTTGTCACATCACCTGCCTTCGGATGCAGCTTGTCACTTGCTATGTCACCTGCCACCAGATGCAGCCTGTCACTTGTCATGTCACCTGCCACCAGATGCAGCCTGTCACTTGTCACGTCACCTGCCTTCAGATGCAGCTTGTCAATTGTCACGTCACCTGCCTTCAGATGCAGCTTGTCACTTGTCACATCACCTGCCACCAGATACAGCTTGTCACTTGCCATGTCACCTGCCACCAGATGCAGCTTGTCACTTGCCGTGTCACCTGCCACCAGATGCAGCTTGTCACTTGCCACGTCGCCTGCCACCAGATGCACCTTGTCACTTGCTTCATCACCTGCCTTCAGATGCAGCTTGTCACTTGGCATGTCACCTGCCACCAGATGCAGCTTGTCACTTGCCACATCTTCTGGCACCAGGTGCGGATTGTCACTTGCCAAGTCATCTGCCACCAGGTGCAGACTGTCACTATCCTGCCACCAGCTGAAGCTTCCCACTGTTGCCTGCCACCAAAAAATACCAGATGCAGCTTGTCACTTTTTAAATGTAAAGGCAATTTGGTGGCAGGTAACAGTGCCAGCAGAGAAAGAGGCTTCTCCTCCCAGCTTTAAAGCGCATGCACATTAGCTGGGTCCCAGAGAAAGGTCAGATAGTGAGAGATGGTGTCATCTCTCTACTGCCCATGACTGCACAGTGAGGGCAGAACTGCAGTGATGCAGGGTGGGTGGTGAGAGATTATGCACCCGCCCGCCAGCTCTCTCATGCCACCCGCCCGTCACAACCTGCCTGCCGGCCAGCTTTCTCATGCCACCTGCCTGTCGCGGCCCAGCTGCAGAGAGGCCACAGCCCAGCACCAGGTCGTGGCTTGGTGGTTGGGGACCCCCTGTGTAGAGTACCTTATAGTAGACCTAAACCCAACAGGTGATTTTAGAATTTTTGAGGGAAAAAACTTTTCCTACCTTTCTGTTCTGTAAGCAAACATAATGCACACTAAAATACTTACATTTTAGCAGGTATGGGCCCCCTACAGGTACTAACAGTCCAATGGTTCAGGAGGCATGGGGCAGGATCTATATGAGGCTGGGGCAGCCAGTCAGTGTCTCTGCTTTACACAAATTCTTCCCAATGCTGCAACTATGACCAGAAAGTGACCAGAAATGAGTGGCCTGCCTATACCCAGTGGGAGCCTAATCCAGTAGTGTTATTATTCCTTTTAGTTAACTACTTGCCATCTGGGCCAATTCTGACATTTCTTTCATACATGTCAAAATCTTCATTTTTTTTGCTAGGAATTTATTTACAACCCACAAACATTATATATTTTCTAAAAGCAAAGGCTCTGCAGAATAAAATGGTATTTGCTGCAAGTTTTAATGTTGCACAATAATTGTGCAGTCATTTATCAAATGCAACTTTTAGAAAAAATACACTTTATTAAATTGTATTGCACAAAACACACTATAATAGCCAATTTTTGGTAAAATATAATGCTATGTCAAGTAAATAGATACCTAATACTCGACACTTTAAAATTGTGCATGCCCAATTTCCATAAGTGACATTTTAAAAGCCTTTAAAAGTTACCTGTGTAGAGTCAAACGGGTGAACTGGCGTTAGAAATGTTGCTCTCACTCTGATGTTTGCGGTGATACCCCACGTATTCTAAAGGTTATTTTTTTATTATTTTATTGTTTATTTTATTTAAATGCATCTTTTTTTTTTTTTACACCGAAGGCTCTACTAAATAAAGCATATCATGTGCTGTATTTGGGTCACGTGACATATTTTTCTCAAATATCGCACTCGATACTGAAAATGTCAATCCACTATTTCTTTATGAGATGGATATGAGAGTGAGAATTTGAAGAACATCAAAGACTGGTAATGGGGAGATTTACTAAAACTGGAGCACAGAGAATCCCATGCAGCTGTGCATAGTAACCAATCAGCTACTAGGTGTTATCATCAAAGCTTCATTGATAAAGCTGAATTAAGAAGCGGATTGGTAAATATGAACAGCTGCACCAAAGTCTCTGGGCTCCGGTTTTAGTAAATCTCCCCCAGTGGCTATTCTCTAGTCTCTAGCTCACGCCCACAGTAGGCTACAGGAGGATAGAGATAGTAAGGGAATAAGCCAAAGGTCGGGGCGACTAGCAGACGAGGATAAACATAGAACACGCCAAAGGTCAGGGTCACAAGCAGACAAGGATAGTCAAGAACAAGCCAAGATCGGTAACTGGAATCAGACATAGAAGACACAGTAAGATGCACACGAAAGCTAAACACACAAAGTTGATCAGCAGGGTTGGCTTGCAGTACACAGGTAATATAGAGTTCTCCGATAGGGGCTGGGGTGGAGCCATGCTAGAGGAGAGATTATAAAAGCAGTCAGGTGAGAGTGACTGGCCTCTAGAGGTGAACACATGCAGGAAAGGTAAGCTGACACACAAATACTACTGCATGACCATGACATCACCGCTTTTGTCCGAGGACGTATATATACAGTATCTCACAAATGTGAGTACACCCCTCACATTTATGTAAATATTTTATTATATCTTTTCATGTGAAAACACTGCAGAAATGACACTTTGCTACAATGTAAAGTAGTGAGTCTATAGCTTTGTAGCAAAGTGTCATTTCTTCAGTGTTGTCACATGAAAAGATATAATAAAATATTTACAAAAATGTGAGGGGTGTACTCACTTTTGTGAGATACTGTACATATAGCAAATGAGAAGCAGTTAAGAAGCTGCCTTGTAGTTAGAATTTTTTTTTAAAAATACCTGTAGGTTTTAGGTTCACTTTCAATCCGGTGACAAAGAATAACATATCTTAAAAAAAAAAAAATCTATCACTCACAAGATCAGGGCAATTCCAATTTCAGATGGATTAGCATATTCATCTATAGTCATCTCCTCTCTCTGTTAGAATATTAGAACTGTTCTGATTCTGTTATTGAAAGTGTATTTTAAGCTAATCACTTTAGGAAGCATAAATAATGTTCCCGGAGACTAAGCTTTATTTGTATCAATAATAATTTCAATTGTTAAAATGATAACACAGGAAATTAGTAATATGGTAAAAAATACTCCAAGAGCTCTTATGAAAGGAAACAGAGACATCTAGTGTTTTGAGAGGCAGACTGTTCCTGAGATTCACTGTTCACAGTATTACTGGTTATATGTCCAGAAGTTAAAATGGATGCTTTTTTTGGGTTCTGGTGATGTCTCTCAAACATTACAGTACATTGACACAGCTTGCAGGAATAATAGGAAAACATAATAGGATATCAGCTGCTCTAGTGCTCTGTATCTTAGTTCAGAAAGTCACAATGGTTTCCTCCTTCACCAACACGAACCAAAGATGGAGCAGATGACTTTACAAGAGCGATGGGTCCATTAGAATGTAAACACATGAGGCAACCAGCTCAGCAAATTGATTTTTCTCTCCTTCTTCTGTCAGATCACTCAGCTATTATTGGAAAACGTTGGCAAGTCTCAGTTAGCATTAAACAATGGCCTCACCAAAGTCTTTAACTGGATAGCAGATTCGCGGGAATAAGTGACACGTTCTGAAGACAAATCTGCACCTCTTTTGTGATCTCTCACTGCCCTGTTCCTTAGTTGGAATGGAGAAAGCTCCATTTCAGATTTGTGTCAGAGCTCACATAGTGCTATTTTCTTTCTCTTCCACCTTGGCAAGTGACAGTGCTTTGGCTTGGCATTTGACTACTCGGGCTTAAGCACTGCATTGTGGAAGGAGGTCACATGCTCCCCAATACTCAGAAGCACTAAGTATTTTGCACTGACATTTTTAAGTGGAACCACACTACAAACGCTACTTAATTCATTTTTAATATTTAAAGCAAACTTACCCATTCATCCATGTCTCCATGCTTTATTTTGCTGAGAAATCACTTTGAAAAACACCCTCTAGCATTTCCGGCTGTGGCCTTCTTGAATAAGGGAAGATGATTCATGTTCATGTAACTGATGGAACGTAAAAAAAAAAAAAAAATTAAAACAAGTAAATATAATATACTCGATTTACTAATGCTAGCAGCATAAGGATTAAATATAGTTAATGTTGATTGAGAGAGTAAAAGTCTACTTTAAGATTTGATTAGAATTTTCAATCATTTTTTAAAGCTGTTTCTCAATTTGCATACATAGCCCATTCAGCGAACACTCAAATTTGCAGGGCTGCGTGCTGCACAGTGCATTCTGAGCCTTGATTGGGCAAAGCTTTGCCAATCAGGGCACAGTGAATAGTTGGTTGTTAAGTAGTGGGCCATGGCGTCCTTAACAATCGACGAGTCATCAGCTGTCAGTGGGCTTCCACACTGACAGCTGAATAATAAAAAAAAGCCAAATTTATTTTTTAAAACAGCATGAGTCCCCCCCAAATTTATACCAGACCCTTATCTGAGCATGTAGCCTGGGAGACCAGGAAAAGGGGGGATGAGCGGGCCCCCCTCCTGAACCATACTAGGCCACATGCCATAAACATGGGGGGTGGATTCTTTGGGGCAGGGGGGGCTCTGCCCCATGTTGATGGGGACAAGGACCTTATCCCCACAACCCTGGGCTGTGGTTGTGGGGGTCTGCGGGCAATGGGCTTATTGGAATCTGGAAGCCCAGATGGGCTGGGCCCCTAGGTCCCAGCCCACCCCCCCATGTGAATGAGTATAGAGTACATAGTACCCCTATCCATTCACCAAAAAAATGTAAAAAAGTATATCTATCCCCTATTTTGTAGACGCTATAACTTTTGTGTAAACCAATCAATATACGCTTAGTGTGATTTTACCAAAAATATGTAGAAGAATACATATCGGCCTAAACTAAGGAAAATAATATTTTTTTTTATAAAAAACGTGGTATATTTATTATAGCAAAAAGTAAAGAAAGCCCTATTTGTGGGAAAAAAAGGACATCAATTTTGTTTGGGTGCAGCGTCACATGACCGCCCAATTGTCAGTTAAAGCAACGCAGTGCCAAATCGCAAAAAATTACCTGGTCATTGAGCAGCCAAATCTTCCAGGGCTGAAGCGGTTAAGCATCCACCAGAAGAAGTGAAAGTATTCACAAGTTACAAGATGCATTCCTCTCCCATATTGAAATCATCTTGTTTATGTAAAGCATGTACTTGAAAATATACCAGCTTACATTATATGTACATTATATATTGTTACGTGCAACCCATTGGTTTGATTTGCCAAACATTTTTTATGTGTATTTTGTACATTTATGTGTCAAATCCTTGTACAATAAATTAATATTTTATGACTTTTGTATTATGCTTCATTTAAAGTACCATGGACGAATATTGGTTCTGTGCAACTCAGTAATCATTTAAAGGAAGAGAGGGAGGGAGACCTGTGTGAAGCAAAGAAGGTTAAAGAACCAAAACCCTTTTGAGGAAGAGGTGGGAATTTCCACACACCTATATAAAAAAGAAAGCCAAATGATGGTATATTATGAATCAATAGTTGTACAGGGACCTCAGATTGAGAAGGATGAGTATGAGATATTTCAACCTAAATCAATACATAAAACAGAGTTGTTATAGCAGCAATACAACCTGTCTGATTATGTATGAAAAATCAATATTAAGTTGATAAGAAAGAGAACCTCCAGACTTTTAGTTTTCCACCTAGCAGAAAAGTAACAGAGTTGCTGTGTAAATGATTTTCAAGAGAACAGCAGAAGTAATAAATGTAATGTCATTATCAGAAGGAAAAGATGTTGTATTCATTAACAGAACTCTGGCTGTATAGGAGGTAAAATACAGGTGCAGGGAATGGAAGCAAGGGTTTGGGTCTTGCACAGAATTATTGTTGACACTATGAAAATTGCCAATGATGTCCAGCACATGTAGGATGATATCAGTCAGAGGGTATAACCAGGGGCAAATCCAGAGTCTAATCTCGGGAGGGGCACTGCCAGAAAATACGTTTTTTTGCGTGCAATTTATCGGGGCAGTGGCTGGTGTTGGCGCTTTAATCATCCCGGCACCATGGTTATTATGGTGTCAGGATGATTGAAGCACATTATTTTATTATTACATTGTTATATAAAATGAAATAGTTCAACTCACCATAATGCAGAATCAATGGGAGTCCTGAGTGTGTCACCAGATGTGGATTGTCACTTGCCACGTCACCTGCCACACGTTGCTGGTTGTCACTTGCCAGCCACCAGATGCAGATTGTCACTTGCCACATCACCTGCCACAGGTTGCGGATTGTCACTTGCCACATCACCTGCCATGCTTTACTGGTTGTCACTTGCCTGCCGCCAAATGCAGATTGTCACTTGACATGTCACCTGCCACATGTTGCGGATTGTCACTTGCCACATCACCTGCCACATGTTGTGGATTGTCACTTGCCACTTCACCTGCCACATGTTTTCATTGTCACTTGCCATGTCACCTGCCACATGTTGCGGATTGTCACTTGCCACATCACCTGCCACGCGTTGCGGATTGTCACTTGCCACGTCACCTGCCACACATTGCTGGTTGTCACTTGCCACATAACCTGCCACAGGTTGCGGATTGTCACTTGCCACGTCACCTGCCACATGTTGCGGATTGTCACTTGCCATGTCAGCTGCCACAGGTTGCGGATTGTCACTTGCCACGTCACCTGCCACAAGTTGCGGACTGTCACTTAAGATTGTAGATGGGAACATGGATAATACCCATCCCATCAAGAAACCATGCCAGAAAGTGGATCTGTTAAGTCAAGAATCACTTTAATTCCAAATTCAGATTATGCAATTCTTTGGGCAGAAAGAGCATGGGCAAGCTGCATATATCTAAACACATAACTTCCTGGAATATTCCAGGAATTCCTGCATAGGATATCATTGTTTCTCCCTGCACCACCTGGGATAACTTTTTAACCTTAAATTTGGTCCAAGCTCCTGGATCTTGGATAGAATTTAAATGGGGCAACTGAGGATTCCTCCACAGCCGAGTATTTGGAGATCAAATTTCCTTAATATATTTTTCCCCCGCTAACCTGACTCTCCATACCTTTATAGTACTTACCATCAAGGGGGTCAGATGGTATACAGATTTTAACACTCGGAACAGTAGTGCCTGAAGTGCTTCAGTAGAGTTTACCACTGCCGCCTCTAACATTGTCGCAGGTTTATATTTATCTGGGTTTAACCATTCACCTGCCATTACCAGCCGTGCTGCTAAATAATATTTATTAAAGTCTGGGAAGGCCATCCCCCCCTATGCCAAAGGACGCATAAGTGTAGTTATTTTAATTCTGGGTAGTTTATTTCTCCATAAAAATGAGAAAAAATACTGTTTAATTGTTTAAAAAACGATTTTGGTAACAATTGTGGTGAATTTCTAAACAAATATAAAAAATTTAGGAAGAATTTTCATCTTAATTAAATTAATGCCTCCTAGTAGTGAAAGGGGCAATGTCTCCCACACCTTCAATTTCCTCTTAAATTCCTGCTGGATTTAGATTCAACATAAAGAAATCCCCAACCTGTCGTGAAATTATTATACCAAGGTATTTAAATCTGTTACCCATTGTAATGGCAAGTTTGAAAAAGCCATATCCTGCGCTCCTTGATCGATCGCAAACAATAGGGATTTACCCCAATTTAGATTATGCAACTCTCATTATGCAGTTTCCATCAATCCCGAAAGGGAAAAAGGACAGTACCATTTATGCTCAAAAGAGTAGAGAGGAGAGAACTTTAATTATAATAGAAAATGTCAGGATCTGCCAAGATATAATGAGGATCTATTAAGCATCCATGATGAGGAAGTCAGAAACACAAGGGGCACTACTGTGGAGGGAATTGTTAGAGTCCCCAAATCTCCAGGAGGTACAATGGGAACAGTTCCAATTACAGGGAAATTATTAGTTATTCAACTTTGAAGGACAATAACTCCTTGTTAAAAGAGTTATGCCTCGAAAGGGATTTGCACCTCTAATGCCGCTTACACACGGGCAGACTTTTCGACCGGACTTTTGACAGACTTTTGACGGACTTCTGATGGACTTTTGAACGAACGGACTTGTCTACACATGATCACACCAAAGTCCGACGGATTCGTACGTGATGACGTAGGAGTGGACTAAAATAAGGAAGTTGATATCCAGTAGCCAATAGCTGCCCTAGCGTGGGTTTTCGTCCATCGGACTAGCATACAGACGAGCGGATTTTTCGACCGGACTCGAGTCTGTCGGAAAGATTTGAAATGTTTCAAATCTAAAGTCCTTCAGATTTTTGACCGAAAAAGTCCACTGCAGGTCCAATGGAGCCCACACACGGTCAGATTGTCTGCTGGATTTGGTCCATCGGAATAGTCCGGTTGAAAAGTCCGCCCGTGTGTACACGGCATTAGAGTACAATGATAATATCAATAGACTCTATTGTAGAAACTGAGTAAGTGAAGGGGTAATGTGGAATTAATGTACACTGTGGTAAACAAAAATACAAAAGAAAAGCAACCAGATAACTGTTTGTAGGTTCTAGTATAGAAACTGCAGGTTAAAGCCTGAGCATTAGAACTGAAAAGAAGAAATATCCAAGAGATCTAACAGAATAAGGAAACAACAACCCACTGGTAAAAGCAGAGGTAAACCTGAAACAGACGATTTATGGCTACAAAATCTGTTTTCATTATTTTCATTAATTTCTAATTTTTCTGTAAGGACAGGAGATGCAAGATAGGACCAAAGAAGCCCCCCCCAACCCACTTACCTGTCCAGAGATCCAGCGATGTCCGCACGCGAGGCGAGACTTCAATCGGCTTCGGGTACAGGCTCCGGCATCTTACGTAAGGAAAAACTGCAGTTTGTCTGGCTTCTGGCTTCACAGCTGGGTGTCTACTGCTGTTTCTAATGCACTAGCTTCACTGCACTCTGTGAAGGGTCCTACAGTCTTCTTGGACCTGTGTGTGTCCCAGAAGGCTGCGGGGGAAGGGGGAGGGGCCGAAGCACATACAAAGAGCTATTTGTCTTAGAGAAAAGCTGCAGGTACTTTTCCCCTCCTCCTTGTCTGCACCCCCTACCAACCTTCCAGCATCTCCCCTTTTAAAGACAAGTATAATTTCAAATACAAGTACAATCCAGCATGACATCATTCCTTACTCATTTTAAGGACAATACAGTACTTCACTGAAGAAGATAATTACTGAACTGGCAAAGATGACCATTACACCACTACAAAAATTACACCCAAAAATCCATACCAGGCCCTTTGGGTCTAGCATGAATTTTAAAGGGAACTCCACAACCAAATTTTAAAAAAAGTTGGTGTGGGTTCCCCCCAAAATCCATACCAGACCCTTATCTGAGCAAGCAGCCTGAAGGACAGGATAGGGGAAGATGAGCGAGTGCCCCCCTCCTGAACCATACCAGGCCACATGCCTTCGACATGGGGAGGTGTTTTGGGGTCCCTCCCAAAGCACCTTGTCCCCATGTTGATGGGGACAAGGGCCTTATCCCCACAACCCTTGCCCGGTGGTTGTGGGGGTCTGCGGGCGGGGGGCTTATTAGAATCTGGAAGCCCCCTTTCACAAGGGAGCCCCCAGATCCCGCCTCCCCGTGTGAATGGGTAAGGGTACATTGTACCCCTACCCATTCACCCAAAAAAAGTGTCAAAAAGTGAAAACCACAGAAGATAGTTTTTGACAATTCCTTTATTAATTGCTTGCCGACCAGCTGCCATCATTATACTGCGGCAGGTCTGCACGATCCTGCGAACCATCGTAGCTGTATGTCGGTCCCTTTAAGCGAACGCTCACTGCACTGCGGGGGTGCCGATGTGCGTGGCCAGCGGTAGTGATGACCGCCGGCCACGAACGATCGCTGGCATGAGAGCCAGAACAGGGACGTGTGTGTAAACACACAAATGCCTGTTCTGTGAGGAGTGGAGAGACAGATCATGAGTTCCTACTAGCTAGGAACAACGATCTGTCATTTCCTTCAGTCACTCCTATCCCCCTATAGTTAGAACACATACAAAGGAAACACAGTTAACATGCCTTGATCGCCCCCTAGTGTTAACCTTTCATCTGCCAGTGACATTTACACAGTAATCAGTTCATTTTTATATCACTGATCGCTGTATAATTGTTAATGGTCCCAAAAATGTGTCAAAAGTGTCCGATCTGTCCGTCATAATGTCGCAGTCCCTATAAAAAATGCTGATCGCCGCCATTACTAATAAAAAATAAAAATAATAAAATTGCCATAAATCTTTCCCCTATTTTCTAGACGCTATAACTTTTGCGCAAACCAATCAATATACGCTTATTGCAATTTTATTACCAAAAATATGTAGAAGAATACATATTGGCCTAAACTGAGGAAAAAAATTAAAACTAAATTATTATAAAAGCTATTTATTATAATAAAAAGTTCAAAATATTGTGTTTTTTTTTCAAAATTGTCACTGTTTTTTGTTTATAGCACAAAAATTTAAAACTGCAGAGATGATCAAATACCACCTAAGAAAGCTCTATTTGTGGTAAAAAAAGGACGTCAATTTTGTTTGGGTACAGTGTCGCATGACCGTGCAATTGTCAGTTAAAATGACGCAGTGCCGTATTTCAAAAAATGGCCTGGTCATTGAGCAGCCAAATCTTCCGGGGCTGAAGTGGTTAAAAAAGAAAAAAAAAAGTGTCCATCCATCTTCAATCATGCCGCCCGATGGACCCAAAAAATATAAAAAAAGAAAAGCGGAAATACTCCGGGTGGCCCCGCCCTTGCCTATATAACAACTCTCACTGTGAAAAGACAGCAGTCGGCGGAATCCCTCTTTTTGTTTGTTTTGTCTGTCGGGCGGCGTGATTGAAGATGGATGGACATTGCTGGACACTTTTTTTTTCTTTTTTAATAAAGGAATTGTCAAAAACTGTCTTTTGTGTTTTTTACTTTTTGACACTTTTTTTTGGTGAATGGGTAGGGGTACAAGGTACCCCTATCCATTCACATGGGGGGGCCGGGATCTAAGGACCTCCTTATTAAAGGGGGCTTCCAGATTCTGATAAGCCCCCCGCCCAGACCCCAAAGCACCATCCCCATATTGAGGGCAAGTGGCCTTGCCCTCGAACATCGGCCCATTGGGCCCCTACAACACTGTACTCAAACCAAATTTTTATAATTTCTTTCACACAAATAGAGCTTTCTTTTGGAGGTATTTAATCAGCACTGGGTTTTTTATTTTTTGCGATATAAGTAAAAAAAGAGCGAAAATTTTGAACAAAAAAGCCACTTTTTTTAGTTTCTATTATACAATTTTGCAAATAAGTAGTTTTTGTTCATAAATTTGGCACAAAATTTATACTGCTACATATCTGCTAAAAATAACCCAAATTAGTGTATATTATTTGGTCTGTGTGAAAGTTATTTCTCACACACAGCATAAGCATACTTCCAATTACATCCTAAAATACATTTTGCTACTTCTCCTGAGTATGGCCATACCACATATGTGAGATTTTTTCACAGCCTGGCCACATACAGAGGCCCAACATGCAGGGAGCACCATAAAGCATTCTAGGAGCATAAATTACACATCTATTTTCATTCCTACCTATCAAACTTTTGAAGGTCCTGGAGCACCAGGACAGTGGAATTACCCACAGAATTACCCCATTTTGGAAAGCAAACACCCCAACGTATAATCTATGAAACATTATGGGTTTTTTGAACATGTCATTTTTTACACAAGTTTTTGGAAAATGTGGAAAGAAAAAGAAAACATATTTTTTTCTTACTCAAAGTTGTCAATTTATAAGATTTTTCTAACACATAGCATGTTTGTAGCAAAATCTACACCCCAAAACACATTCTGCTACTTGTCCTGAGTATGACCATACCACATGTGTGAGACTTTTACGCAGTCTGACCACATACAGAGGGAGTAAGGATGAGCCGAACACCCCCGGTTGGGGGTTTCGGTTTGCACCAGAAATTGCGAATAGTCAAAAAATTTGAACGAACACACGAACACCGTTAAAGTCTATGGGACACGAACATGAAAAATCAAAAGTGCTAATTTTAAAGGCTTATTTGCAAGTTATTGCCATAAAAAGTGTTTGGGGACCCGGGTCCTTCCCCAGGGGACATGTATCAATGCAAAAAAAAAAAGTTTTAAAAATGGCCATTTTTTTGGGAGCAGTGATTTTAATAATGTATAATGTAAAGTGAAACAATAAAAATGAAATATTCCTTTAAATATCGTGCCGTGGGGGGGTGTCTATAGTATGCCTGTAAAGTGGCACAGTTTTCCCGTGTTTAGAACAGTACCACAGCAACATGACATTTCTAAAGGAAAAAAAGTAATTTAAAACTGATTGCGGCTGTAATGTATTGTCGGCTCCCGGCAATATAGATAAAACTCATTGAAAAAAACAGCATAAGGTCCCCCCCAGTCCATTACCAGGTCCTTTGGGTCTGGTATGAATATTAAGGGGAACCCCAAACCAAATTTTAAAAAAAATTGCATGGGGGTCCCCCCAAAATCCATATCAGGCCCTTCAGGTCTGGTATGGATTTTAAGGGGAACCCTGCGCCAAAATAAAAAAAATGCCATAGGGGTCCCCCTAAAATCCATCCCAGATGCTTATCCGAGCATGCAATCTGGCAGGCCACAGGAAAATAGGGAGGGACAAGAGAGTGCCCCCCTCCTGAACCATACCAGGCCACATGCCCTCAACATGGGGGGTGCTTTGGAGTCACTCCCAAAGCACCTTGTCCCCATGTTGATGGGGACAAGGGCCTCATCCCCACAACCCTTGCCTGGTGGTTGTGGAGGTCTGCAGGTGGGGGCTTATCAGAATCTGGAAGCCCCCTTTAACAAGGAGACCCCCAGATCCCACCCCCTATGTAAATTGGTAATGGGTACATTGTACCCATACCAGTTCACAAAAAAAGTGTCAAAATGACAAGAGACACTTTGGGACAAGTCCTTTATTAAAAAATAAAAAAATAAAAATGTCCCGCGATGTAAATCCGTCTCACGTCGCTCTACAGACCGAAAAAAGAAACAAAATGCAATAGCTCCGCCTCCATGGGAGGCTCCCGCCGAGTGACGCTTCTTCTCAATGACAGCTGTTATATAGCTGAGGGCATGGCCTCCCGGTGACATAAACGTGTGACTCCGCCCCCTCTGACACCACATGAGGTCAGAGGAAGGCAGGGTCACCGTTTACGTCACCGAATGGCCCCGCCCTCAGCTATATAACAGCTGTCATCGAGAAGAAGCATCATTCGGCAGAAGCCTCCCATGGAGGCGAAGCTTTTGCTTTTTTTTCTTTTTTTCGGTCCGTCGGGCAACGTGGGATGGATTTACATCGCGTGACATTTTTATTTTTTAATAAAGGACTTGTCCCAAAGTGTCTCCCAGGAGCCTGCGGGAGCGGCGAGAATTGGAGGACGTCATATGATGTCCACCCGGAGGGAGGAGTTGTTCCTGCATGCTTCATTTGTCTATGGCCCGGTATGGAAGTGGATAAGCACCTGTTTTATTTTAAGTCAGCAACTATAGTATTTGAAACTGTTGACCTTTAATTTTCACAACAGAGGGTGAAGTTCCTCTTTATTGAGATCATCTCTGGGCTATCTCTTACTGTATGCATATTCACTTTGTGTTGTTCACAGCAATGCAGCCTTGACAGGCTCAAAACTGCTACTATGCAGTTAAATGATGGAAATAATGACATCAAGATACTGTAGATTTAGGATACAATATATACATGTAAAAATACAATAAATGATTTTATTACAGTAGATTAAATAGTGATCTGTATATGCCTAGAGATCATTTGTTATAAAAGGGTAACAGCCAAACGATTAATTAGTAAATACTGCAATATTTTTTTTTTTTTTTACTTTCTTATTCAATATACAGAACGTATACAGAAAATAAAGCTTTTCAGTAGTGAAACAGTCAAGAACAAAGAGAGGATTTCCCTCTCCATCAGCCCCCATGCATTTCCTTTATGGGCACACATTGGGAGCCAGCACTGGGCACACAAACCACAATGCAGCATAACAAAATGACTCTGTGCTTACCATATTCAAGATCACACTCGAGGTATGTGAAAATTAAATTTCTTTTCATTACACCTTCCAACGATGTTTGTTGGTATGCTACATATATCTTATTGAATCTTAAACAAGTAACATTCATTACTGTAGATCTAACGCTGGAGAAAACCAATTACACTGAAACAAAAGAAAGTTGTCAGATTTATCTGTAATTGCAGCATGGTGCTTCTGTATGCAGCATTCCACAATAATATTCTCTGCATTACAGAAATGTGTCAGTCAATGAAGGCAGAGGAAATATATGGTAAATGAATTCAGCTTCTAACTTGTTCAAACAAGATTAGATTTGATTTTTGTAAAAAGTTTGGTGTGCTGATACATTGATCAGCACAGTCATATACTCTGCTTTGGTTTTGTCTTTTTTTTTTTTTTTTAGGTAAAATTTTAAAGCATTCTTCTTGATGTTTTTTTATTCCATAAGGAGTATATAGTACTCTTTTTATTATTTTCATTTTGTCTTTATCTTAATTTGATATATTATCCAGTCTCCTCCAATTGGTAAAGAATTGTAGTAACAAGTGGTGTTGCTAATGTTCAATGAAGGACAATAGTTAAAAATGGTTTAACCGTTAAAGTGACACTAAACTCGTTTAAAAAAAATATATTCAAGTATGTATCGTTAATTCAAAAGTGTGCTTTCTGTTGCTCTTAGCCTGCGCCAAATCTCCAAATTCCTTTCTTTTTTGCTGCTGTGATCTGAGGGCGGCTATGTTTGTTCTGTATATAGGAACATAGCCACCCTATATTGCTTGCTCCTGAGAAAGACTATGGACTATGGACTGTGGGATGTGTAGTGTTCATAGCACAGAGCATGTGACTGCTACTAATGTACATTGCTTGTTCCAAACAAGTGGAAGGAGGCATGTGGAGGATGTTACAAGGAGGCAAAAAAACAAAGTAATATATTATTTCATGAAAAATAGATTAAAGGGTCTTTACTTAGTGGATGTGTATGAGTTATTTTTGGAGAGTAAGGATACTGTTTAGTCAGAGCCAGGACAATAGGTAAGTGGGAGGGGAGATTGCCCTGGGTGCAATGATTGACTGTAGGGAAGGGGGCACCTTCCTTTTGTTGCAAAGCTGACAGGAGTAGTGATAGCAGCAGTGATTGACTGCTGGATGTAGGATCCCCTAAGCTTGCACAACATAAACAGGGAATGGGGGGCACAGTTTGGCATCTTTGCCCTGGGCACTGGGTGACCCTGTCTAGGCACTTTAAGTTAGGTGTAAAAGGTATATGTCAGGCTTTAGTCAACAAAATTTAGAATAGGAATTTTTTTTTCTGTGTTCTTATAAACTATGCATGAAATAGAAGGCGTGTGGTTATGTTTGCTATCTGTTCATATAAGAGCAAAAATGTGTGTCAATAATTTACTGTGCATCATTATTAATTTGTAAAACCTTGGCATAGGTAATTTTTGCAATCCCTGAAAAAGTATCCACAGTGATTCACCTTGTCCATTTGTGGGCAAAATACATGGATGCATTTCCAGTGTTTCAGCTATTGGGTTGGGGTACTATGTTTACCTGGAGAAAGAGACACTGTATAAAATTGTTCAAAATTTTGGATATACGAGGGGAAGACTTGAGCAGCCAGGATCTAGAGCAGCTGTGCATGGCAACCAAACACAGCGTAAAACGATTGTAAACCCAAGTCCCCAAAACAGCACTGTTTTGCAAAATTTAGTACATAATGCTGCTATAACCTAAATCACATTGTGTGTACTGCTGCTAAATTGATCCTCTTTCGATTGTAGCCCTCATAACTTTGCTGATCTGTGGGAGTGTAGCATAGCACTGGTGCTTGAGGAGCAGAGACACAATCTTCAGGTGGGGCGGGAGTCAATAGAACCGAGTGCCTGACTATGCTTGCCCTTTCCACCCACTCCATCCACTCTTCCACTTACTACAGCTTCTGTGAATGAAACACAATATATGAATAGAAGAGGGTGGACCCTTTCTCCATTCATAGATCTAGGCTGTCAGAATACAATGTCTTTGCAGAGCAGATTCCTCTATCTACCTTATTTGTGTGGGTGGAGGAACCTGTTAATTTGTTTTCATTCCGTTTAACCTGGTGGCTGCACAAAAAAATACCTGTGTATGGCCAGATTTATTGTGATTAAGCAAATCAGTAAAAAGGCATCTTTAGCACGTGATTACTGGCTAGAAGCAGCAGAACACTTCCCGATATTTGACAGTGCTTAGGCACACTTTGTTCGTTCAGGAGTGCATGCTTCTCCCCTGCCCACTCCTGCTTCCCATTACTGGATTAGATGAATTTGTCACAACTCACTAAACTGTGGCAAGCATCACCTGCAAAGTGACAGAATTTTACAGTCAGAAAAGATAATTTCAGAAGTTGGAAGGATAATAAAAAGTATCAAATATGCATTCTAGAGGAATGTAAAGAAAAATGTTGTTTCAGAATTGTCTGAAAGATGTGGCACAATTATCCTACGTGTGTCACAATGAATAGTGTACTCCAACATGGAAGAGCTCTTATTTACCGCCACCTTCCTTCTCACCAATTTGACTGTGTTCTTTATATGTTGATTGTAACGATAGCTCCATACAGTAAAAGTGTCACAAATAAGACCTACTTGATTTTGTCACACATGTCGGTGCTCACAATAAAAATGACCCAGAGATTTTATGAACTTGGCGCAAAGTTTAAACTACCTCCATACTGCCAGAAATGTGTCCCAAATGCTTTATTGAATAATCCCCACTGTGCAATGGATGAAGAGGTGGGTTTGGGCAACTAAGCAGCTGCAAAAAAAAAGTCAATTTTAAATTGCTGCATATATTTGACCACTTCAATACAGGGCACTTATACACCTTCCTGCCCAGACCAATTTTTGGCTTTCAGCGCTCTCACATTTTGAATGACAATTGAGCGGTCATGCAACGCTGTACCCAAAAGAATGTAATCATTTTTCCCCACAAATAGAGCGTTCTTTTGGTGGTATTTGATCACCCCTGGGATTTTTTTTTTTTTTAATTTTGAAAAAAAAATAGTTTTTCTTTGTTTCTGTTACAAAACGTTGTAAATAAGTAAGTTTTCTCCTTCACTGATGGGCACTGATGAGGCTGCACTGACGGGCACTGATGAGACAGTACTGATTGGCACTGATGAGGTTGCACTGATGAGGTGGCACTTATATGCAGCACTGATAGGCGGCACTGATTAGCAGCACTGATGGGCACTGATAGGTGGCACAGATGGACACTCATAGGCGTCACTGATGGGCACTCATAGGTGGCACTGATGGGCACTGATAAATGGTACTGATGGGCACTCATAGGTGGCACTGGATGGCACGTATTGGCGGCACAGGCAGGCATCACTGATGGGTGCAGAGTGCCATCCCTAATGGGCAATGATTGCCATCCCTGGTGGGCTCTAATGTGCTTACCTGGTGGTCATGGGTGGGCATCCCTGGTGGCCATGGGTGTGTTTTCTTGCTGACAATTTGTTTTTCTATTTCCAGAGGAATTGTTACATTGTGCGTTGAGTTTTTAGACCAGGTGTGTCACACTCAAATGAAACAATAGGTCACATTAAGGACCCTTTCATGCAGAGGCATAACTAGAACCTTCAGGGCCCAGGTGCAAGAAACCATGATGGGCCACCCTTCCATCCGAGCCCCGGGCTTCCAATTTTGGGAGAGTGTCCATGGACATCCTCCCAAAACCGTTCTTCCTGCATGACCCCTGGGCATCCAGCGCAATCACATCGGCCCTTTACCATGTGATCAGCTGATCACATGTAAACAGACTTGCCGGTTATCCACAGCCCTTTCCTCACATGCTGTGTCTGTGTGAGGAAAGGACTGCCGTTAACTGTCAAGAATGTCAGTAAATTGTTTACACTGATAATCAGTGCCCCAATCATCAGTGCCATCTATCAGTGCCCATCAGTGCTGCCTATCAGTGCCCATCACTTCCGCCTACGAGTGTTACCTATCAGCCTGGGTAGGTGTACGTGTGTTAGTGTCGATAATCATTTCCTATATTCCTGTATGTTGTGTTCTTTAAGATGCACGTCCAAGAGTCCTTAAAAAATATCAATACTCCCCTCTGACACCATCAATTGTGGAAGAGTGTTCCACATCCTTATCGCCCTGACAGTTAAAAACCCTCTGCGCAGCTTAAGGTTTAACCGCTTTTCCTCCAATCTCATTGTATGGCCCCATGTCCTCTTATACTCCCTGAGACTGAATAGTTTTTTTCCTATGCTGGGCTCACCATTAAGATATTTGTAAATCTCTATTATGTCCCCTCTCAAGCTTCTCTTCTCCAGCAAGAATACATTTAGTGCCTGGAGTCATTCCTCATAATTGAGGTCCTCCAGTCCCCTTATTAGTTGCTCTTCTTTGGACTCTCTCCAGCACATCCCTTCTGAGGACTGATGACCAGCTGAATGCGGAACCACCTGTACTGTCTCCACTGACTAAACGGGCTGATGATTGCAATAGTTGGTCTTAATATGATGCAAGCTGTTTTTTAGTTTGTTTGTAGACAATAAACCAAAGGATTTTTACTCTATGAGGAGCTCTGTCTTTCCCTCAACATGGGTTGTACATTGTCCATTCCTGAAACCCCGGAGCCATAGCCAGAGGATTTCTAGCCCAGAAGAGACACTGGAAGCAACCAGAGTCCATGGTACTGGGTCAGGTCCCCTAAAAAGACCCAAAAGCACAACTGACTCTGTTTGCTATAAGGCAAAAGGGTCCAACCCATTTGGTGAGTCTCGAATTTACACTACCCCCAAGAAGTGGATCACCACAGTTTTGGGTCTTGGAGCACTATAGCACTTTTTGGCTCAAAGAAAAGGACTATTTGCACTATATCACCATATGCACTTTAACTATGTTGCACTATTGTCACTTTATTATTTATATATTTTTAACATTTGTTTATCAATTTATGCACTGTAATATATGATGTCATATTGTCACCTATTATTCAATTTAATCTATTGGTATACAACTAATTAGTTGGTATAAAGATCCACTCCTTTAATATTTAGTATCAGGTCATATCTGTAATTCCCAGGTTATTAATTATTAGAACACAATAACAACTAGGAGGAGCAAGCACTGTTTAATCTAGGATTATACTTTTATCTCTGAAGTATATCCCGCTTTTTATGCATGCTAAAATTCTGCCGGCTTTGGTAGCTGAAGCTTGTCATTGCCTGCTATTACTCAGTCTGTCTTCTACTAGGACCCCCAGATCTTTCTCCATCCTTGATACCCCCAGAGGGTCTCATCCTAGTGAGTAGTTTGGGTTTATTTTTTTAGCCCCCAGTTGCATTACCTTACATTTCCCTGCATTAAACCTCATTTGCCATGTAGTTGCCCAGCCTATTATTTTCTTCTGTTCTTCCTGTAACATTTCTTTATTCTGATGTGAAGTTATTGCCCTGCTTATTTTTGTGTCGTCTGCAAAAACTGAGATTGAGCTATTTATCCCATCCTCCATATCATTTATGAATAAATTAAATTAAACTGAATTGGTTCCAAGACTTGGAGTACCCCACTTACAACTCCAGACCAGTCTGAGTACAAATTATTTATCATCACCCTTTGGACACACCCCTGTAACCAGTTTTCTATCCAAAAACAAACTTTATGGGCCATGCCTGCAGACCTCAGCTTGTAGATAGGCGTTTATGGGAAACTGTATCGAATGGTTTTCCAAAACCCAGATACACCACATCCACAGGCCTCCCCCTATCTAAATGACAGCTCACTTCCTTGTAGAATGTTAACAGATTGGTCTGACAGAAATGACCCTTCATAAACCCATGCTGATTACTACTAATGATACTGTTTTCTTCAGCAAATACTTAGATATAATCCCTTATCATCCCCTCCAATAATTTACCCACCATTGATGTTAGGCTGACTGGCCTGTAGTTTCCAAGAATATGTCTCCACCCTTTTATGAATATTGGTACCACATTGGCTTTTCTCCACTCAGCTGGTACAATTCCTGTCAATATGCTGTCCGCAAAGATTAGGAATAATGGCCGAGCTATAACCTGACTGAGTTCTTTGAGGACTTTCAGGTCTAAGCCATCTGGTCCTGGCGATTTATTTTTGCTAAGCTTATCTAGTCTTTTCTTGACTCCAGCCTCTGTTAGCCACAAGGGTACATCCTGTGATGTGTTACTAAAAATACTGTCGTGGTTGTACATCCCTCCTTTTCCTGTGTAAAAACTGAGCAGAAGAAAGCATTTAGTACAGTTGCCTTCTTTGTGTCATCTGTAACCATCCTCCCATCATCGTCTTTTATGTGGGCAAAGTGCTCTGATCTTGCTTTTTTACTGTTAATATATCCAAACAATTCTTTAAAAAAGTCAAAACCATATACTAAGCTCCGGTGTACCAGTCATATAACATGTTGGTCCTCATGTGACAGGAGCCTTGGGAAAACCTGTGTAGCCATTTCTGGTGGCATTGGGAGAACTGGTTTTGGAAGATAAAGGGTGCCTTGCAGCCAGCAGCAAAAATTATGCTATTGCTTCACAAGAACAAAGAAATTGCACTCAGCTGGGAATCCTGTTTAGGTAAGGATGCTGAGACAGTGAGGCTAATTTACTAAATAGGTTTAGAATCTTCACTCAATACATTTTGTGTATATTTACTTCATGTATAAAGCAAATATGTACATTTATTTTATCTGCACATGATTGGGTATTCAACAGGAATTTGCTTTTCACGTGACTGGTCAATTAAAGTTAATAATCACTCACTGCAATCAATTATGATTTTGAACTCACTGTCAGCTGAGTCTAGGTCACAGGAGAACAAAAGTAAGTGCACTCCTGTGACCCAGAAGAGAAGTATGGTCAAAAAAGCTTTGACCATACTTCTCTTTTAATCGCCTCTTTTCCAGGGAGAATACGTTTATAGTCTTTCCTTATAACGTTGGTCCTCCAGCCCCTTTATTAGTTTTGTTGCCCTTCCTTGGACTTTTCCAGTTTAACCTCCCTGGCGGTATGATTATTTCGGATTTTAGGTGCTGAAAGCGGTACAATTATTTTGCATGGAAATTTGGCGTTTTATGTTGTAGGTCTGTAATTCTTAACAATAACACACTTAAATCTGTCCAAACAAGAGTCTAGTAGATATCCCGGGTATGATAAAGTTTGAAACACAAAAACATAAATTATAATATAATAAATAAAAATAAATAATTAAAAAAAAAAAAAAAAAATTAATAATAAAATAAATTTCCCCACAATTTACTATCGCTCAATTCTGCAAGTGTTCTAATTTACTATCGCTGTTTTCTAGCTGGCCTAAAGCCACTTTTGATGTAAAGGGACACTTTTTGGCTGCTATGGACAATCTCCAGTTTCCAGGCAGAAAGAACAGTATATATAACATAAAATTGCATGCAGGGCATTGGACAAAGCACTGGGGACAAAAGGGATGTGAAATAATTTCATACAGTACTGTAATCTGTAAGATTACAGTACTGTATGTGTTATGGTTTTTACAATTTTTTGAATTTGCCGCCAGGCTCCGCCCCCGTGCGTCGCGCTGCTCGCAGGGAACGGAGCCTGGCACGGAGAGGCTTCGGAGGAGGACGGAGACCGCAGACACTGCGGGGGACATCGCAGGATCCCGGGGACAAGGTAAGTAAAGCCACACCAGGATCCTGCGATGTAATCCTGAGTGTGGCTCGGGGTTACCGCTAATGGTCCTGAATTTTAACCCCGAGCCACACTCGGGAAAACCGCCAGGGAGGTTAAGGACATTCTTCCCGAAGATCGGTGAGCAAAATTGGACTGCATCCTGTAGATGTGGACAAAACAAGGTTTTTATTTCTTGATTAACCACTTGACCACTGGGCACTTAAACCCCCTTATTAAACAGACCAATTTTCAGCTTTTGGTGCTCTCACATTTTGAATGACAATTACTCAGTCATGCAACACTGTACCTATATGAAATTTTTGTCCTTTTTTTCACACAAATAGAGCTTTCTTTTGGTGGTATTTAATCACCACTGGGTTCTTTATTTTTTGCGCTATAAAAGAAAAAAGACAGAAAAATCTGTAAAAAAATGCATTTTTCTTCGTTTCTGTTATAAAATTTTGCAAATTAGTAATTTTTCTTTATATATTTTGGCCAAAATTTATACCGCTACATATCTTTAGTAAAAATAACCCAAATCGGTGGATATTATTTGGTCTTTGTGAAAGTTATAGCGTCCAAATGCTATGGTGCCAATATCTGAAAATTGGTCACACCTGCAGTACTGATGGCCTATCTAATTTCTTGACATCCTAACATGCCAGAAAAGTACAAATACCCCCAAATGACCCCTTTTTGGAAAGAAGACATTCCAAGGTATTTAGAAAGATGCATGGTGAGTTTTTTGAAGTTGTCATTTTTTCCCACAATTCTTTGCAAAAGCAAGGTTTTTTTTTTTCTTTTCACAAAATTGTCATATTAGCAGGTTATTTCTCACACACAGCATATGTATACCACAAATTACATCCCAAAACACATTATTACTGCTATTACTCCCGAGTATGGCAATACCACATGTGTAAGACTTTTACACAGCATGGCCACATACAGAGGCCCAACATGCACGGAGCACCTTCAGGTGTTCTGGAGCACCCAGGCCAATTCTGACATTTCTCTCCTACATGTAAAAATCATCATTTATTTGCTAGAAAATTACATACAACCCCAAAATATAATATATGTTTTTTTAGCAAAGACCCTAGAGAATACAATGGCAGTCATTGCAACTTTTTATCTTGCACAGTATTTGCGCAGCAATTTTTCGAACGCTTTTTTTTTTGGAAAAAAAAACAGTTTTGTGCAAAACAGTAAAGTTAGCCCAATGTTTTTGCATAATGTGAAAGATGAAGTTATGCCGAGTACATAGATACCCAACATGTCACCTTTCAAAATTGCACACGCTTGTGGAATAGCGCCAAACTTCGCTACTTAAAAATCCCCATAGGCGACGCTTTAAAATTATTTACTGGTTACATATTTTGAGTTACAGAGGAGGTCTAGGACCAAAATTATTGCTCTTGCTCTACCAATCGCAGCGATACCTCACATGTGTGGTTTGAACACCGTTTTCATATGTGGGCTGGACTTATGTATGCGTTTGTTTCTGCATGCGAGCACACGAGGACAGGGGCACTTTAAATTTTTTTTTTTTTCATTGTTCATTTTACTTTATTTATTTTAGTTTGATGCTTTTTTTTCCCCCAAAAATGTTTTGATCACTTTTATTCGTATTACAAGGAATGTAAACATCCCTTGTAATAGGAATATGGCATGACAGGTCCTATTTACAGTGAGATATGGGGTCAATAAGACCCCACATCTCATCTCTAGGCTGGGAAGCCTGAAATAATTTTAAAAAATCCTGGCTTCGATCGTAGCGGTGAGTCGGTAGAAAAACCAGAGGGTGACGGGAGGGGGGGACGTCCCCTCTCGCCTCCCGTAAGAATGATCAAGCAGTGGAAAAGCCACCATGATCATTCCTATGGTGTAGGGAATCCCTGGCTGAAAAAGCTGATATCTGAATGATACCTGTAGCTGCAGGCATCATTCAGATATTCCCGCACAAAATCAAGGACGTCGTATGACGGCCGGCGGGCGGGAAGTGGTTAAAACGCATTTTTTTTTAACACAAAGTTGTCCATTTATACAATATTTCTATCATAGCATATACATACCAAAAATTACACCCCAAAATAGGTTCTCCTACTCCTCCTGAGTACGGCGATACCACATGTGTGAGACTTCCACAGCCTGGCCACATACAGAGGCCGAGTACAGCCGAGTATGGCAGAGTATGGCCGAGCATGGCTGAGCATGGCATTATTTGCAAACAGCATGTTACAGATCTTTTGTTCTTGTTGTTCATTGAGAAGTTTTCTTCGGCCACCCGTGCCAGGTTGTCGTCCAATCCTAGACATAGAATTCAAAGGACAACACTTCATTCGTAATTTATACCTTATGTATTCCGTACAGAATGAGTTACCAATGTAATCGTATTGTTGTTTTACTTACAGTAACTTTACCACAATTCTAATGCATCACTGCACAGTGACTGGAATACTACTGTAAACTGTATCATCAATATTGTAGAGAATAAACTATTCCATACTATTCCATAGTTTATTTCCTACAATATTTTTCTTGTCATTGTTAGTATTATACGTAACATCCCACTAGGTAAGATACTGTAATACTGTAGGCCTATCACACACACTAAATGAATACGTAAATGAGTAAAAAAACATATTTGTTGCTCTATGCACAGTGTCCTGTTCTATACATTATATAATTCCATCATTGACTGACTACATACCTGTTTTCCCTGTGAAAGGTTTGGATGATAGAGGAGACTGTAGAGCGAGACACATTAGGCTGCACTCGGCGACCTGCCTCCGCCATTGTGAGGCCATGGTTGATGACATGGTCTATAATTGTGGCCCGAATTTTATCAGGGACAGCATGGTGTCTTCGTGCTCCTCGGCCTCTTTCCCCTATTCCACCACCACGCACTATTACTCCTCCTCCTCTTCTTCTTCCTCTTCCTCGAGCAGGCAGTTGCCCTTGTTCATTTACTTGGCCAGGTGCCTCCATGTTCAGAAATTGTGCTGGTCCTGCATGGTCAAGCTCTATATATACATGTTTGGCAGCATTTACAATCATGGACAGCACCTGTCAGGTAACTAAACATACTGTTTGATTGGTCACCTGAGACCAACTCCAACTCCTCCTTCATTAGTCAAGTTCTAGTTGCACCTGACTATCAATTGCTGTAATCATTTTATCAAATGTTTCAAGAGATTCATATATGGTATTCATGGTATTATGTTCCTGAATAATTTTGACAATTAAACAGACTATTGTGCATGTGATGACTTAAACAATGAAATGATGCTGACACGTTTTGGAGAGAACAACCATTAGACTGAGAATTGACAATCAGTTTAGATCAACAAGTTCTATTCACTTGGAAATTGTGCTAAATGTAGGCTACTTGTACTTAATCATTTGAAAGATGTACTGAGACATTGAGACATGTACTGAGACATTTGCAATTTAATGAAATGAATGAGAAATTCAATTCAGTTGTGAACAATTGCCAAGTGGTTTGGAGATTTGTCCATGTTGTTTTGAGAATGTCATTTCTGTTTCAAGAAATGAGCCAAAACAATGGAGAAAAACTGTAAAAAATTGCAGCGTGACGAATTTGCTATCTCCATTACGAACGCTAGTTTTACCAGACCGAGCGCTTCCATCTCGTAATTTATTCTGAGCATGTGTGGCACTTTGTGCGTCGGAATTGTGAACACACAATCAGAATTTACGGGAACGGATTTTGTTGTCGGAAAATTTGAAATCCAGATCTCAAATTTTGTGCAACGGAAATTCCGATGGAAAATGTCCGATGGAGCCTACACATGGTTGGATTTTCCTGACAAAAATCTCCCATCTAACATTTTCTGTCAGAAAATCTGACCGTGTGTATGGGGCATAACAGGTTTTCTTCTAAGACTCCCCTGTATTTGGCTCCATCCATCTTTCCATCAACTCTGACCAGCTTCTCTTTCCCTGCTGAAGAAAAGCATCCCCACAACATGATGCTGCCACCACCATGTTTCATGGTGGGGATGGTCTGTTCAGGGTGATGGGAAGTATTCGTTTTCTGCCACACATAGCGTTTTGCTTTTAAGCCAAAAAGTTCAATTTTGGTCTTGTCTGACCAGAGCACCTTCTTCCACATGTTTGCTGTGTTCCCCACATGGCTTCTCAGAAACTGCAAACTTGACTTCTTATGGATTTCTTACAACAATGGCTTTCTTCCTGCCACTCTTCCATAAAGGCCAGATTTATAGAGTGCACAACTAATAGTTGTCCTGTGGACAGATTCTCCCTCCTGAGCTGTGGATCTCTGCAGCTCCTCCAGAGTTACCATGGGCCTCTTGGCTGCTTCTCTGATTAATGCTCTCCTTGCCTGGCCTGTCAGTTTAGGTGGACGGCCATGTCTTGGTAGGTTTTCAGTTGTGCCATACTCTTTCCATTTTCGTATAGTGGATTGAACAGTGCTCCGTGAGATGTTCAAAGCTTGGGATATTTTTTATAACCTAACCCTGCTTTAAAATTCTCCACAACTTTAACCCTGACCTGTCTGGTGTGTCCCTTGGCCTTCATTATGCTGTTTGTTCACTAGGGTTCTCTAACAAACCCCTGAGGGTCTCACACATACAGCTGTATGTATACTGAAATTACATTACACACAGGTGGACTCTAGTTAGGGGACTTCTTAAGGCAATTGGTTCCACTAGATTTTAGTTAGGGGTATCAGAGTAAAGGGGGCTGAATACAAATGCCCGCCACACTTTTCAGATATTTATATGTAAAAAATTTGAAAATTATTTATCATTTTTCTTTCACTTCACAATTATGTGCCACTTTGTGTTGGTCTATCACATAAAACCCCAATAAAATACATTTACGTCTTTGGTTGTAACATGACAAAATGTGGAAAATTTCAAGGGGTATGAATACTTTTTCAAGGCACTGTAGATTGGCATACAGAGCTCAAGATTTCTATTAAGGTGGTCAGCAATTTACCTACCTACCTCCAATCCGATGATCAACTCCATTCAAAGCTCCAAATATTACTATACAAAGAAAAAACACTCAATAGTGTAATACCATACACACAATTATATTTATTATATTAAAAAATAAAGCCACTCACAAACTCAGAAAGGTAAATAGCGTAACCCAAAAGTCCCTGAATCCTCACTGCCTGCACTACTACATAGATCAAAGCGATTCTCACAGACAGGGTTTTCCTTCAAACTTGGCTTCTACGGGGGTTCCCCATGGAAAGCCACTTTCCCTGGGGGGGAACCTGTGCGGGCTCGCTCCCAAAGTCCCAATGCTGCTTCCATTGACACAGACAGCGGGTCTCGGTCCCGCCCCCCGCTCCCGGGTCTCTGGATTTCATTGACAGCAGAGGAAGCCAAACTGTGTAATGACCAGTGAGACAGGGGCTGGAGCCGCTGCACTTGTGCATATCTCTGGATCAGATCGGGCAAGGTAAGAAAAAAGGGGGGTCTGGGGGAGCCACAGCACAGAAGGTTTTACAACCACTTTAAGGAGAACCCCACTTCTTTCAAAATAATATGTAAAGAACCCCTTCCCTATTCACCAACTTTCTAAAAAATATGAAATGTTCCAGTGATATTTTAAAGGATACCCCTTTCACACTGAGGCGCTTTTCAAGCGCTTTCACGCTAAAAAAAGTGCCTGAAAAGCTCACGAAAACCTATTTCCATTAAAATCAATGAACGCTTTCACACTGGGGCAGTGCGCTGGCAGGGTGGTGAAAAAACGCCCCTCTCCATTGAAATGAATGGAAAGCGCTTCAAAAGCGCCTGAAAAGCTCTTCAAAAGTGCACAGTGTTTTACTGGCCGTTTACAAGCGCCTCAGTGTGAAAGGGGCCTAAGTTCACCTTTAGGAGCATGTTACACTCATATTTAGGGTGTAACATCTAACATTCTCCTAGGCACCCACCTCCTGCTGCCAGCGATCCCCTCTCTGTGACAAAGGGCAGGGAATCCTCTCCCCTCAATAAAAAAGAAAGAAGGACAGCATGTATGTTAAAAATATTTATTACAATAGATAAAAACACTCACATTTGAGTTGCTAAAAACAATACATAGCCTGATGAAGGAGCACGCATGCTCCGAACGCGAAGCACCGCCCGCCTCACCCCGCTCCCGGAAGTGAAGACGCAGGTCAGCATGGCGCTCCACGGAGGATCCATGACCGACATCCTGGCCGTCCGGAGGCTCTGAGGACCCTCGGCACCACCGGAACAGCTACCAGGACCCAGGTCACAGGACTCACATCCCAGGAACCCACCCACTGGCCCGTGACACCCACATCCCCCGAGAGCATGCGGATGAAACTACTTTACATGCTGGTTTTTAGCAACTCAAATGTGAGTGTTTTTATCTTGTAATAAATATTTTTAACATACATGCTGCACTTAGAGGGAGCCGTCCTTCTTTCTTTTTTATTGTTCCAGAGCTTCTTCTAGCTTTTATAGACTGGCTGCCTTCCATTTATTCAGCATCATATTATCCTTACATGGACTAATACCTGAACTTGTTGTGAAACATTAACTACCACCACCAAGTTCCCCCTCTCAGGAACCTCCAACCCACCCCCTTCCCCCCACCATTTTTAGTTATATGTACTCGGCTACCTCCATTGTGCGCCATATTAACCCCTTGATCGTTTAGTTAAATCCTCTCCCCTCACCCTACTTTCACTTTTTGAAAACATTGCAGCTGTGTGGGACTCTTTCACAGCCGTGTCTTTCATTAACATGAAAAACCTACAAGTACCATCTTTCACCATGACAGACATGGCACCATGGTAGACATACTTGTAGTTTGAATGGAGTGCCGAGGGTGCTGCTCAGCGTGCTCATAGTTTATTTGTAACTGAAAGCCTGTACATGGTTACGGGCACAAAGATAGAGGAAGACCGCAGATTGTGGGTGCAATGCTCTACAGGCTCCAGTAATAAATAAATAAATGCACATTTTTTTTACCAGCATTATTATTTTATCTAAAGGTGACCTTAGTCTTTAAGCAGACCTTTCACCTTGTTTAGCTAACTATTTACCATTTTTTCCTCCCGATCCCTCTTACAAAATCAAATAAAACATTAATTTCCTTTGATTAGTCAATCACTCATTTTCACTGGATTTTTGATTCCTGAGCCAATGTCCATGTCAGTTTTAAAAAAAAAATGTTGGTTAAATTCAAGCTAAATATATAAAAAAAATAAAACTTCAGCTACAAATGTGTTGAACAAATAATGAAATGTATTTTGAAACAATATTATAATGACAACCTGAATTCTGCCTTTACATTAGCTGCAATGTGAGACAGGCTGTAAATGTTTTGACAGTGAAAGTTGGGGTAGAAGTTGCTAGATACTTAGAAGAGTGGTGAGTACCGGGAGGACCCCATCAATATAGCAATGCTCACTCAGTGAGTCAACAGAAAGTAGGTATTTGAAAAGGGATCTGCAGGGTTGCAGTAGTGAACAGTGGAGTCACCCACCAGCTCATATAGTGTAGCAAGAGTGAGTAAATTACATTATGCACAACAGAACAGAATAAACAGAACTGCAAATGGTAAGACAATTTACCTCTAAATATCCCAACTTTAAACCACTTTAAAGTGGCAAGAAACTGGTTTAAAAAAATAATTATATTTAAGTATGTATTCCTAATCCAATAAAGTACTTCACAGCCTCCTTCAAATTTCCATTTTTTAAATTTTTTTTTTTTTTTGCTTCTGTGATCTGACTTCTTGTTAGAGAGTGGCTATTTTCATTCTCCATGGTTTAAATGTATGTAGAAACATGGCACCCCCTCTTGCTTGCTCCAGGAGTGCACTAGGGACTCCTGGAGCAAGCAAGTTTGCGATTTGAAGTGTTAAAGGAGCAATGCAAATAATTACAATTAGCATGCACTACTTGTTCCAAACAAACAGGAGTGGTGGTGGAGGGGAAGAGAGGAAAGGGGTGTTGGTAGCTAATGTAGGACATTACAAAGAGGTAGACAAATACAGCATTAATGATTTAATTAAAAATTTAATACAGGGTCATTAAACAGTGGATGTGTATGGATTATTTTTGGAGAATAAGGATATGGTTTAGCGTCACTTTAACATTCAGGGAAGACAAATGCGCTAAAACCAATGACCACTGTATAGCAGTTCAATTAAGCAAAAAAAAAAAAACACAGAAAATGGGTGATTCTGACAGTTTGGCAATAGCTCAAAAGCACTTAATTTTTTTTTAAAATACCTGTCCATTAATTAACTAAAATTGAATTACTGACAACACTGAAAGTTCCAACATCCTATGTTGTCAAAGGTAAAAAACAGGCATCTATCTATCTATCTATCTATCTATCTATCTATCTATCTATCTATCTATCTATCTATCTATCTATCTATCTATCTATCTATCTATCTATCTATCTATCTATCTATCTATCTATCTATCTATCTATCTATCTATCTATCTATCTATCTATCTATCTATCTATCTATCTATCTATCTATCTATCTATTCTTCCTTTTAAAGCTTTGTGAACTGAACCTTTAGCATTACAGGATTATAGGAGCATAAACTAACATAAACCGACACAAGATGGCAGTACAACATCAGACAACTATAGTAGATGTCTGCTACATTCCATAATGCCATTTTAATTTGGCAATAATTTTGATTTTACATAATTAAATGAAGTTAATTTCTATGTAAGCTGAAAAGCATAGTAATGAGATTAACATTTTATTTTCATAAGCAGTCAGTGAGACCTAGATTGCATTGGTTTAGTCCAAATTATTTTCATTGCATGGTAAAGAAAGAGTAAACTGCATAACCTGCTGTAAATATGTGTTTTACTTTTAATGTCACAGAAAATATGCTACTGAATCTAGGGAAAAACTAGCCTGCTAACCTTAATGGTGCACGTTAATGTGCGTGAACAGGGATTTTTTACAACACACAAACACATACCTGAGTTGCCAGAATTGACTTGGCAGTTTTGCAGTGTATCTTGGATTGAACCTAGCAGGAAACTCACTCTCACCCACTGCTGTCCATTCAACTATGGGCAGGGCATCCTCTGCCCCGCAGCTATACATATACAAAGGGGGGGGGGGTGCCTAATGTGGCCACATGATCCACCCCAGTCTGGACAAAACCTAAGCTCAACCCTAAGGCTCCATTCACATCTAGACGTTTGTGGGCGTTTTTCTGCTCTAAGCCTCAGCTCTAAAAACGCCAAAACCCATTCGTTTCAATGGCCCCTGTTCACATCTAAGCGTTCTGATGCTTAATCACTTGCCGACCGCCGCACGAAGATGTACGTCGGCAGAATGGCACGGGCAGGCATAAGGACTTACCTGTATGTCCTTGCCTGCCCGCGGGCGGGGGGTCCGATGGGACCCCCCCGGTGCCTGCGGCGGTCGGATTATCGTCAGGGGCGATCAAAGGTGAGGGGGAGGCTACTCATTTGTGCCCCCCCCCCTTGCGATCGCTCCTGGCGAATGAAATGCTTCCTCGGCTTCTGTATAGTAAACAGAAGCGGAGGAAGTGATGTTATCGCTCCTCTGTATTTTCCGTTCCGGCGCCGAGGAGAGAAGACATCCGAGTGAGTGTAAAACACACACACAGTAGAACATGCCAGGCATACTGTACACCCCCCATCACCCCCAATCACCCCGATCATCCCCTAATCACCCCCCCCCCCCATCACACTGACACCAAGCAGTTTTTTTTTTTCTGATTACTGCATTGGTGTCAGTTTGTGACAGTTAGAAGTGGTAGGGCAGTTAGTGTTAGGTCCCCTTTAGGTCTAGGGTACCCCCCCTAATAAAGTTTTAACCCCTTGATCACCTCCCGTCGCCAGTGTCACTAAGCGATCATTTTTCTGATCGCTGTATTAGTGTCACTGGTGACGCTAGTTAGGGAGGTAAATATATAGGTTCGCCGTCAGCGACAGGGACCCCCATTTACTACCTAATAAAGGTTTTAACCCCTTGATTGCCCCCTAGTTAACCCTTTCACCGGTGATCACGTATAACTGTTACGGGTGACGCTGGTTAGTTCGTTTATTTTTTATAGTGTCAGGGCACCCACCGTTTATTACCTTATAAACGTTTAACCCCCTAATTGCCCGGCGGTGATATAAGTTAGGTTTTAGGGTCAGATAGGGTCTGCGTCGCCCCAGGCAGCGTCAGGTTAGTGGCAGTAGCGCTAACACCCACGCACGCAGCATACACCTCCCTTAGTAAGATAGTATCTGAACGATCAATATCTGATCCGATCAGATCTATACTATCGTCCCCAGCAGTTTAGGGTCCCCAAAAATGCAGTGTTAGCGGGATCAGCCCAGATACCTGCTAGCACCTGCGTTTTGCCCCTCCGCCCGGCCCAGCCCAGCCCACCCAAGTGCAGTATCGCTCGATCACTGTCACTTACAAAACACTAAACACATAACTGCAGCGTTCGCAGTGTCAGGCCTGATCCCTGCGATCGCTAACAGTTTTTTTGGTAGTGTTTTGGTGAACTGGCAAGCACCAGCGGCATAGTGCTCCCCGGTCGTAGTCAAACCAGCACTGCAGTAACACTTGGTGATGTGGCGAGTCCCATAAGTGCAGTTCAAGCTGGTGAGGTGGCAAGCACAAGTAGTGTCCCGCTGCCACCAAGAAGAAGACAAACACAGGAGTGTCGTGCCCATAGTGCCCTTCCTGCAGCATTCGCCAATCCTAATTGGAACCCACCACTTCTGCAGCGCCCCTATTTCCCCCATTCATATCCCCAACCAAATGCAGTCGGCTGCATGAGAGGCATTTTCTTTATGTCCTCCCGAGTACCCCTACCCAACAAACCCCCCAAAAAAGATGTTGTGTCTGCAGCAAGCGCGGATATAGGCGTGACACCCACTATTATTGTCCCTCCTGTCCTGACAATCCTGGTCTTTGCATTGGTGAATATTTTGAACGCTACCATACATTAGTTGAGTATTAGCGTAGCGGATAGCATTGCACAGACTAGGCACACTAGGCATTAGGCACTTCTCTCTCTATTGTTCTGCTCTTTTTTACTGTATTCTATTCTGCAATGTTTTATTGTTATTATGTTTTATCATGTTTGCTTTTCAGGTATGCAATTTTTTATACTTTACCGTTTACTGTGTTTTATTGTTAACCATTTTTTGTCTTCAGGTACGCCATTCAGCTGCAGCGCGGATTTATTTATCTTGACAGCAACAGCGTTTGCTCCCACCATGATATATAAAGCCGTGACTCCAGCGGAGGTGATATATGCCGAAGCATGGGGGCAGCAGGGGCGGAGGAGCTCCTACCTTTTGCGGGAGGATGCCCCCATGCTTCGGCATATATAAATGGTGCATGTATGCCCATCTTTAGAAGTGGGTGGATGAAGGGAGGTATTCTAATGGTGGGCATACCCACCGATCAATCTCTTTTTTTCGTTCAGCCCACAGGCTGCATGAAAAAAAAAAGATTACAATATATGCCCAACAAGGACCAGCAACGTACTGGTATGTTGCTGGACTTTGAGTGGTTATACCAGAATGATGCCTGCAGGTTTAGGTATCATCTTGGTATCATTCTTTTCAGCCAGCGGTCGGCTTTCATGTAAAAGCAATCCTAGCGGCTAATTAGCCCCTAGACAGCCTAGGAATGCCCCCCCACCGTCTTCCATGTTTTTCTCTGGCTCTCCTGTCCCAACAGGGAACCTGAGAATGCAGCCGGTGATTCCGCCAGCTGACCATAGAGCTTATCAGAGACCAGAATGGCTCCAAACATCTCTATGGCCTAAGAAACCGGAAGCTACGATTTTTCATGACTTAGATTTCGCCTGATGTAAACAGTGCCATTGGGAAATTGGGAAAGCATTTTATCACACCGATCTTGGTGTGGTCAGATGCTCTGAGGGCAGAGAAGAGATCTAAGGTCTAATAGACCCCAATTTTTTCAAAAAAGAGTACCTGTCACTACCTATTGCTATCATAGGGGATATTTTCATTCCCTGAGATAACAATAAAAATGATTAAAAAAAAATGAAAGGAACAGTTTAAAAATAAGATAAAAAAGCAAAAAAAAAATAAAGAAAAAAAATGCCCCCCTGTCCCCCCCTGCTCTCATGCAAAGGCGAACACAAGCGTCAGTCTGGCGTCAAATGTAAACAGCAATTGCACCATGCATGTGAGGTATCGCCGCGAAGGTCAGATCGAGGGCAGTAATTTTAGCAGTAGACCTCCTCTGTAAATCTAAAGTGGTAACCTGTAAAGGCTTTTAAAGGCTTTTAACAATGTATTTAGTTTGTCGCCACTGCACGTTTGTACGCAATTTTAAAGCATGTCATGTTTGGTATTCATGTACTCTGCTTAAGATCATCTTTTTTATTTCATCAAACATTTGGGCAATATAGTGTGTTTTAGTGCATTAAAATTTAAAAAAGTGTGTTTTTTCCCCAAAAATGCGTTTGAAAAATCGCTGCGCAAATACTGTGTGAAAAAAAAATGAAACACCCACCATTTTAATCTGTAGGGCATTTGCTTCAAAAAAATATATAATGTTTGGGGGTTCAAAGTAATTTTCTTGCAAAAAAAAAATAATTTTTTCATGTAAACAAAAAGTGTCAGAAAGGGCTTTGTCTTCAAGTTGTTAGAAGAGTGGGTGATGTGTGACATAAGCTTCTAAATGTTGTGCATAAAATGCCAGGACAGATCAAACCCCCCCAAATGACCCCATTTTTGAAAGTAGACACCCCAAGCTATTTGCTGAGAGGCATGTCGAGTCCATGGAATATTTTATATTGTGACACAAGTTGCAGGAAAAAGACAATTTTTTTTTTTTTTGCACAAAGTTGTCACTAAATGATATATTGCTCAAACATGCCATGGGCATATGTGAAATTACACCCCAAAATACATTCTGTTGCTTCTCCTGAGTACGGGGATACCACATGTGTGAGACTTTTTGGGAGCCTAGCTGTGTACGGGACCCCGAAAACCAAGCACCGCCTTCAGGCTTTCTAAGGGCGTAAATTTTTGATTTCACTCTTCACTGCCTATCACAGTTTCGGAGGCCATGGAATGCCCAGGTGGCACAACCCCCCCCCCAAATGACCCTATTTTGGAAAGTAGACACCCCAAGCTATTTGCCGAGAGGTATAGTGAGTATTTTGCAGACCTCACTTTTTGTCACAAAGTTTGAAAAAAGAAAAAGAAAATGTGTTTTTTCTTGTCTTTCTTCATTTTCAAAAACAAATGAGAGCTGCAAAATACTCACCATGCCTCTCAGCAAATAGCTTGGGGTGTCTACTTTCCAAAATGGGGTCATTTGGGGGGGTTTGTTCCATCTGGGCATTCCATGGCCTCCGAAACTGTAATAGGCAGTGAAGAGTGAAATCAAAAATGTACGCCCTTAGAAATCCTGTAGGCTGTGACTGGTTTTCGGGGCCCCGTACGCAGCTAGGCTGCCAAAAAGTCCCACACATGTGGTATCCCCGTACTGAGGAGAAGCAGCTAAATGTATTTTGGGGTGCAATTCCACATATGCCCATGGCCTGTGTGAGCAATATATCATTTAGTGACAACTTTGTGCAAAAAAAAAAAAGAAAAATTGTCACTTTCCCGCAACTTGTGTCAAAATATAAAATATTTCATGGACTCAACATGCCTCTCAGCAAATAGCTTGGGGTGTCTACTTTCCAAAATGGGGTCATTTGGGGGGGGGGGTTGTGCCATCTGGGCATTTTATGGCCTTCAAAACTGTGATAGGTAGTGAGGAGTGAAATCAGGGGGTGATTGGTTTTCGGGGCCCCGTACGCGGCTAGGCTCCCAAAAAGTCCCACACATGTGGTATCCCCGTACTCAGGAGAAGCAGCTAAATGTATTTTGGGGTGCAATTCCACATATGCTGATGGCCTGTGTGAGCAATATATCATTTAGTGACAACTTTTTGTAAATTTTTTATTTATTTTTTTTGGCATTATTCAATCACTTGGGACAAAGAAAATTAATATTCAATGGGCTCAACATGCCTCTCAGCAATTTCCTTGGGGTGTCTACTTTCCAAAATGGGGTCATTTGGGGGTGTTTTGTACTGCCCTGCCATTTTAGCACCTCAAGAAATTACATAGGCAGTCATAAATTAAAGGCTGTGTAAATTCCAGAAAATGTACCCTAGTTTGTAGGCGCTATAACTTTTGCGCAAACCAATAAATATACACTTATTGACATTTTTTTTACCAAAGACATGTGGCCGAATACATTTTGGCCTAAATGTATGACTAAAATTGAGTTTATTGGATTTTTTTTTATAACAAAAAGTAGAAAATATCATTTTTTTTCAAAATTTTCGGTCTTTTTCCATTTGTAGCGCAAAAAATAAAAATGGCAGAGGTGATCAAATACAATCAAAAGAAAGCTCTATTTGTGGGAAGAAAATGACACAAATTTCGTTTGGGTACAGCATTGCATGACCGTGCAATTAGCAGTTAAAGTGCTCTGGTCAGGAAGGGGATAAATCCTTCCGGGGCTGAAGTGGTCAAAGCAAAACGCCCATCACCCCAAAAAAGTACATGAGCTTCTTTTTTGGCAGATTACAGGCGTTTTACTGCTTTTACATTGGTGACCTTTTAACCTTGAAAATGCCTGTACAAAAAAGCTTCAAAACTCTGCAAAAACTCTGCAAAAAAGTCCCAAAAACACCTGAAAAAACGCCTGTAAAATCATATTCAGAAACATTGCAGTCACCACTTATCATGCTTTGAATGTAAAATTTAATTCATATGATCGCAATGATTATGCAATTTACTTACAACAAAATATGTTTTGTGTATTTAGTATAGAATATTACATGCTAATGTTGTAGAGTCACTCTACGTCCTGAAGGGAATATGCTAAATCTTTTTAGCAGATATAAAAAGGTTTTAAATTAAAGCAATGAGACTCCACAGGAAATTAAAGTGATTCTAAAAGCTGAAGGTTTTTTACCTTCATGCATTCTATTCATGAAGGTAAAAAACCTTCTGTGTGCAGCAACCCCCCAATCCTTACCTGAGCCCCTCCGGTCCAGCGATGTTCACGACAGCCCCCCCTGTATGCGGACTCTCCCTCCTCATTGGCTGAAACAGCAGCAGGAGCCCATTGGCTCCCACTGCTGTCTGCTGTCAATAACAGCTAGTGAGCCAATGAGGAGCGGGGGGGGGGCAAGCCGCCTTAGGACGCACAGAGCAGCGGCTCAGGCGAGCACACAGTGGGCTAATGAGGAGAGAGAGGGGGGCTTGAGCTGCCTTTCTATAAATATCTTATGGAGCAGCGGCTTGGAATCGAGCACACAGCGGTGCCACCAGGGCAAGCAGTTTTCTCTGGGGGTACTGCTTAAAGGGGGAGGAGCCAGAACACTAGCAGGGCACCCAGAGAGAAGAGGATTAAAGTTGCTCTGTGCAAAACTATTGCACACGCACATTAACTTTAATGGCACCCCAGGTTTACTCTGTGGGGTTTAATATTGAGTTGGCCTACCCTTTGCAGCCAGCTATAACAGCTTCAACTCTTCTGGGAAGGCTGTCCACAAATTTTAGGAGTGTGTCTATGGGAATGTGTGACCATTCTTCCAGAAACACATTTGTGAGGTGAAGCACTGATGTTGGACGAGAAGGCCTGGCTCGCAGTCTCCACTCTAATTCATCTCAAAGCTGTTCTATTGGGTTGAGGCAGGCCAGTCAAGTTCCTCCATCCCAAACTCGCTCATTCATGTATTTATGGACCTTGCTTTGTGCACTGGTCCAAATCATTTGGTGGAGTGGGGATTATGGTGTGTGGCTGTTTTTCAGGGGTTGGGCTTGGCCCCTTAGTTCCAGTGAAGGGAACACTTAAGATGTCAGGATATGAAGACATTTTGGACAATTTCATGCTCCCAACTTTGTGGGAACAGTTTGGGGATGGCCCCTTCCTGTTCCAAAATGACTGCGCATTAGTGCACAAACCAAGGTCCATAAAGACATGGATGATCGAGTTTGGGTTGGAAGAACTTGACTGGCCTGCATAGAGTCCTCACTTTAACCTGATAGTACACCTTTGGGATGAATTAGAGCGGAGACTGCGAGACAGGCATTCCCATCCACATCAGTGCCTGACCTCACAAATGCGCTTCTCGAAAGAATGGTCAAACAATCCAATAGACACACTCCTAAACCTTGTGGACAGCCTTCCCGGAAGAGTTAAAGCTGTTATAGCTGCAGAGGGTGGGCCAACTCGATATTGAACCCTACTGAACCAGACTGGGATGCCTACTGACCCAGACTGGAATGACATGGGATGCAAGTTCATGTGCGTGTAAAGGCAGGTGTCCCAATACTTTTGACAATATAGTGTACATTTCAAGCTTCCCTGACCCCTTTGTTATCCACTAAGATGTCTTATATGTGACTATACATGGGATTTGATTTTAGCTCAATGTTGTATACAGTATATACACTATATTGTGAAAAGTATTGGGACACCTGCCTTTACATGCACATGAAGTTTAATGGCATCCCAGTCTTCATCCGTAGGCTTCAATATTGAGTTGGCTCACCCTTTGCAACTATAACAACTTCAACTCTTCTGGAAAGGTTGTCCACAAGGTTTAGGAGTGTGACTATGGGAGTGTTTGACCATTCTTCCAGAAGTGCAATTGTGAGGTCAGGCACTGATGTTGGATGAGAAGGCCTGGCTCGCAGTCTCCGCTCTAATTCATCCCAAAGGTGTTCTATCTGGTTGAGGTAAGGACTCTGTGCAGGCCAGTCAAGTTCCTCCACCCCAAACTCGCTCATCCATGTCTTTATGGACCTTGCTTTGTGCACTGATGCGCAGTCATGTTGGAACAGGAAGGGGCCATCCCCAAACTGTTCCCACAAAGTTGGGAGCATGAAGTTGTCCAAAATGTCTTGGCATTCTAATGCCTTAAGAGTTCCCTTCACTGGAACTAAGGAGCCAAGCCTGACTCCTGAAAAACAACCACACACTATAAGACCCCTCCACCAAATGATTTGGACCAGTGAACAAAGCAAGGTCCATAAAAACATGGATGACCAGGTTTGGGATGGAGGAACTTGACCGGCCTGCCTCAACCTGATAGAACAACTTTGATAAGAATTAGAGTGGAGATTGTGAGCCAGGCCTTCCCATCAAAGTTGGGAGCATTAAATTATCCAAAATGCCTTGGTATGCTGATGCCTTAAGAGTTCCCTTCAATGGAACTAAGGGCCCAAGCCCAACTCCACACTATAATCCCTCCTCCACAAAAGGATTTGGACCAGTGCACAAAGCAAGGTCCATAAAGACATGGATGAGTGAGTTTGGAGTGGAGGAACTTGACTGGCCTGCACAAAGTGCTGACCTCAACCCAATAGAACACCTTTGGGATGAATTAGAGCAGAGACTGCGAGCCAGGCCTTCTCATCCAACATCAGTGCCTGACTTCAAAAATGCGCTTCTGGAAGAATGCCCAAACGTTCCCATAGACACATTCCTAAACCTTGTGGACAGCCTTCCCAGAAGGGTTGAAGCTGGTTATAGCTGCAAAGAGTGGGCCAACTCAATACTGAACCCTCTAGACTAAGACTGGGATGCCATTAAAGTTCATGTGCATGTAAAGGCAAGTATCCCAATACTTTGGACAATATAGTGTATGTAGCACTCTCTAGTGTATGCTACTAGAAGTGTTGTGAGGTAAAACATAGTCTGGCTCTTTGATAAACCTGAGTCACTGAATCTGGGTCAGGGTTATAAGAGGCCAGGGCTGAATGACTCATCCTGGCAGCTCTCTGGTGCCTCCCCCTGTTTCTAGAACATTGGCGATTGTTCTGGAAGTGGTGGGTGGAGGTGAGGAGGAGGTGTCATGAATATTTAGGGCCTTTAGCCAATCACCGGGAGTGGGCCTGATAGGGAGCTAAATAAGCCCTTACATAGACATGGATCATGCTAGCAGGGGAGTTCAGGTGGAAGATGGAGAAGCGAAGCTGAGGAAGGCTGTTGGTGGCCCTTGAGAGACCCTCACTGTGGGGAGTAATCTCGGGCTGGAGCTTGGGAAAGCTGGCCTGGAAGGATCCCACCATAGAAGGCAGTTGAAGGGATTCAAGCCGGAAAGGCAGCGGAGAGAGCAAGGAGAGACAATGAGTAGATCAGCATGTGCAAGGACAGACTAGGGGAGTGACTGCCAACTGTAGCAGTACTCTCTTGAAGACAGCGGTGTGCCAGTTTTTCATGTAAACCCTGCCCTGGGGAGTCTCCATGTGTGTGTCAGTCAGGAGGAATGGGAAGAGAGAAGCAGCCATGTGTGGCCGTTGGAAGCCAGGCAGGCTAGTATTTTCTGCGGGGCAGTGGAACTGGGATCAGTTTCTACAGGGAAGCAGGAGATGTGATGTGCTGTTTTACACCATATGTGCTACTTTTCAAGGGACTGAGATTTCCTGCCTGTACAGGGCTGTTCCTTAACTGACAAAAAGCCTGTCAGTTCACTCAGGAGTGAACTACTAACAGAAGCTGTGCAAAGAGGAACAAAGTTTGTGCGGCTGGAAGGAAGAAGAGAAGTTTCTAAATAGGGAGGAAGTTTCCCTGAATTGTTGTCACACTGGGCATCCCATAATCCCTTACCCCATCCAAGTTATTATCCTCTAATAAAACAACAAAACAAGCCAAAGACCGATTTCTGTGTCCAGATGAAAGAAGAAAATGCTGAGTGATTGGCTGTGCAGCAGTGGGGAACCCTTTTACTTGCAGCACCTACAGGGGTAGTGCTAAATATGTAGAATTTAGAACATTTGTGCTACAGTCTCTTTGTGCAACAGTAGAATTCATATTGTCTGATCAAGGGATTCAGTATGCTGAAGTGTTGCAGCTTATTATATATTTATTTCAGTTGATAAAGCAATAAATCAGAATTTTCTTCCAGGCATTCAAATCCCTTTGTATATAGCTACCTTAAATCTGATTATCCTCTTTTCAGATTGCTGTATTAATGACAACAGTTGCAGAAACAGAGTTACAAAAAAAGTTGCATCCAAGAAAAAAAAGAAATAAGATAATTTTTTTTTAACATGTCCATATGAAAATATTCATACTTAATAGAATGTCCTTCAGAGACTGGAGATTTTTAGTGAGGGTACAGTTATTTCAAGCATAGTCATATCTGACACTGGTCTATAATTCAGTGTTGCCAAGCCCCCGAAGTGAAATTTACTGGCAGAACGCCAAAATTTACAAATGGCGCCAATTTTTTACTGACCGAAAATCATGAAATTTACTGTCAGATCCACATTTTTTACTGGCACTGCAAAAAAGTACCTAAAATTACTGTTTTTAGTGCTAAACAGTGCAAATATCAATATTTGAACTATAAACACATAGCTAGTGCTATTAGCAATGTGTTTAAGTTAAACAAAAGTCAAAAAACATATTTCTCAATTTACATGAAGGTCAGGTTACTATAACCCGGCCAGCAGAGAGTTCTCCCTTACATCAGAGTCTGCAGGATGGTGACCAGAGATCACCTTTTGCAGAGTGAATACACTAAGGTAAGGGGGGATTACTAATATAGAGGGGAACCTTTATATCAGTGTCCTCTTACATTATTGTATTCACTCCCCCCTTACATCAGTGACCCCCCTCAGACTGGCCTGGCGGCGCTGTCACTGACCTCCTCTCAGGTGCACCCTGCAGGGCTCAATCAGACGGCTCCAGCTTGGCGGCTATTCTATAGTCTCCTCTCCACAGTCCACACGTGTCTGTCTCTTCCTGTAACCCCATCCCGGCGGAGCTCCCACTCTTGACTCCTTTCTAGGATCCCCTCAGAGACTGCAGACATGATAAAAGACAAGAGATGGTCAGAGACTGCGGACATACTACAGGAGGTGGACAGAGGCTGCGGACATGATGCAGGAGGTGGACAGAGGCTACAGACATATTACAAGAGGTGGACAGAGACTGCAGACATACTACAGGAGAAATACAGAGGCTGCGGACATCATACAGGAGGTGGACAGAGACTGCGGACATACTACAGGAGGTGGACAGAGGCTGCGGACATACTACAGGAGGTGGACCGAGGCTGTGGACATACTACAGGTTGTGGACAGAGGTTGCGGACATACTACAAGAGGTTCACAGAGACTGCGGACATACTACAGGAGAAGGACAGAGGCTGCGGACATGATACAGGAGGTGGACAGAGACTGCGGATATGATACATGACACAGGAGGAGGACACAGCACACTGATGATGTGGACTGGAGAAGCAATATGATGGTGAATAGAGCACATCAGTCCCTGTCCCCTGCATATGCCATGCAGTCAGGCCCAGGGACAGAAACTGATGTGCTCTATTCACCATCATATTACTTCTCCCGGCTCCAGTCCCAGTAATGTCCTCCTTTTACTACGGATATTATCCCCCCACAGCTTTACTCTCCGTACCTCCGCCTGTGTGTGCAGTCGAGTGTGTGTGCAATCATGCTCTGCATGACAAGACAGAATCGCCTGGCTCAGCTTGCCGCCATGCTCTCTCTCGATCGATTCGAAAATGGTGCCGGGCAGCGCTATTACGTTACTGTGCATGCGCCGCCCGGCCGCATGCGTACGAGCTTTCCCGAGCCCCGAGCCCGGCCAGCTTCGGAACGGCGCATGCGCAGTTGCATGTTCGGCTCTCGACCATCATTTTTACGGGCAGCGGTGCCCGTAACAGACTTTCATGGGCGCCCCAAAAAAGGGTTTAAATTTACAGGCTGCCCATAAATCTACAGACGGTTGGCAACACTGCTATAATCTCTTATCCAAGACAAAGAGGTTTATTTACTAAAGGCAAATAGACTGCTCTTTGCCTTTTCCCCAGAACTTAGTGAATGTGGTGAAGCTCTCACTTTGTAAAGAATATCCTACCAGGTGCAAGGAAAATAAAGTAAAACATCAAATAAAAAAAAAAACAGCATTTTTGCTTGCACATGATTGGATGATGGAAATCAGCTCTGGGGAAAATGAGTGCAACTGCACTTGAAAAGTGTAGTTTGTTTGCTCTTAGTAAATCAACCCCAAAATCTCTTTAAAGCTGTACTCTGGGATAAGCAAATACAGGCATACCCCACTTTTAAGTATGCAATGGGGTTTATTTACTAAAGCTGGAAAGTGCAAAATCAGGCTCACTTCTGCATAGAAACCAATGAGCTTCTAACCTCAGCTTGTTCAATTAAGCTTTGGTAATAAAACCTGGCAGCTCATTGGTCTCTATACAGAAGTGAGCATGATTTTGCACTTTCCAGCTTTAGTAAATAAACCCCATTGTGTACTTAAAAGTGGGTTATGCCTGTAAATACAAGAGACATGGGTATCCTCACTTGAATCTTTGTGTCCTGTATTTCTGTACATTATTTTCAGTAGTAATCATGAAAGAAAACAAACAATAATGGGCAATAAAAAATGGAAACCTGTGAAGATTCTTTATATCTGAATGTTTTATATATAATCATGTTGGTAAAAAAAATAAAAAACAAAGGTTTAATCGCAATACATGTGGTATGCCATGGTGAATAATGGAAATAATAGTGGTGTGCTAATTAAAATAAAATTCAGGGATTTAACAGGGTCGTATATAGTGCATCATAGCAAAATATAAGGATAATATTGGAATACTTTAATAGTGACAGGCCCACAGGGGACTAAATTATATTAATTTGATGGTCTAAAAGGTAATGAATTCACAATAAATAGGCAAATAATGGATATCCTGACAACACAAGGGCTCCAAAAGGCTAAATGTATACAAAACACAGGCAGCAGTTCACTGTTACAACATGTAGGCAGCAATAGGCAAACATTCAATAAGCAGACAGAAAATGGGGCAATATGTAAGCAACTAAATGGTAATTATGACTATATAGGAACAGCAAACTGGCAATTGTGACAATATGTGAACAATAAACCAACAATAATATAGAGCAATATAGAAAATTAGGATCAATCATGATAATATGTGAACAGCAAGGAGGCAATTGTGACACTATATGACCAAACCCCCACCTCCCACAAGCAAAAATACCTCCCTCATCCTTCTTTCTGTGCCTAGCAAATCCCCCCCCCCCCCTCTAAAACACACTCAAAAACTTCTCAGACGTGTTTTGCTCTTTGAGACGCTTAATTGTAGAGGCCTCCTTGATTAAGCCATGAAAAGGGCGAAACAAGTTTTCTACAGGTGAAGAACAGGAGCTGAAGCCATCTCATTGTCAGTCTCTGTGTGCAGATGGTTACCTTTTTGTTGAAGTCATCGGGGGGTCTTACACATACTCCTGATAGCTGCAGCCTCCATAGAGTGTGTATATCTTACAAGCCATCCAATTGCCTCCAAACGCACCCAGTAATGGCCCCCCCACGTGTGCACCCTTGCAATGCACCCCAGGATCCACATGCCCACTGGCGCACCTGGAACTGACATACCAGGTGCTGCTGGGTAGATCCAAGCAGACATGCATCCATTCCCCTCGCTTTCTTCTTGCTGATCCCAAAGCGACATGTAAAATGTCACTTCCATGTCCCCATGTCAGTTTCCCGCAATGTATGGCTGGAGAAGAATCTAATGCAGTGTGATCTGCACTGCATTAGATTTACTGGAGGTCAGGTGAGACATCAGGGTCCTTTTAGACCCCTGGTGTCTCATTAAAGGGAACTTTTTGTCTTCTATGTGATGAAAAAAAACTTTTTTCAACTGTAAAAAATTAAGTTACACCTGCCTGTATGCTTTCAGAAAATATGTTTAAGATGATTTTCCAAAAATGTGTGCAAAAAACGCAAAAAGGCTGTAGCAGCAAAAGGGTTAAATAACATGCCTGGGGGATGCCCTTAATCTACCTGTCAGGTGACGCATTTGTATGATGTATACAACCTACTACAGCAAAACTGACATTTACAAAAAAATACATACAGTTAAAATTGCCAGCAAATTACCGCTTTGGCAGCTGTAGGGAGGAGGAGAGGAGAAGGAGAATAAATTCTGAAATATTCGTATAGTGTTAAAATTGAATAATCCTATATAGTGTGTATATAGTGGTAAGTAAGGCAAAACATTTACCTCGATTGTAAATAGAACCAATATGGTCTACCATCCCTGAATGAAGAGACGATCTTATGCCACGGACAAAACGCAGAAGGGCTGGAGATAGATAATGCCGCCCCTTGTTTTTCCCTTAGGCCCCTTTCCCACTGGAGCTGTTTTCAGGCGGTATTGCGCTAAAAATACCGCCTGAAAACCGCCCCTAAACAGCCTCCGCTGTTTGTTCAGTGTGAAAGCCCGAGGGCTTTCACACTGAAGCGGTGCGCTCGCAGGACGGTAAAAAAAGTCCTGCGAGCCGCTTCTTTGGAGCGGGGAAGGAGCGGTGTATTCACCGCTCCTAAACCGCTCCTGCCCATTGAAATCAAGGGGACAGCGCGGCTATACCGTGGTAATACCGCGGCTATAGCCGCGCTGTACGAGCGGATTTAACCCCTTTTCGGCCGCCAGCGGGGGTTAAAACCGAACCTCTAGCGGCCGAATACCGCTGCAAGAACGACGGTACAGCAGCGCTAAAAATAGCGCTGTTGTACCGCCGACGCCCCCATCACCCCAGTGTGAAAGGGGCCTTACAGCGCCCAAAGACGCACCAAATGTTCGCCTAATAAAGGGTTCTAATGTTGGGGAGAACAGCCTGGGTTTGTCCTAGAATATTTAGAATTGAGGTAAATATTTTGCCTTACTTACCACTATATACACACTATATAGGATTATTCAATTTTAACACTATATGAATATGTCATAATTTATTCTCTCTCTTTGGTTACATTTACTCTCTCTCTTTGGTCTTCCCATTTTTATAAATCCTGGCTTCGGTCTATGCATCTATAATTAGTGTTTTATGAATACAAGCATCAGGTAGGCATTCCTTTTCAGTTCATCATTATTTTGCATAAAATGTATTCTATAAAATGTATGATTATTTCTCTATAAAATATATATAGGTATGTCCTATTGACGTGCCATGCAATTTTATTCATGGCAATTTTTAAGCATATCCATTTACAATCGTAGTTTTTCTTATAGTATATATTATTTCATGCGACACTTCTCAAAAACCTCCTGAAGAAGATCCTCTGAGCGTAACATGTAGAGTAAGAAGTGGTTGTATATGTCCAAAGAAATAATACATGATTCTTGTAAATGTTTACTGCGATTTTAAAGAATTGTTTCAATAAAATGTATACTTTTTCGAATTGGTTGTTTACTCTACACCTTGGTACCTTAAAAGTTCCACTTGCCCTTTCTCTTCTTTTTCTTTTATCAGAATAAGAAAGCCTCAATAAACAATAATCATTAGGACACATGAGGCTGCTGCGGCGATGTTGGCTTTTGTTTTTGTCAACTTTCAGGTTTTGCATTTTATGATTGAATTTGAAATCACATCTTTGATCTGGTTATATTGATGTGATATGTGAGATATTGACAGGGACATGGACCGGGTGGAACTTTGGCATCTCCCCCTTCTGTTAGATGGATGCTACTCATACATTGTCCATAGTATATTTATTCCTCTGATGACAAATTTGATGACAAGCGTCCAAAGTCCTGATAAAGCTGCTTTGGGGTAAAATGCACAGACCAAAGGGAATTAAAATTTCATACTAGCATGCATCTGTGCATTTTAATATAATATATCCAAGCATCTGTGTTGTCCAGGAATTTTAATGGATCTTTTGTGATTGGTCGTCACAATTTTATGGAAGAATTAGTACCTATTTGTTTTTGTTATAATACTAGTCTATATATTTTTAATAAATGTCTGTGGATTTTAAAATGGGTTCCTAGGTGGAATACGCAAAGTCCTGCATTTTTGCAGTTCTTTGTATGGCTATAGATGGGCCTGCTGGGTCCCTCCCACAACTCAACACAGCACGGGCTCTGTGCAGCACAATGATGATATCATCTATACGTTTACATTATATCTGGGTTTCTAAAGGGATTTGGTGCACACAAAGTGGATTTATATATTTTTTGGCTAATAAAGGAATATATTTGAATGAAAGCTTTTGTGCCGAGGGGTTGAGCTTTAAGTCCTAAAATACGGTAAATCCTTACATTGTGCATAAGATGTTTTTACCTTACTCAACTGAATTCAGTCCATGTTCATGGGGAAAAATAATGGATCTGACTAAAAATTTATGCCAACACAGTATCCTTTTAGTTTAATGAATTTATTGAACTGAAAATGTAGATCATGCTGTTAGGTTCTAATGGGTATGGGGCCAATACTCCCAACATTTTTAATAGGGTGACATTCTTCCTATAATTAGGCAGATATCTTCCAAATGTTTTGGCTTGCTCTCTCTGTAAACTGAAGACATAAAGCAATTGATTTGTGTAATGTGCAAAAACTAATAGTATGAAAATTAAACAGATAACAATAATACATGAATTTACCTGCCTAGAATTTGATGCTGATAATTTGGGTTTGAAAATCAAATAGTAAGCGTGTCTTATTTAGTAAAGGTCACATTTGCATGCAAACTTTTTGTGCTTTGCAGCTGTAACAGTAGTCATGTGAAAAATGAAAAATGGCTCTGATAGCAAACATCAAGCTCTGGCAATCACATTCCTTAAAATTCCTAAGTTGCTATAGTGTACAACTCACTTGAAAGCATACCTGTAAAGGACATCAGTAAATACTTACTTTTCCTGCTGTCCACTCCACTGAACTCCTCGTAGATTGTCAACGCTGAAGAGGGTCAGTCACCTGGGCCCCTGCAGTTTTCACTGGTTCCTCCTTTTGACCTCTATTACAGGAGGTAGTAGTGACATGGAGATCAAAGGTTGAATCCAGTGAAAGCTGTGTAAGACGCAGCATTTTTAGAAGTGTTGGTTTTAGCATGGACATCAGTGGAAGATATCTGCAGATCTGAATCTAGTGATGTGGTGGAAAGAAAGGTAAGTATTTACTAACTTCTATTCTGGTATGGCTTCAATTGATATATACTATAGTAACAAGGTCACTTTAACAATTGTTGGCTTGACCTCAGTGGGAGTAAAGGAATGTAGCGCCCTACTAGTGAAGTTGCTAGGTAAATTTAGTTTTTGGCTCCTTCTTTAATCAAGGGAGCAGAGGTTGTTTAGTTTGGTCTTTTCGGGGTTTCACAGGTTGGGAGTTTGGTTGCCTCCCCCTGTGTCTCGAAGAGCTTAGGGAGGGAGAATTCAAATAAGCAGCCTGTATATTTACCAGGACCTAGACAATCCCAGCCCAGATGGTGGTTGGGAAGCTCATAAGTAGTCTAAAGCCCTGGAGAGATTGTCTTTCCCAGGAAGGAGAGTTCCTAGGCCCAGGGAGGCTGTTGCCCGTTAGGAAGCTTAAAATGGAGTTCCACCCAAAAGTAGAACTTCCGCTTTAAGCACTCCTCACCTCCTGACATGCCACATTTGGCATGTCATTTTTTTGGGGGGGAGTGGGTACTTAGTTTAGAGTGGGACTTCCTGTAGCACTTCCTTCTTCCAGCGCTTGGCCTCCTAGGCGACTCCTCCTCTCCCCTAGGCGGCCCCTCTCTGCCATCAATCTTCTGGGACATGTGACAGGTCCCAGAAGATTGCCTGGCCACTAGCAGAGCGCAGCCCCAACTCACGCATGTGCAGTGCGCACCCAGTCATGAAGCCAAAAGCTGTCACGGCCAGGCGCCCACAGTGGCTATGACGGCGCTGGCAGAGAGGAGGGAGAGAGGAGCGAGGCTCAGGTCGGCCGCATCGCTGGACTGTGGGACAGGTGAGTGTTTGTTTATTAAGAGTCAGCAGCTACACTTTTTGTAGCTGCTGACTTTTAATAAACTAAAAAATGTGTGAAACTCCACTTTAAGGATAGGATTGCTGTTCTGCAAGGCTCCAGGGGCTGCAGTGCTGTGACCTAGAAACAGCCTGGATCTGATTGCAAGTTTTCATCAAGAGATATGGTCTAGAGAAGTGTATCCCTCATTGAGTGGTGTCCAGAGGAAGCAGAAAGGAAGTCCTGGGGCCTTGTGAGTAAAGACCTTAAAAGTGATCCCTGTAACTGTATCGTGTTCTGAAGATTGCACTGGGTACCAGCATTTATACATTGGAACACGGTAAAAACCAAATGCCAGCGTGATTTCTCCCCATGGTCTTAATCTGTGAGGGAATATACCGTTCAGTGGTCACAGTTGCTTAAAGAGAAAACTGTCTTCTAATTGCTATGTTCTAACCATTTTGGAGTATCCCATGCCCTAATTCCTCTCCTGGTAAAAGTTCTGCAAGCAATAATTTACAAAAAGACATATCCCTAGACTGTTTATTGGAATGAAGGGACTGTTACTTGGGTGACTGGTGGCCTCTGTTTTTGGAAGGAACCAGTTAAATTTAGCAGCCCCTACAGGGGTAGCGCTACGGGAATATATTACAGTAATCAGGGCATTTGCAGAGCAACTCCAAGCAACAGTAAACAAGTAAAATCAACCGGTGAATAGGCAATGTTTTTCCAGGAAGTATGGAAACTGAGATAAACAACAAGAACTGCAATTTTCCTTAATCAGAGTCTCATATAATTCGTTGCTACAATCTTCTTGGTACTTGGTTTCATGTAAGATAATTTTTCGGCATGTAGCATGCTAAAAGGGTTGTATTTGTGTAAAACACATTCTCTTACAGTATACCAGGATATAAAGGCGGAACTTAACATCAACAATGGATATCAGCAGTCTTAGAAATGTTGTAAGCAGAAAAGCCAGTGATCCAAATTTCCAAGGTCAAAATTATCTCTAAAATGATAATAATAATATTTTTGGGCCCATTATTATGATTATTTTTGGAGGCTTTGTGAGTTCTTTGACAGTTTTTTTCTCTTTCTTGTGCTTGTTATTTTCTCATCTCTTCCACTATACACTGGGCCATGCTAGATAGTGTCCCAGGCTCATGTCTTCACATGTAACATTGCCTTGACCCTCTCAATTACATATTCTGGTAATTGTTAAGTCTGTTTGGCCCACTGTTAAAAAACAACGGATGCCAGCTGGCTTGGAGTAAGCGGTCTGCGACACTGTGGTAGGTAGCAATTTTTTTTGCTATAATGGCAATGAGGGGGAGGGGCAGATGTTGTATTGTAGTTTCCCTACAGTTTAAAGCCAACTTCACAAAACTTGAAAATGACCCCTTGTATTGGGGCTGTATCCACACTACGGTTTTTAATTATTAGTTTAGGTCTAGGGGACTTTTTTGTGTAGATTTACGTATTTTCTCCATGCTGCTATACTGGTCCCCACAACTCCAGCAATGTAAGGTGTTGCAGACATCAAGATTAGGGATGAGCCGAACACCGGTTCGCACTAGAACAAGCATGCCTGTAAGGTAGCGCATCTTTCCGATGTTTATTACAATCCCGCTACAAAATTGCATTTCTAAAGGAAAAATGTCATTTAAAATTGCCGGATCCCGGAAATATACATGAAAAATCAATTTAAAAAAGCGTGCGGCCCCCCCCAGTCCATACCAGGCCCTTCGGGGACTGGTGTGGATATTAAGGGGAACTCTGTGTCAAATTCATACCAGGCCCTATAGGTCTGGTATAGATTTTAATGGGAACCCCAAACCCCAAAATGTAAAAAAAAATGGCGTGGGGGTCCCCCCAAAATCCATACCAGACTCTTATCTGAGCAAGCAGCCTGGCAGGCCAGGAAAGGGGAGGAGGAGCGAGCGCCCCCCACCCTCCTGAACCATACCAGGCCACATGCCTTCAACATGGGGAGGGTGCTTTGGGGTCCCTTATCAGCGGGTGGGGGCTTATTGGAATCTGGAAGCCCCCTTTAACAAGGGGGCCCCCATGTGAATGGGTATAAAAAAAGACAAAAGAGGTGCCCCAGGGATTTTATGGGCAAGGGATGATACCAGATAAAAGAGTCTGAAGCATATTTAAAAAAAGTAGTACAAAATTTATTGGTTTATAGACGTACAGTTACATATAGAAATATTAAAATCAGAAATCGATGGTCATGCTACAGCAATCTACAGCTAAATTCTGAATCATGAGGTTGGTCTCATAGTGGGAGGTCAATCAATTTACATAAATTCAGAAATCCCAATATGTTTCGGAATATGTTTGAATTGTTAGATTCCTTCTTTAGGGGCTGGTTTGAAACAAGCTGTATTGTCTAGTAACACAGCGGTAGAAAAAAGATCATCAAATCAAAAAGTCATGTATGTATATATATATATATTTACACATGGTGTTAGAATAAAAAATGTATAAGCAACAATCTAGGGAACAGCATGTAAGGGCAAGCAAATTTAGATCTGGTAGTACTTACAGAGTAACCATCTTAAGTAAGTCCAGATACACATCAGAATCTGCTTAAAACAGGGTCTGCGTCTCAGGTGGCCCCATCACATGGGTCATTAAGAAAGGGCTCTCCAAGGTGAATGGAAAACATATGCAATGTCCTCTAGCCAAACAAGGGCATGTAGTTCACCATGATGCAATTTCAAAAGGAGAGTAAAAGGAGAGAGGAGAGCAAATCTGCAAAGAGAAGGGGGGCACAGTCAGGCAAAAGAGTCCACAAGGATCGATAAGAAGCTGAGGTCAGCCCCTAAACAAAAGAGGTGTATTATATAAATATTGTGAATGTAACAGCGTTAGAACATGCTACAAGGGGAAGAGAAGGATTAATCGTGCAGGTGTCAATTAGACACATATATGTGGGTAGATTAGCTCATTAGTATAGAGTAAGTATAATTTAAACATGGTGGTGTAGAGCAAATAAGTAGTCTATGTATTATACAAACGACTTTAGCTGAAATGTACAGGTAGATATATTATAATAAAGTCTAATCAAAGAACAAACCATGTAGAAATAAACATGGTCAACTTACTGTTGACTGTCAGCAAAAACAGCTTTCTCTTGAGCAGTGGTAGGATCTTGGCTGTGTAGCAACTGCTTAATGAATGTGTCTGAATATATTTAGATCAATGAATCTAATGGTACTCATGAGGAGGTATGGCTCAATCCTGGTAGACATCAGCTGACTGGGGGGCTTGTCCCGAGGTTTAATGAGCTTCCCCAAATCAGCTGCGATGCCAGGATTGCTGGGGATTAGTCAGCTAAACGATCCCCTAGCTCCATCGGCGTCCGGCTTCACCGCGTCGTGCGGCACGGTGACGTCAGATGTCACAGGGCAGTCGACACTGGGAGTGGGTGGAGACATCCCCAGCAGAATGGGAGGAGCAACCCGTGCATGTCCGGACCCGCGGCGCAGAAATGGGAACAGAAGCCGAAAGGAATGCCCCAAGGCGAATGAACGTGGCGGGGCCTCCCCATGCCGGGGGGACCCAATTGCCAGATTCCTGCGATGTGAACGAGCCAGGCAGTGAGGCACAACCTTGAAAGGGGACGCAGAGCCTGTGAAATGAAGAAGCAGATCTTTAATACATAGCAATACATGGGTACATATCTTATAATCAAAAACAGATGTATAAACAGTTATAAATGGCATCACAAGAGCATCTTAGGATACATAATTGTAAATTTAAAATCGTAGACAGTTAACATTGAAATGCAACAATGGACAGATTAAGGCCACAGAACATTTGAAAACAAATGTGGACAATATATGGGTACATAATAATACACGGTATAGGTATCATAGAGAAAGGAGGAGAAAAGACCCCATAGATGAATACAAGCAATCTTAAAAAGTGGAGGTGTTAAAGATGTAGTAACATTTGAAGATTCACATATCTCTCTCAAAGCCTCCTGATGAAAAGTAGGCCCTGTAAGAAAGGCTTAAAATTGAAAGCTTTGTTCAAGCCTGGGTGTGAGGTGGCATTCAAATCCGAAATCCATCTAAGCTCACGTTGGAGGAGGATCTTGTTAAGATCACCTTCACGAGAGCTCAGGTGTATTCGAAACCAGCACCAGATCTGTAATCCTGGGGAAGCTGCCATTTTGGACCTGGGCCACATGACTCCCCAGGGGTAAGTCTGGATTGCTGGTTTTCATGGCTGAAACATGACGATAAATTCTCTTCCACAGTTTCTGTATGGTTTTACCGATGTAGTAACAACCACAATCACATTGTAGAAAGTAAATGACTAGCGTAATCTGGCAGTTGGCAAAATGTCTGAGGGTAAAACTCCAGTCATTAGGCAACCGTATGCCCTTTCGGGTATCCATGTAACGACAGTGGGCACATGAACCACAGGGAAAGGTCCCCAAAAGTTTGCATTGATCTCCACGGGTAGAGCCCTTAAATTAATTTTGACCAACATGTCCCAGAGCCCCGTCTGTATGTAACAAGAGGGTCTGTGGGGACAAACGATCCTATTGTTGGATCAGAGGCTAAAATATGCCAATATTTATTGAAAATTTGTTTGACTTTCAGATGTTCATTGGAGTAGGTGGTAATAATTCTAATATAGTCATTGGGAGTAGGGATGAGCCGAACACCCCCCGGTTTGGTTCGCACCAGAACCTGCGAACGGACCGAAAGTTTGCACGAACGTTAGAACCCCATTGACGTCTATGGGACTCGAACGTTCGAAATCAAAAGTGCTCATTTTAAAGGCTAATTTGCATGGTATTGTCCTAAAAAGGGTTTGGGGACCCGGGTCCTACCCCAGGGGACATGTATCAATGCAAAAAAAACTTTTAAAAACGGCCGTTTTTTCGGGAGCAGTGATTTTAATGATGCTTAAAGTAAAAAAAAAAAAAGTGAAATATTCCTTTAAATATCGTACCTGAGGGGTGTCTATAGTATGCCTGTAAAGTGACGCGTGTTTCCCGTGTTTAGAACAGTCCCTGCACCAAATGTCATTTTTAAAGGAAAAAATCTCATTTAAAACTGCTTGCGGGTTTAATGTAATGTCGGGTCCTGGCAATATGGATGAAAATCAGTGAGACAAACGGCATGGGTACCCCCCAGTCCATTACCAGGCCCTTTGGGTCTTGTATGGATATTAAGGGGAACCCCGCACCCAAATTTAAATAAGGAAAGGTGTGGGGCCACCAGGCCCTATATACTCTGAACAGCAGTATACAGGCTGTAGGTTTGTTGTTAAGTAGAATCTCTTTGTAATTTTGAACGGGTACATTTTTAACGTGTTTAGCTCCAGCCAAAAAATCTTTTTTTAAGCTTTTTGGAAAACATAGGGAAGGGTTATCACCCCTGTGACATTTGTTTTGCTGTCTTTCCTCCTCTTCAGAAGATTTCACCTCACTTTTTGTCCCAATGGATTGGAAAGCATCAGTGGAAAGGAGAAATGTTTTTCCCATATTAACTCTTACAGGAGAGAATTTCCCTTCCTAGGGGTAGATTTATTCTCACTTCCTGTTGTCTCCTTCCGTTTGCAAGTAGGAGTCGTTTGTAAGTTAGTTGTTTGAAAGTAGGGTCCTGCCCTATATACTCAGCAGAAATTTGGGCCTTAGGTGTTGCTGTGGCCACAACACTGTAAGCCCTCACAGGGCTCTGCTGTGAAATATTAGATCAAGAATCGTAATTACATGCCCCTGTTGAACAGGAGCTGAAAAATTAGGCCTTAGGCACTGGTGCTGGTGCCACAACACTGCAACCCCTCACAGACACTCTAGTTGGAATGCAGGAACGAGCCCTGCTGCAAAGTATTGCATCAAAAATTGTAATTACACGCCCCTGTTAAACAAGGGCTGAAAAATTGGGCCTTAGGCACTGGTGCTGGTGCCACAACACTGCAACCCCTCACAGACACTCTAGTTGGAATGCAGGAACGAGCCCTGCTGCAAAGTATTACATCAAAAATCGTAATTACACGCCCCTGTTAAACAGGGGCTGAAAAATTGTGCCTTAGGCACTGGTGGTGGCACCCAGAACCAAAAATGTTCTTACAAGCTATCAGCGTGATGATTGAGGAGGAAGAGGATAATTACTCAGGGATAGTCACTCAGCATCAGCATAGGCAGTCTTTGAAGGGATCTGAGATTTCAAAAAAAATTATTCGGTTACATCAGCATCAGGTGCTTGGTAGCTGGTGGTGATCCAAGACTCATTCATTTTTATGAAGGTCAGTCGATCGACCGAGTCAGTGGACAGACGCACCCTGTGATCGGTTACCACGCCTCCAGCAGCACTGAATGTGCGTTCCGAAAGAACGCTGGATGCAGGACAGGCCAGTAGCTCAATTGCATACTGTGCAAGCTCTGGCCAGTGATCCATCCTCAAGACCCAGTAACCCAGAGGATTTTCGGTGGGAAAGGTGTCCAAGTCTGATCTTGCCCCTAGGTATTCCTGCACCATGTAAAACAGACGCTGGCGATGGTTGCTGGAACCGATCATACCTTGGGGCTGCGGACCAAAAAATTGTCTGAACACATCGGTCAGACGGCCACCTTCTCCACCGCTCCTTCTTTGACTGACCGAAGCCTCAGCAACACGTTGTCCAGAAACAGGAGTTTGTAACCTCCCAGTCTCTGGGAACGCGTTGCACAGACCTTTCTGCAAGGCCTCCCGAAGATGTTTCATCCTCTGCTCCCTCTGCGATGGCAAGATAAGGTCCGCAACCTTACCCTTGTAACGTGGATCAAGGAGGGTTGCCAGCCAGTATTGGTCCTTCTCCTTGATACCACGAATACGAGGATCCTTACGCAGGCTTTGCAGGATCAGGGAGGCCATGCAGCGTAGGTTTGCTGAGGCATTCGGTCCGGAGTCCTCTGGGTCACTAAGGACGACATGGTCCGCAGCCACCTCCTCCCAGCCACGTACAAGTCCATGTGTTTCTTGGGACTGATCCCTTAAAGACTGCTGCTGATGCTGAGTGCCAGGCTCCATCTCCATACTGGCACAATCTTCCTCCTCCTCCTCCTCCTCTTCCTCCTCGTCCTCTTCCTGTGTGATCGGCGGGCACGCAGGAACACTGTCTGGATAAAGGGGGCCTTGAGAGCTAAGGAAGTCCTCCTCTTCCTGCCTCTGTTCTGCCTCAAGTGCCCTGTCCATTATTCCACGCAGCGTGTGCTCCAACAGGTGGACAAGGGGGACAGTGTCACTGATGCATGCACTGTCACTGCTCACCATCCTCGTGGCCTCCTCAAATGGTGACAGGACAGTGCATGCATCCCTGATCATGGCCCACTGGCGTGGGGAAAAAAAAACAAACTCCCCTGACCCTGTCCTGGTGCCATAGTCGCACAGGTACTCATTGATGGCCCTCTGCTGCGTGTGCAGCCACTGCAGCATGGCCAACGTTGAGTTCCAGCTGGTGGGCATGTCACAGATTAGGCGGTTCTTGGGCAGGTTAAACTCCTTTTGGAGGTCCGTCAGCCGAGCACTGGCATTATATGACCGGCGGAAATGCACACAGACTTTCCTGGCCTGCCTCAGGACATCCTGTAAGCCCGGGTACCTGCCCAAGAACCGCTGCACCACCAAGTTAAGGACGTGAGCCAAACAGGGCACATGGGTCATTTGTCCCTGTCGGAGGGCAGAGAGGAGGTTGGTGCCATTGTCGCAAACCACCATTCCTGCCTTAAGTTGGCGTGGCGTCAACCACCTCTGAACCTGCCCCTGCAGAGCTGACAGAACCTCTGCCCCAGTGTGGCTCCTGTCCCCCAAGCACACCAGCTCAAGCACCGCATGGCATCTTTTGGCCTGCGTACTTGCGTAGCCCCTTGAACGACTACGGAGCACCGCTGGTTCCGAGGAAGAGGCCATGGAGGAAGAAGAAGAGGAGGGGGTGGAGGAGAGAGGTGTGTCACAATCATTAGCATTTTGGAGGCGTGGTGGCGGAACAACCTCCAACACTACTGCACCTTGTCCTGCATCCTTCCCAGCTGCCAGCAGAGTCACCCAATGCGCCGTGAAACTTAGGTAACGTCCCTGTCCATGCCTGCTGGACCATGAGTCAGCGGTAATATGCACCTTACCGCTGACCGCCCTGTCCAGCGAGGCATGGACATTGCCTTCCACATGCTGGTAGAGAGCCGGAATCGCCTTCCGTGAGAAAAAGTGGCGTTTGGGTACCTGCCACTGAGGAACCGCACATTCCACAAACTCACGGAAGGGGGCAGAGTCTACCAACTGAAAAGGCAGCAGTTGAAGTGCTAGCAATTTTGCCAAGCTAGCATTCAACCGTTGGGCATGTGGATGGCTGGGAGCAAACTTCTTTCGGCGGTGCAGCAGCTGGGGCAGGGAAATTTGCCTGGTACAATCTGACGTCGGTGTACCAAAATCAGATTGCCCACAAGTACGTGGCTGTGACACACCTAATTCTACACCTTCATTCCTCTCAGTGCAGGTCTCAGAGAGGACTGAAGGTCTAGTGGGGTTGGAAATCTCAGCTGATGAGGAGCAAGCAGAGGTCCTCTTTGTTCTTTGGTGTGGGTCTTTTAGATACGCTTGCCAACGAACTGCATGGCAGGTCAACATATGTCTGGTCAAGCATGTGGTACCCAAGCGGGAGATGTTTTGGCCACGCGAGATACGCTTGAGACATATGTTGCAAATAGCAGCGGTGCGATCTGATGCACTCATCTCAAAAAAGGCCCACACCAAAGAACTTTTTGAATAACGCGCAGAGACTGCAGCGCCCTGCACATGTGGAGCTTTGGGGTGTGATGCAGTCAATGTGCTGCCCTTAAGCTGGCCCCTGGAGGGCATCCTGCCTCGTTGGTGATGTGCCGCCTCCTCCTCCTCCTCCTCCTCCTCTCTCCTATCAGGCACCCACGTTGAGTCAGTGACCTCATCATCCCCTCCCTCCTCATCACTGGAGCAAACCTGGCAGTATGCTGCAGCAGGGGGAGCATGACTGCCAGATTGCTGTCCTTCTTGGGCACCCCCTCTGTCCGTGCTCGTGTTACTGCCTTCATCGAGCTCAGTATCATCATCAGAGCCTTCCAAACGCTGGGCATCCTCCTGGAGCATGTACCCAACACTGTGGTCAAACAGTTCGAGGGACTCCTCAGGAGGACATGGTGGGGCTAGGGAAGGAGTCACTGATGACATTGAGCCGAGGGAAGAGGCCGCTGCTTTGCCAGACAAAGTACCCTGGGCATGGGTGAGAGAGGATGAGGAGGATGAGGACGGCTTGGTCATCCACTCGACCAAGTCTTCCGCATGTTGCGGCTCAACATGGCCAGCTGCCGAAAAAAAGGCCAAGCGTGTCCCATGGCCACGTGCTGATGAGGATGCACCGTCTCCACGACCAGCACTAGACACAGAGCCTGCTTGCCCTCTCTTATTGGCTTGTGACTGTCTGCCTCTCCTTCTTGGCCTTCCAGACATACTAATGGCCTGTAGCTGCACTAAGCTGGGATATATATATATATATATATATATATATATATATATATATATATATATGTACTGATACTGCAGCTAGCAAAATCAACTGCCTGCCTGTAGTATGAGAACACCACCAACCTTCTACAGGTAGCTTTAGCTGAACACTGTGAGGTGGACGCACCCCACTAACTTGTAGGTTTAGCAGAACACTGTGAGCAGGACGCACTGCACTAACTGTAAATAGTCTAGCTGCCTGACTGTGGTACTAATAGGATCAAAAGAACACCAGCAATTTTCTTCAGGTAGCTGTATTTACTGTAACAAGACAAGCCTGCCTGTCAGTAGGACGCACCCCACTAGCTTGTAGGTTTAGCTGAGCACTGTGAGGTGGACGCACCCCACTAACTTGTAGGTTTAGCTGAACACTGTGAGCAGGACGCACCCCACTAACTTGTAGGTTTAGCAGAACACTGTGAGCAGGACGCACTGCACTAACTGTAAATAGTCTAGCTGTCTGACTGTGGTACTAATAGGATCAAAAGAACATCAGTAATTTTCTTTAAAATACTGTAACAAGACAAGCCTGCCTGTCAGTAAGAAGATAACAGGAACGGATCTAGCTGAACACTGTGAGCAGGACGCACCCCACTAGCTTGTAGGTTTAGCTGAACACTGTGAGGTGGACGCACCCCACTAACTTGTAGGTTTAGCTGAACACTGTGAGCAGGACGCACCCCACTAACTTGTAGGTTTAGCAGAACACTGTGAGCAGGACGCACTGCACTAACTGTAAATAGTCTAGCTGCCTGACTGTGGTACTAATAGGATCAAAAGAACACCAGCAATTTTCTTTAAAATACTGTAACAAGACAAGCCTGCCTGTCAGTAAGAAGATAACAGGAACGGATCTAGCTGAACACTGTGAGCAGGATGCACCCCACTAGCTTGTAGGTTTAGCTGAACACTGTGAGGTGGACACACCCCACTAACTTGTAGGTTTAGCTGAACACTGTGAGCAGGACGCACCCCACTTACTTGTAGGTTTAGCAGAACACTGTGGGCAGGACGCACTGCACTAAATGTAAATAGTCTAGCTGCCTGACTGTGGTACTAATAGGATCAAAAGAACACCAGTAATTTTCTTCAAAATACTGTAACAAGACAAGCCTGCCTGTCAGTAGGAATATAACAGAAACGGATCTAGCTGAACACTGTGAGCAGGACGCACTGCACTAAATGTAAATAGTCTAGAAGATAACAGGAACGGATCTAGCTAAACTGAATACAGTGTATATATATATATATATGCAACACCTGGGATGCATATATATACACAATACACTTTAAGTGCAGCTAACTGACTGACTGTCCTGCCTAATCTAGCTAACTCAAATGAAATGACACTGTCTCTCACTCTCTCTAAGCACACCGGAACACACTGCACAGGGCCGCCGTGCAGGCGGCCTTATATAGTGTGGGGCGTGTACTAAATCCCCTGAGCCATAATTGGCCAAAGCCTCCTTGGCTTTGGCCAATTATGGCTCTCTGTTAAGGCGGCGC